>NC_065426.1:10831245-11152597 GCF_024362695.1 Pectinophora gossypiella
CAGTTAAGGAACTTGAATTCATTCTATTATCTACGATTACATAAGTTCAAGATTGATCAAAGATTAAATAAATAGAATTATATTAAATAAATAAATAATTATATAAAAATAATTATAAATAAATAAATAAAATAATAATATTAATATTATATAAATAAATAAAAAAAAAGTAGAAACGTACTTCTTTGACCAATTTGGCGATGTCCCTAAAAAGGTTGTAGTACGATCTACTCTGAACCGGCGTGAATTACTTAAAACGACTGATAAAAATGTGGAAGGAAAAGTATAGAAGCAAGAAAAATTATGCCAGGATCTTAGTCAATTTAATATATTTTATTATTGTTGTTAAAATACTCTTTTAAGTCATAAAATTCCTTACTTATTAGTCAACTTTTCAGACGTCTTCAGAATCTTTTCAGAATCATTTATTCAACGTTATTATCATAGATAAAAGACCTTCAACAGGTCAATATAACATTATTGAATCTACATCATTTCAAGGCTGAGGAGAAGAAATGACAAGAAACTGCAACAGTAACACATCTTTTAAATCGAAGTAGGTACATTACAAGTTATTTAATAACTAGAGGAACACATTTAATACCTTTTTGTAATGACACTGTATGTCTCTGAATCTTGTTTAATCTATGAATCTATTCTAGTAAGATCTCGGCCACGTATATACATAAACTCACGCCCGTAACCCGTAATGGGGTGGACAGAGTCACAAATGTTCAACGAAAACCTGCAGCCACTTGAAACGAAGTCCATCCCTGTTTTAAGCACCTGACAGAAATAGCATCTCGGTCTCACTTCCCAATCAGTTTTTTTTTAATCTCTTATAAAAAGCTTAATGTTTATCCTTCTAAGGATGCAGTCATTTGATATGGTTTTTTATGAAGATTGGTCCAGGATTAGGCAAGGATCGTGGGAAGTAGAATTATACTGGTGGGGTTATTGTAAAACTTTATGGTCTAGTTTCGTTTTTAAGGGTTTTTTTTATTTCTTGTACTATAAATTAGACTAACGACCTTATAAATAAATCTGGTGTAACTTTTTATACCGATCATAACCTAAGAATAAGCAAAATCTCTACCAACAAACTCGGAATAACTTATACCTTGTTTAATATCTTATACTATCGCTAAACCAAACAAAAAAAAAGTTTTCATCTCGAGCTCCTCCGTGCTTCGGAAGGCACGTTAAGCCGTTGGTCCCGGCTGCATTAGCAGTCGTTAATAACCACCAATTTGCATTGGGCCCGCGTGATGGTTTAAGGCCCGATCTCCCTATCCATCCATAGGGAAGGCCCGTGCCCCAGCAGTGGGGACGTTAATTGGCTGATGATGACTATCGCTAAACCAGGCCTCACCTTTTGGTTTAAGTTAGAAATAATCTAAACCTGACTGACTTTGACAGAGATGATTTGTTGGTTTGATTACGGAGTTTTTAAATTATCTGTCCTTATTCATATACTGAAAAACAAGTATTTCTATATTTAGTCAGCTATGGTAAGTACCTACTCAATTATATTCATATCAACTATGCTTAATTTAAGGAAAACTGTATGATATTTTTGTCAATAAAAATACTATTATTATTATTTCTTATCGACTTATACCAGGTTGATCTATTCCTAGTTTAATCTTGAAATAAGGATGGAATAGTAAGGTTTGAAAGTCCGTAAATGTCTCTCCAATTTAGATTTACAACAGGATGAGAGATAATTATGTACGGCTCTGGGTTGGTACCATCAAGTCCACTGTCTATCCGCTAAGTGATAGCTTTTTTAGGTATGGAAAGTATCGAATAATTATTCACTTCTTCTCTAATGTGGATTGTGAGATCAATGACCAATCTAATCAACCCTTACTATTGTATTTATTTACTTAGTTTGCACCAACGAGACTCTGTACGACCATTGGAAAATGAAATTATATACTTTTAATATACTATTCATATTATTTATCCTCGATCCGGACTTTAACCACTGAATTCGAGTATATGAGTTTCATGTTAGGATCATAGATAATTCATATCACGTGGTTCCAATAGAGAGGAGAGCCGTGGTAACCCAGTTGAGGTCGCAGTAGTTGGGTAATAACACACTCCACCAGGAACAGACGCAGCATACTACGCTAAGACATACCACACCGTCAACGTATTAGTTAAGTACATGGCAAACACTATATAAAGTAAAGTGATATGTAATCGAAAGTGTCCGCCTGTCAATGGCTTCCTTGCCGCCTACTATAACATGTTATAGAACAGGTGAGGGACTATGCAGACGAGCAGATTTAGCTTACAACTGATATTAGGCAGCCAAATCACTAAATTATACAGTTAGTGACACCTAACGAAAACTTTGAGGGTTGATTCAGACCATGATTCTGAGTTGATATCAAGTGAAATTTTCCGTCGTAAAAGTATGGACCTGAAAATAATTTAAAAAAGTGACGAAGTTACGTATGTTTCCGATTATGTGACAGATTGTATCTAGGATTTAGTACCTTTATTAAACTATAGTTTATTTGCGTTGATATCTTAAATCAAGATTCCTATTATTTAAAAAAAAAACAAAATTTGACATGAATTTTCCGACTGAAAATTCAAAGGTATGGAACTGATAATAATTAAAAAAAAGACTAAAGTTTTCATTAATTTTATCGACCGAATCACTTCACACACCCATACCTACTTGAACGGAGTATTTATAAGTGACATCGTAACGAATACTGTGGAAGATGATTCAGTTTAATATTCTGAGTTAATATCAAGCTCGGTGGCGCAGCGGTAAACGCGCTCGGTCTGCGATTGTTGAAGTTAAGCAACTTTCGCAAAGGCCGGTCATAGGATGGGTGACCACAAAAAAGTTTTCATCTCGAGCTCTTCCGTGCTTCGGAAGGCACGTTCAGCCGTTGGTCCAGGCTGCATTAGCAGTCGTTAATAACCACCAATCCACACTGGGCCCGCGTGGTGGTTTAAGGCCCGATCTCCCTATCCATCCATAGGGAAGGCCCGTGTCCCAGCAGGGGGACGTTAATGGACTGGTGATGATGAATATCAAGTTGGATGTTCCATTGCAAAAGTATAGAATTGAACATTATTTAAAAAAATACAAAAAAAACACGTATTTCACGACGTAAAAATCTAGATGATATCAACACAGAATCATGAGCTGAATCGTCTCTGTCAGTATTCGTTACGATGTCACTAACACCCTGTATAACTATAATTTATGTTTTTTTAAAAGAACGTCTAGGGCCCTTTGCCTAGGTTTTTCCTGCAGCTTCTTTTCTCCGGCTATACAGGTTGTGAGAGGCTGTAGTTTTAGGTGGATGAGACATTCGTTATGTAAAAAAATACGACTTAATTGTCACTATTATGTTACCTACTGAATAAAGATATCTTTGAATTTGAATTGAATTTGAGTAGTTTAGATCTCCCCCCCCCCCCCCCCATAGGGAGGCTTATGCCTAGCAGTGGGCGTCGTACGGCTGATAATGATGAGTTTAGGTCCGTGCTAGAGTGGTTAAACAAAACCATGCAATAGACACGCTAGTTTCAATTCAAGTAAAAAGTTGTGGTCGCAATTTTTACCCAGACTGAAATTAATTTACAGAAATTCCATTTATTGTCATAAATAAATAATTGTTGCAAAAAACACATGTCATTGCTTAAAAACTAGATATTAATTACATTTAAAATTAGTCAAATAGCCCGCCTCGGAGCATACCCGGTTAGCATACGCGTTGCCGCGTTGGATGGCCAGCGAGATGTACTTAGCCAGGGGCCTGTTTAATAAAACTTACAATTGTAAATTACAATGACAATTTGATGTACATTGCGGAGTTAGTGATCACGAATATTTTGCAGTTTCATATTAGCTACGTAATGAACATCAAATTGTCGTTGTAATTTACAATTGTAAGTTTTATTAAACAGGCCCCCGGTATGTGATTCGGAGCGGGGGTCGCGACCACGATCTCACAGACGTCGCCCTAGTTCTTTAACGAACTTTTTAGCTTCCTCAAAACACATTTACAGAAAACGAGGTTTTGTTAAAGAAAATCACATCAGAATAGGAATATACAAAAAGCCGCTTAGGTTGTTTTCACGATTTTTTTTATTGCCACTGTTACTCTGACTACCAAATCCGGCGTACCAAGTCCTCTCGTCAGCTGTACTAAGGCGCGGTCAGCGGAACGCGTGGACAAGTGGTAATTTTTGGAGAAATGGTGACGTAACTACGACTCCTGCGCACGAAGAATGCAGTAGGTACACTCGCCCGCGGAAATTAGAGAAACTCACACAATAGCTTTTGTTACACCGGCCAAGTAGCTTAGGTAAACGTCATCAGAGGCATTTATTAATTTATCAAAAACACATGGTTTAAAAAGTTAGAAGACAATAAAAAAAAAACTACATACTACAGCCGCCAAAGGCCCCTGACATGGCTAATGTACATAAGTAAATAGGCTTAACGTGGCTTCCGAAGCACGGAAGCGAATGAATTGGTTTTTGATAGATAAGAATGCAGAACGCTACACCGACAAGAGCGTGGCTCTTAAATTAATTATGATGAGAATTTTGAATGATGCCGCATAATATTACTCATTTAAAAATACGTTTTTTTTTTCGTAGACTGTCCAGTGTCCACTCTACACATGTGATAAGCAGGTAAACACGCCGACTTTCTTCGACACACCCTTATGTTGCATCACTGGGACACAGTATATACTTTGCAGTAACATAGCTTCAGATTGTAGCGACATTTCCCGGGTAGAGGCCATTTGTAAAGAAAGAAAAAGAAATTAAAATATTTATTCGGCATACTTTACATTATTTAGCATAACATACTTAGGTAATAAAATTACTTAATAATTTAATATACTTAATGCCGAAACGGCTTCAGCTCAGCAAATGTCACAGCCCATACCCGTTGTACCCATACCCATATCCATTTGTTGTCAGGTTGTGAATGCCATCCACGGCAGATTACAATTTTAACAATAGGTAAATACATACATACCTATATACATACCTTGTAATAAACATGAGGCTATTGCCATTGACCGTGACATATCCTGGAAACCACATGATATTGATTATAATCTATCACCCAAACATGAATTCCAACTCAAAAGTCGAATACAGTAGTATAGAGCCCGAGAACGCAAGAGGGAAACCACTACCCTATTTTGTCCCTAAAAAGTAGCATGGAAAATGCTACACCGACAAGAGCGTGGCTCTTAAATTAGTGATGATGATGAGAACCCGAGCTGGGATTCGAACCAGGAACATTAGGGTACAAACCACGCGTTCTTCGAAAACTGCACGTAAATACCTAAATTTACCTTTCCTTTTTTTATTTTTATTTTTTTTATTTACTGTACCTAAATTTATGCACAATAAAAATCTTTCTCAGTGATTCTCACGCGGTAACACACTTTTTCCATTTTCAAAACTCTACCTACAGTACTGTTTATATATCCAAACACTTCAGTAATTTCTGTTGTGAATGCCTTTCTATGATTATTATAATTATCACTGTGCACTGTGATATGATTTATTGAGATTAATCTTGACGTAATCATCTTCCCACGGCTGGAATAATGACCTGATTTTATTATCAAGTTAGAAGGTAACTACTGTTTTTGCTTCTAGTGAATAAAAAACATAGAACATAGGGCATGTCGCAAGATCAAAGAATCAAACACTTCAGGACCCCGATACCGACCCCGCCGGCGTGGCCGACGACTTCCCTCAATCAGCGCTTATCGCTATCGACCCGCTAGGGTCGATTAATTCTTTCAAATATTTTTCCTCTCAGACGACGCCCTGAGCCGAGGTTTGCGCCCAACTGGGCACCCTCAGGCCTGTTGTCTTAAACGTTGTACCGGGTGAGAGCCTTCAGCGCTCCCCATTTGTCCGGCCAAATAGTTAATGCCATTTTCGGCAAATCTACAATGAGTCAAGTAAAAAATAAATAAAAAAAGTTTTGAACTCTTTACAAAACTCAGTAGAGAGTCGCCATTGTCAACATTCCACAACTAAGCAAACAGAGTTATCTTTGGGTCTCCGGTTGACCCAAAACCGCGCTTTCTGCGCCCGCGCCGCCGGCGATGAAAGCTCTCTCCGTGATATAATAGCCGCGTTGACGTGCGGTAATCAGCTGTAATAACCGATCTATTACCGTACTTGTATCTGTACTTTCAATTTGGTCAGAAATAAGATTAGGTTTGGATAGAATGAAGAACGTATGTATAGAATGAAGAATAATTATTGCTTGTGACATTTAAAAAATTAAACGAACCAGAATAAAGAGCTGAATCATCCCTCTCAGTATCCGCTACGATGTCACTAACACCCTGTATAGATATTGAATCCCACACCGGGTCATTGGCAGGCCTAGGGCGGTGCGAGGGAATCTGAAATCATTCTCCGACAGTCGCTTCGCCGTTGAACGGTCCACCGTCAGATCTTTACGTATGTGAATGTTTCCACGACAGAACCTTTAGACTATGAACGATTTTCTGAACTACATACATACATACATAAACTCACGCCTATTTCCCACCGGGGTAAGCAGAGACTATAGAATTCCATTTGCTTCGATCCTGACACACTTCTCTTGCTTCCTCCACATTCATCAATCGCTTCATACACGCACGCCGGTTCAGAGTAGATCGTATTGAACCTCTTCTAAGATTTTCTGAACTAGAACCCTAAAAATGTACCTACAATATTCAGGTAATATAAACAAAAAACCACCGAACCGGGCGCCAAGGGGGGGGGGGGGGGGGTTTGGGTGCGCCAAAATCAACCAAGACTGGTCCACCCTGGCCGTAAACTAACTTCATCAGGTTAGAGATTGCAGCCCTATAAAAGTCATACCGAGTGGCCGTATTCTAATAGATATACTAAATATAATATATATACATATATTATAATACTAAATATTTTGCTAGGGTCGCCACCGCACCGGTCTGCCCACTCCAAAAGAGACTGAGGGAATGAGTTTATGTATGTAAAGCATAGTTCTCTTAATATAGAACCATCATCTCCTCAGCGTTATGCGCGTTAGCGTTGGCACAGGGTCTGCTAACCTAATATGAAGATGTAACAGGTCCGATATTTTACAAAAGCGACTTCCTCTCTGCCTTCTAACCCGCGAAGGAAAAGCCTGCCCAACACAGGTTAGGTCACATACCTCCGAAACGCATTTCTCGGGAATGTGGGTCTCTTCAAGATGTTTTCCCTCACCGCTTTTTAGTATAGAATAACGTCTTAAATCAAGTGGTATTGAATCTCCGTATCCATTGCCCTCATTTCACTTAACTGACCAGTGCAGTCAATCCTATGAAAATAGCTTCTATTCTGGTCTAGAATCTAGCAACGACAATTCTTGTATTAGTGTTGAACACGGAATATAGGAGAAAGAGTTTGGAAGAGCCAAGGGAGTGGTCTACGAGGCGCCATACAAGTAGGTATGACAAATATTGCATACTTCAACTTTGCACTCCCCTCGTCCGCAAACTTTACGACGTACAGAGCTCCGCGATAATATATTAAAAGGTCGTCTTGTGCATTATAACCGTCAAAAAGTTAAATATATACTATCATGCGAGGAAATCTCTGCTATCACAAGAAAGCTAAGAACCTTAGTATGATCGGCTATTTACTAAAACTACTTTTGTATGCAGTATCTTACAAAAAGTAATAATAAAATTGCAACCCATCACATAAAATATAAATCGCCGGTAAAGTGCATATGGAATTTGAAAAGCAGTAGAGCTATCGTAGTTATCTGTTTGCAGGAGTAGTAGTAAAAAAGAGTGGGGTTGAACCGGCGGCAGAAGTTCTCATACAAAAAGCGTGTTAGGGCCTTTTTAATTTCTTTCTTCTATTTCATGGTTTTTAGTAAGTATATTCTCCTGTAGTATGGAAGCTAAAAAATGAAATTTTAAAAATTAAACCGTCTTTAAAATATTTCTAATAGAAAGTAAGAAATAATATTTTGTTGAATACAATTTTAGAATATAAATTCTTAAGTCTACACAACCAACGTATTTCGGAATAATAACCCTGATAACAAGTTTGGTGAGAAATATCAAGTAGGTATGCGTAGGTCCCGGGTTCGTATTCCAGTGGGGAAATATCACAAAAAAATTGTGATTTCTAGTTTGGTAAGGATATTGCAGACTGATTGTCCGAATGTAAGTTGATCCGTGCTTCTGCAGTCCGTTCTGGCTACGAAGTGTGTAGTTATTACATGAGACATGTCAGGGGCCTTTCACGGCTCAATGATGACCCTGAGATAAAGTCGGTCAATGACCTCATAAACCACAAGATATAAGAAAAGTATGAGTACCTACGTAAGTACATAAACAGTTACTAGAATTGCAACGTGCAATCGCATTGCATCAGAGACGACTATCAGATAAATTGCAATCTTGCAACGGTAATCACTAGACCCAGTTTACGGTATTAGCTTACAGGGTAGATAGTGTAGCATAATACTTGTAAGTAATTTATTTAAATCGTAACATCCCCTTAGCATTATCCTGTTCTTCACAGGGTCCGCTTAGGTACTTAGCATGACGAATTGACAGATCCGGTTTTTTACACAAGCGACTGCCTGTCTGAACATCCAACCCGCGAAGGGAAAACCAGCCCAATACAGGTTAGGTTAGAAGTAGACTACTCTGGGCGCCATCCCACTCGCGTTAGACAGAGTATTGCGGGGCGGAAGGTGAGAGGGAAACCACTGCCATATTTTTTCTTAAAAAAGTGGATGAGCATGAAGAATACACCGACAAGAGCGTGGCTCTTAAATCTGTGATGATGTCCAATATGACGGCCTAAGCATCCGCCAGGGTTTTTAGACGCTACGGCTGAATATCATCCAGGCTGTCAGTTGAACGGCGCTGTTTGGTTTAGTAAAAAGGCTAGGCTGTTAATTAAGTTGGCTGCGATATAATACATACCTACATGGGCAATAGGCTTGTAGTTTGTCTCATTTGACAGTACCTACTAAACTTATCTGAGACTATCTATCCTTTTTTGTTTCTCAGTCTTCATCTTTGCGAGTAGTAAATTTTTGTTGACTAATAATTGGCTACGCTTACGGCATTGTCAGTGGCTTCGTGAAGATCTTTAATAGTGCAGGTGTTAGGGCACTTAGGACAGCACAAAAGGTGGGCCATAGTTTGTGGTGATACTCCACACTCGCACTCATCGCAACCATCAACCAGGTATCCCCACCTATGTATGGTGTTTCTAAGTAAAAGAGCAGGACGAAATATTAAAATGTAATGTCAAATAAGTTAAGTCGTTGTTGGAAATTCGAATCGACACAATTACTTATTCATTTTAGGACTTCATCGCAAAATATGTATATCCCTCATTCAGCGCTTATCGCTATCGACCCACTAGGGTCGATTAATTCTTTCAAATATTTTTCATCTCAGACGACGCCCTGAGCCGAGGTTCGCGCCCAACTGGGCACCCTCAGGCCTGTTGTCTTAAACGTTGTACCGGGTGAGAGCCTTCAGCGCTCCCCATTTGTCCGGCCAAGTAGTTAATGCCATCTGCGGCAAATCTACAATAAGTCACGTCAAAAAAAAAACATTGCAAAATATAGACACAAGTTTAATATCGGCTTGGATCTCTGCCTACCCTAATTGAGATTACGGACATGAGACTAATGTAATGTATGGTATAAATATAATTTAATTATATATTAATTGCAAACTGAATTACGTAAGAAAGTTGTCAATTGTAACTGGATCAGTTGCTTTCTATCTAAAGTTGATACCACACTGTCGACTACGATATATGAAGTTTTTTTAATTAAGTTTTGTATACAGGAGGTAAAAAAGAGACAAATAATTATAAATTGCAAAGAATTCAGATAAACGGTTTGGGTTATTTATCTTTAGCAATACCTAGTCTATGGTAGAATTATATTTTCAAAAAGATGCAGCCTTAAATAGTAAAAAAAAGATGCATTTGAAGTATCTATGTCGTGGCCAGATCGTAAAATTGTTCATTTCATGATGTGTTCGACCATTTCATGAAATGGTCATATTTCATGAAATAGACAACTTAATTTGACCATATCTTTGACACGTCAACGTTTAATGATATTTCAATCAACGTTTGGCCATATCGTTAATGCAGGCGGTGTCCATGCTATGTGGTGTAATAAAAATGCGAAATGTCGACTAATTTCTTAGGTTCAAAATTATGTACCTATTCGATATGTAAAATTGTACAATTACATTGATTCATCTATTATAATATCAATCAAGTTTTAAATATAATCGACACCAGCGCCACTACCGGTGGATAATGTTACTAGTTTTACGTTACGATAAACGTTTTGTGTTCATTGATCTGGCCAAACTACATCATGATGTGGCCAACGCGTGATATTCTATTTCATGAATTATGACCATTTCATGAAATGATCGAGCACATCACTAAATGATCAATTCTAAGATCTGAATACGACATTTATACCAATGGTGGTATGTATTACCAATAACAGACAAATATGATTTGAATCACACCCGTAATTACTAATAGGGTGATACTTGAATCACCAAAAGTACGTCATTCAATCACACGATTAATGAATTTTTTGACAAATTGTAATACTTATACAAAAAAAAACTAATTAAATGAAATGTAACGATGTTATTAACTAAGTATCGACGTCAGGATAGTGTGGTAACACCTTAAAGGCTTACCAATCTGCTAATTCGTAATTATAGCTCGGGTTAGTTAACTTTATATTTTATATGTGGTTACGTAAGACTGGTTTAATATTAAGTATTATGAGTATCAGAGCGTAGATGATGTTTTAATTCTAAACTATTGTGTTATCTTCGTATTGTGGTTATTACTTTATTAGGTAGTTATAATAATTATGCTTTAGGAGTTATGTAAGCTCTTTCCATTTCTTCAACGTATAATATTTAACACTTAATAGTATCTATAGGATCCCACCATAAATGGAATTTGTTTATTAACCAAACAAGTGAAATGTTCGAAAAAAAAAAACATTTTTTTTATTTGTTAATTGATCATATTTTGGACTGAAATTTTTTAGGCAACCCACTTGGAATAAATTTATTGACATATTTAATTGAATATAAAATATTTTTCATTTATTAACCAGCTCGGTAAAGGTCGTTCTGTGGTGGGACCTTAGACTATAAGTGTTTACACTCGTAAAACGGCGCATTTCCCGCTTAAAGACAATGTGGAAAAGTACGTTTTAACCACTAGAAAGACAAACTAGCATAACATCACGCCTAGCGTGTTTCCCGAAAGGGTTAGCCAGAGGTTTTTCGTTTCGAACACAGATCTTGGAAACGACGAGATATAAATCTATGATCTAAACAAGAATTCAAACTCCTCAAGTCGTATTCAGTGGTTTATAGCCTGAGTTGGGATTCGATGTGCATACGATTTTGAATTCAAGCTTTCCTGTCCTAATTAATCTATATACCTAATTAACTAATCTAATAGAGTCAATAATTACTATGGCGATAGAACTCTAAAAAAATACACTTCCCTACTTACTGAATAGTTTGCTTGAGAACATCCGTCTAGAACCAAGCAAAAGTAAATATAAAAAATTACTTAAGTAAGCAATACCTTTTAGACTCGTGTCATAGCTAATTTATGCTATGAATTGTTAATTTTTTTTTTTTATAATGTGATACATTCATTGTGCTCCCACTTACTTATTATTATGAGATATAAGTTCATATTATTAGTAGAGACTCTTTCCTGCAGACAAACTGTTTAAACAGTTTTGCAGGGCATTGACTAATTTTATATTTAGTATTAAGATTTAATAAATAAATAATAATAAGGTCATTCAATTGGGTAATATCGCAGCTAAGATATCGTAACTAGTTGCGAACTTCGTAGATTTCATTATATTTAATTACACATTCTGTCTACGCCTTTGGTGAAATAAGCGTGATGCTATTGTTTTAATGTAACGCCATCTAGTTAGGTTTCTTGAAAGTATTTGTCAACGCCATCTACTGACTAAAATGTTAACTAATAGGAAGTATCTCGTAACCTACACGTCACAATAACTTGTCTTTTAGAAGTACTTACAAAACTAATTAGAAATTATATTTTGGATATGGTTTCAAGTTCTGGAAGTGATGTTTCTAAGTTTAAGTATGAAATGTTAGGATCAGTCTAAACTGAAAGATGGAAAGTGTCTATTATTAGTATTGAAATACAAGCATCTATGGAGAGTGAAATTGAACAATTATAAAGTTAAAAGTGAAGTTGCCATAGCATCCCATCTCAGTAAAAGTAATTTTAGGATGTAAGTACTATGTTACATATTAATATACTTTATATTCATAATTGTTTTGAAAAATATTCATACTATAACTCATCTTTTAGCGCCATCTAGTTTAAATCTACTGTAGTTCTTGGTATTCTACTAAGACTACGAACTAGTCGGCAACCTAGCCTACTGGGTACGTAGTAAATAAAACATCCGATAGATGGCGTACCATGTTTCGAATTTTTGAGTTTTGATTTTTGAGACACAGATGGCTTTTTTTCTAATAATGTCCCTAGGTATGTTTTTGAATATTGACCCATTGCGCTTTTTCTTACATTAATATTCTATAGGTACCGTTTACCATCCCATGTCTGGTCAAGTGGTTCTATGGCCAAGCCCGGGTGACAGCCTTCAGCGCTCCCCATTTGTCCGGTCAAGTAGTTAATGCCATCTGCGGCAAATCTACAATAAGTAAAAAAAAGCATGGCCAAGTAATTAATGCTTTTGGCGGCAAATTTAAAATTAGTCACGGCAAAAAGGTTTGGTTATTTTTAATTAGTAATGTCCAAATGCGCGTTTTCTTTTATTAATATTCTAGTATAGGTACCGTTTACCATCCGATGGCTGACCAAGTATAAGGAGATTTCTCAAATAATTGTTTATTATAGGTACATGGCCGCTTAATGGGTCTCGTGAGGAGGCTCGGTGTCGCTCAGCGGGCAATGGAGAGAGCTATGCTCGGTATTTCCCTGCTCGATCGAATCAGAAATGAGGAGATCCGCAGGAGAACTAAAGTCACCGACATAGCTCGGAGAATTGCAAAGCGAAAGTGGCAGTGGGCAGGACAGGACACATAGCGAGGAGAACCGATGGCCGATGGGGCGGAAAGGTTCTGGAGTGGCGACCACGCGTCGGACGACGCTCAGTGGGTAGGCCCGCTACAAGGTGGACCGACGATCTGGTGAAGGTCGCGGGAAGCCGTTGGATGCGGACAGCGCGGCACCGCTCGTCGTGGAGATCCTTGGGGGAGGCCTATGCCCAGCAGTGGGCGTCATACGGCTGATGATGATATAGGTACACAAGTGCTCCTACAACTATACGTTTAATTCTGCTGGCCAGTTATTCTGTGCGCCATGTGGCCGAACCTTCAAATCGAAGTTTGGTTTTGCTAGCTACATTAGAGCCTATCATAACATCGACCTGGGATAGACATTTAGGAGTCGCCGTCGCCGGACACGGCTTGGATGATTATGATATGAACATATTATGTATATTATAGGTACCCAGCTAAGTATAGGTACCTTACCTATCTACAGTAAGTAAATCCCCAAACAAGCCAATCGGAGTGACAACAACGGTAATGAATATAGCGTGTAATGTCATGACGTCATACACGACGTGACGTCATAATGGCGGAACCGTGTCGACATCGCGCCCCATCAGATCGCGCCCCCTGAGACTTAGGTAGTGGGTAGGGTAGAAGAGATACCTAGTTACCTACATATATAATACTTTCGGACAATCAGGTGATCAGCCTGTAATGTCCTAACCAAGCTAGGGATCACAAAGTGATTTTTGTGCTATGTCCCCACCGGGATTCGAACCCGGGACCTCCGGATCGTGAGCCTAATGCTCAACCACTGAACCACAGAGGCCCTTAATCGTAATTACTATGGAATTCATAATGAAAAAGCAACCTGTGACGTCATAGAAAAATTGACAAAATGAAGCATTTATTATAACATTTTTTTTACATTCATAAATAAATTAAATTGAAAAAAAGAGGTTTGTTTCACGACAGATTTATATCTAAAGACATAATAACGGGTTCTTACCGCTTTTAAATGGGGATATGAGACTCCCGATATTCATCCCGTGATCATGGCACTTGCAACAGTGTCGAAATATCGGGAGTCTCATATCCCCATTTAAACGTGGTGAGAACCCGTTATTATGTGCTTTACTAATTATGATAATAATCGCGTTACTTAAAACAATGTAGATTTATATCTGTTTTTATTTAGTGATTGGAATTTCATAATTTATCTTTGAAATGTTATACAAATTGTTAGCTGTGTTTACCTTTAATTGGTTACGCATTTAGAATAACACCTATGTTTGTTGAATAAGCGTAGTAATAATGTTGTAACTGTTGGTAAACCATTTTTATAAAAAAAAAAGAAATAGGAAACTACCCAATTACGGTGTTACCGGAAATGTCGCCATCTCCAGCCTAGAACCGTCCTAATTATGTGAAACACTGCCATAACAGTCCCTAGTGTTTGCCTCCAAACAGCTTCCAAGAATCCCGAGTAATGTCAAACAATGGTATGTCAACTGTAGCCATTTGTTAAGCACCGTTCGACACGATATTTGGAGGCGTTAAAACAGAACAAAAGGTGCTAAGTGCTAGACCATTTGCATGCTCTATCTAGAGCATTTACAAGTAGGTTCTACGTAAAGATACTCAAAAGAAAACATAAAGATTTGTGCCCGGTTTAGGGCAATAGACTCGCTCCCTATTATACAGGATGTTAGTGACATAGTAACGAAAACTTTGAGGGATGATTTACATCATAATTCTTCAACCTAGATGAGTTGATATCATGTGGAATTTTCCGTCGCAAAAGTATGAAAATAATTAAAAAAACACAAAAAAATCCATGAATTTTCCGACAGGAAATTATCCACTTATAAACTCAGAATCAAGGTCTGAACCATCCCCCTCAGTATTCGTTACGATGTCAGTAACACCCTGTATACATTCATAAATAGCTCACTTTACTACGTAGTTTGGTTAGGTTAGATCGGAGCCTCGGAGGACACGTTAAATAGTCGATCCTGGCTACATGAGCCATGCCAGGGGCTTTTGCCGGCTCATTAGTAACCTGATCTTCTTGTGGGTTGTGAGGTGGATTATCAACCTCAGCAACCCTGGTGTCAGGGTTATTATTGAGCTGACATGGCTCATGTAACGATTACTCACTTAATTCCAACAGCTTAACGTGCCATCCGAAGTACGGATCATCTTACTTTCGGACAATCAGGTGATCAGCCTGTAATGTCCTAACCAAATTAGGGATCACAAAGTGATTTTTGTGATATGTCCCCACCGGGATTCGAACCCAGGACCTCTGGATCTTGAGCCCAACGCTCAACCACTGGACCACAAAGGCTGGAGTAACTGATGGCGTCGGTCATTGACCTCACATATCACACAAGAGAAACTAAAGAAGAAAAGTTCCCAAGTGACTTGTGATTCTGAGATAACGAGCATAATTTATGTCTGTTCAAACACATCATCAACTCGTTTATAAAAAAAATACCATAGAAGAAAAAATTGAAGGAAAGGGAGGAAGGGGTAGACCTAGGAGAATATTTATGAAACAAATAAAAGAGAAGGTTCAGGTCGTGTCGTATCAGGAGGTGAAGGATTTGGCGGGAAGAAGACAGGAATGGCGATTACTCCACCGACAAGAGCGCAGCTCTTAAATAAAGAGAGAGAGAGAGAGAGATACATCATCCGCTCGCTACCCCACACGGGAGATGGTGTGAAGCTGAGTATATCCCAGGGGAGAAAGAACGTTTGTCTATTATCCATGGTACAAGGAAACTTCATTACAGTACAGTCCATACTCCATTAAATAGATACATCGTTACTAAAGAGGGGAGAGCGACTTTTTAAAACAAATGCTACGGTAATAGTTCATTGGCTTTTGTTAATATTTTAACATTGCATCACGCCTGCATTCCCGAAGGGGTAGGCAGAGGTGTATTACTCCTCCCTCACCAGCTATGTTTAAGTCCCATATACATACAGGGTCCAAGTACATACAGGTAGCCATAAAAGTAGGTATGAGTGTTAGTGACACCGTAACGAATACTGAGGGGGATGATTCAGACCATGACTTTGTGTTGATATCAAGTGAAATTTCCTGTCGGAAAAATCATGGTTTTATTTTAATTATTTTCTTTTTTGCTACGGAAAATTCCACTTGATATTAACTCAGAATCATGGTCTGAATCTATCCCTCAGTATTCGTTACGATGTCATTAACACTCTGTATATTAACCGGGCACAAATACTGGAAAACAAGTGTTATTCATTGGCTACGATCTAAACATGAATTCAAATTCATAAAGTCGAATTCAGTAGTTTAACCAAACCGGGATTCAAACCCGTGACACTATGATGTAAGTCACGCCTTCTACGCACAGGGCTATCACGGATTCCATTCGAAACGGAATATCCATTTGATTACCGGAATAAAACAAACACGATAATAGTTTGTTATTATTGACAAATTATTTTCCAACGTTTGTTCAACATTCCGGCGAAATATTAGCCAGCAGGCAAATGAAAAGTAAATGAAACACTAACCTTCCTTCAGTTTCTTAATCGCTTCTGCATGTGACAGTGAAACAAAATATAACCTTCTTTTGTGAAGTCAGTTAAAAATGGACAAGTTTTTAATCAAAACTTTTATCGTGGTTGGTTTTATACTTATTCAGTTCAATTTCGACGTGAATAAAAGTAAGTTCCTACTTCAACTTTATGTTCTTTTTATTTAATATTTATTTTCCCACTGCTGGGCATAGCACATCTTCAATCAACTGGAGCTAGTACGGGCACAGAATAAGGAGTAATAATATGTATAGAACCGCCTCTCACCAGCGGCTAAGCAAGGTTTACACTACAGAAAATCACACTTGATATCAACTCAGAATCTTGGTCTGAATCATCTCCCTCAGTACAGAACAGTTACGGCGTCATTAACACCCACACTACCGGTACGTGCGAATACTGAGGGGGATGATTCAACTCATTATTCTGAGTTAGTATCAAGTTGAATTTTTCATCGCAAAAGTTTAACGACGCGGAAAAATTAATTTATCGACGGAAAATTCCACTTGATATTAAATCAGAATCATGGTCTGAATCATCCTCCTCAGTATACGATATTCTGTATACGAACCCCTAAGATGGATATGATGAACCTTATGGAATATTATCCATCATGTTTAGACGAAGCATTTTGTTTCAGCAACTGTGGCTCTCTGGAGTACCATGAACACCAGTTGTGGTATCGACAAGTCTCCACACGAGGCGGTCTACGAGGGCTGGTCTAACATCGAGTACTTCCCCTGGATGGGATACCTGATGTACCCTAGCCGTAAGTGGATTATCTCTCGTTTGATTTATCTCTTTATCTCTCGTGTGGGTTGTGAGGTGGATGGCCAACCATTGTCCATTGCCTTACATTAGCTTCAAACGTTTTTTTTTAATTCTGCTCCACACCTTCCGCATATCCCGCTTAGGAACCTTACTGAAAAGTTCGGGTGATAGCTCTCAGCGCTTCCTATTTGTCCGGCCAAGTAGTTAATGGCATCTACAGTAAATTTACAATGAGTCACGTCAAATAAAAGGTACTGAAAAGTATCGGCACCCGAAGGACATAATACGATTCCGACGACCCGATTCCTCTAGCCATAGAGGCGGCCAATCAGCTCGCGACAACAAACGATATGCCCCACCGGGATTTGAACCCGGGACCTCCAGATTGTGAGCCCATCGCTCAACCACTGGACCACAAAGGCCGTCATTTGGTTTCTGTAATTGCAGAGCCACATCCACTATCAACGACTGTGGTCCTGGTATCAAAACAACTTGCCATTGCAGCAGCCAATGAGATTGATAAGCTACCCAAGGATGAGTTCAGGTAAATTATACCTATTAGTGCCGTGTCCCCGTGTCACCAGGATCAAATCCTATCTCACATAGTGAACGAGTGCCCTCTACACCGGTTCCCAGGTGGCATAGCCGAGCTGCATCGTGTGACGGATGCGGCAGAGACTTGGTTGAGGGAGCTTAAGCTGGATATTTTATTTTTGTTTGCCATACGCGACAAATGTTTGTCGCATGCACCCTGAGCGGTGGGCACGGATCGCCACGCATTGGATGCCTCATGACGGATACAGGCGTCGTGACAGACCTCGAAAGAGATGGCGTGACGACTTGGACGCTTGCCGGAGGGACTGGCCGGAATACGCACAGGACCGCGAAGAATGGAAAGAGGAAGGGGAGGCCTTTGCCCAGCAGTGGGATCTTGTAGGCTAGATTAGATTAGATACGCAATAATAATATTAGTACCGTGTCACATTGACCTTTTTGACAAATTGATTTGTAAGTCTCACTAAATGACAAATCCTCTGGCTACCTTCATTGGGGTATAGTCGTGAGTTTATGTTATGTTTATTTCAGACTTAATGCACGAGTAATCCTCGGGCACACATGCAGCGGTGCCTCGTTCAAAATCAAGGAGTACTCGTACCACCCCGAGTACAAACGCTCCTCCTTCAACGAGCTCGCCTTGATACAGCTTGATGTTGATGACAATACTCTTGGTAAGAGAGATATTACATCTATCCAACATTCGTCAATCATGACTTTTTATTCAAACAAAAGTCGACCTTATTATTACTGCACTGTTATCGTTATTTGTAGGGTCGTATGCTGATCTTATCCATAGACAAAATTATTGACGACGAAGTTTAGAAAACCACTTACAAATAATAACAAATAACAATCGCGCTGCAGTAATAATAAGGTCGAGTTTTATAAACTTCGTCGTCAATAATTTGGTCTATGGGTGATCGTGCTATTTCCACGGTAAAACCACGATCAGCATACAAACCTACAAATAACAATCACAGTGCTGTAATAATAAGGTCGATTTTTGTTTGAATAAAAAGTCGTGATTGACGAAAAATTGGTGGATAGATGTAATACATGTCTATATATATATAATAGATGTCTAATACCTCTCTAAGATGTTACCTTGGATGTAGCTCTGACTACCCCGGAAAGAGATAGTCTTAAGTTTATGTTATGTTGTTTCCAGAACTGCGCGCCATATGTCCCCCGCCTACACACTTCATCGACCCTGAGTTTTATGCTATGAGCTTCTCCAATGGTACGATTTTTACATTTATACTTGCGTGCCTTCCGAAGCACGGAGGGGCCTTAAAAGAATGGTCGTTGAATGTTTAGTAGTTTAGATGACTTTGTAAATGTTGGGGAAGTAAGAATGTGTACGACCTTAGAGTTGGCAGGGCGTCTACGTGAGCCTTTACGTTGGCTTGTGCGTTATGAATTCAGAAATTAAACACTGTCTATTATCCAAAATATAGGTACGGTCACGAGTATTAATTATGTATACACGTTGGTACCATGTCACATTAACTTTTTTGACAAATTGAACTGTAAGTCTCACTAAATGTCAAATATGTTAGTGCGACAGAGTCCTAAAGTGGGTACATTATATTGCTCATGACTGTACATCAGCTGATACAATCACTAGTACAAAACAATCATTGGCTGTCTGTCTGTCTGTCTTGTGTTAGACTAATTATTTTATATCCGGGGGGCTTAAATTGGCCACATCGAATTCATCTAAGAAAGCAATATTGCTATTTGACATTTGTTTGCATTGCGCAGTTACTTTTATATGCGCAAATGTCAAATTGGGGCTTAAAGGAGTCGCCATACTGTGAATGTAGTCACCCGGATCAAACTATATCTCACATAGTGAAAAAGTGCTCTCTACACCGGTTCCCAGGTGGCATGGCCGAGCTGCACTGTGTGACGGATGCGGCAGAGACTTGGTTAGGGGAACTTCAACTGGATACATGATCCACACAGGATATTTTATTTTCGTGCGCCATACGCAATAATAATAATTGGGCTGTCCCTTTGGGCGCCCAGATGCAGCCATCTCAGATGGTGCACTTTTACATCAAGAACCCAAACTCAAAAAATAAGTATACCTATTTGTTTCAGACTGCAAGGACTCAAGAATCCGTGTTCACAGAATGAAATACGTGGATATACGAGAATGTAAAAAGTTCTACACCAGGAATGGGGTGAGAAAAACCAAAACATGCCTTCTTCTTTTCTCGTGTAGGTTGTGAGGTGGATTACCAACCTCATCAACCCTGGTGTCAGGGTTGCTTGAGCCGCCAAAGGCCCCTGACATGGCTCATGTAACGACTTTACTCACATCAGTAAGTAAGTAGTAAACGGGACCAACGGGTTAACGTGCCTTTGAAAGCACGGATCGATCATCTTACTTTTGGACAATCAGGTGATCAGCCTGTAATGTCCTAACCAAACTAGGGATCACAAAGTCATTTTAAAAACATGCCTTTAAAATATATATGTATGAAATAATGAGTTATTTCAACAACCTTTATTTCACAAACACATAAGAAAAATTAACAATAAATGCATACTTAGGTACGTAAATTGGTGCTACAGCTTTGGTGCTATAGTAATTAATACTCAGACGGATAAGATCTAACGGAATATAGCAAAATTATTTTTTGGCCGGCACTTTGACTTTTGGGCCGAAATCCGATGATCTCCTTTAAATTCAAATATGTTTATTTCAGAAATTTACACATCCATAGGGATTAGTATGACAGATGTTAGCCTAATTTTATAAATAAGAGCTGGGTTTCGGCAATATTATGAGCCTTTGTCCATCATCAGCCCATTAACGTCCCCACTGCTGGGGCACGGGCCTTCCCTATGGATGAATAGGCCTTAAACCATCACGCGGGCCCAGTGCGGATTGATGGTTATTAACGACTGCTAATGCAGCCGGGACCAACGGCTTAACGTGCCTTCCGAAGCACGGAGGAGCGCGAGATGAAAACTTTTTTTTTGTGGTCACCTATCCTATGACCGGCCTTTGCGAAAGTTGCTTTACTTCAATAATCGCAGACCGAGCGCGTTAACCACTGCGCCACCGAGCTCCTCGAAGCCTTTTTTCAGTGGTCAAAAAAAATACTCTGGGCACGGACTGCTACAATTAATAGGAACTGTTTCCTATTCTAAGATGTTAACTCGAATCTTCTTCAACTTCGTTCTCAGTTGAGGCAACTTTGAGGAAGACGTCGAACTCCACTGAAATCAGTACCCAATCAAAAACATAAAATGTGAACTGAGAGCCAAGTTCAATATTATGATAAATGCCTTGGTTGTTGAATTCAACGACAAAAGAAGTGAGATCTAAATGGGGGCCAAGTTCAATGGTCAGTCTTGAAATTTATTTATAAGTAACAGTATAACATATCATATCTTCTTTATAAGGTCTGCCTTGGCTAGTTTTCATATTATAGCCTTCGCAAGTTCTAAACCTACAAGTATTTGTCGGCGTGGGTTGAAAATCAGTGTTGCCCTCTGGGTAAATTTTCACTGAGCCTTTTTTGGTGAGCTGCACCACCCATATAACTTTATGTTTTCCAACTAAATATTAATGTGTGTATATTTTAATGTTGTAAATGTAATGTGTGTCGTAGGTTTTACCTAAATAAACTTTTTTATTATAATTGCTAGGTGCTCGGTGGCGCAGCGGTAAGCACGCTCAGTCTGCGATTGTTTAAGTTAGCAACTTTCGCAAAGGCCGGTCATAGGATGGGTGACCACAAAAAAAAGTTTTCATCTCGAGCTCCTCCGTGCTTTGGAAGGCACGTTAAGCCGTTGGTCCCGGCTGAATTAGCAGTCGTTAATAACCACCAATCCGCACTGGGCCCGCGTGGTGGTTTAAGGCCTGATCTCCCTATCCATCCATAGGGAAGGCCCATGCCCCAGCAGTGGGGACGTTAATGGGCTGGTGATGATGATTACTTATCTGAGAATATATGTGTTTGTGTTTCAGTTGGATTTCAAAAGCATGTGGCCTAAATACACGGCGTGTGCGAAGGCTTTGGACAAAGTACCTTGTATCTGGAGAAGTGGCACTGTGCTGGTCGTCCACCAGGCTGGACGGTGGTTGCTGGTATGTACTGGGAGGTTAAAAGGCCACATCAAAGCAATCCATCTAGAAAGCAATATTGCTATTCGACATTCGTTGACATTTCGCACTTACTTCTATACAGGGTGTTAGTGACATCGTAACGAAAACTTTGAGGGATGATTCAGACCATGATTCTGAGTCGATATCAAGTGGATTTTTCCGTCGCAAAAATCAGGATTTTTTTTTTAGTTTTTTTAAATTATTTTCAATTCTATACTTTTGCGATGAAAAATTCCACTTGATATTAACTCAGAATAATCAGCTGAATCATCCCCCTCAGTATTCGTTACGATGTCACTTACACCCCGTACAAGTACATACGGTAGCCATACAAGTAGGTATGGGTGTTAGTGACACCGTAACGAATATTGAGGGGGATGATTCAGACCATGATTCTGAGTTGATATCAAGTGGAATTTCCTGTCAAAAATTTCATGATTTTTTTGTGTTTTTTTTTTAATTATTTTCCTATCCATACTTTTGCGACGGAAAATTCCACTTGATATCAACTCAGAATCATGGTCTGAATCATCCCTCAAAGTTTTCGTTACGATGTCACTAACACCCTGTATGTGCAGATGGCAAACTGTAATATTGCTTTTTCGATGAATTGCTTCGATGTGGCCAAACTGGGCCAAAGATAGATTATAAAATTCTAAATACAAGCCAGTCTAAAGTAATCGAAAATCTATTTGGATAGCCCAATTTGGAATATTCGTATTCATCAACTTATGTTATTTTGTGCAATATTTATCTTTGACTTTGAATTTTAATATATACATACATAAACTCATGCCTACTTCCCACCGGTGTAAGCAGACACTTTGGAATTACATTTGCTTCTATCCTGACATACTTCTCTTGCTTCCTCAACATTCATCAATCGTTTTATACTCGGACGTTCAGGAGAAGACTAAAGCTTTTCTAAGCACCAATCTCCAATTTCGATTCAATTTTAATAATTATTTTAATTTCAATTATTAATTTTATATATTATTATTTTATTAAGTAGGTATATATTATTATTTTAAATAATACGCAATAATGAGTACGACGTTTGAACATAAACGTGATGAGACGCGTTTGTTTTAATTTTTCTCGTTTCGTAAAAATAATCCCGTTTGACTAAGTTGTCATATAGCTTGTAATGTTCCAGCTGGGCTTCGGAGTGTACGGCCCCGGGTGCTCGGAGCCGGCTCGGTTCATCGACTACGGCATGTACCACAGCTGGGTGAAGACCAGCATCGCCAGGATGGGCAGGCCGGCTATCACTAGGCTGGGGCCGGGACGCATCGTCATGAGGAGATGTGGGTTGCTATGTTATGTTTTGGTTGGGTTAATTAGACTCATTAAATTTATCATGATAACTTATCAATCATGAGAACAACAGGAAAAACACACAATCGTAATAATGGAAAATATCCCGCTGACGCGTTTGCTTACCGACGCGTGAATATATGGTATGCATGTAATTGAAAACTAATTACAGGTTTCCACTGATAACCATTTAGTGACTAATATAAAACGATGTCAGTGAGTTGCGCACAGGCAAAGTTAAAATGTAAGGAGCATACTCCACCACGCAGCTCCAATGCGGGTTGGTGGAGGTGTTTTTACTCTCCGTAGCACGGAATCATCTTACTTTTTCGGACAATCAGGTAATTCAAGCCTGAAAAGTCCTTACCAATTAAAGGACAGTCTCACAAAGTGATTTCGACAATGTCCCCATCGGAATCGAAACCGGACCTCCAGATCGTGAGCCTAACGTTCTAACCACTAGACCACGGAGGCTGTTAGTTTAATTTATTAATTATTTCTATATCGGCAGCTCTCGCTAGGATCCAGAGGTTCGGTCCGTGCGACATAGAGGAGATGACCACAGAAATATATACGGACCTCAACAATGTGACCATCATACCAGAGACGGACCCCAGCCCACACATGTACCGCACTAAAACCATCAGATACAATGTTAGTAAGTAGTATCATCCTCTCAGATGACGCCCTGAGCCGAGGTCCGCGCCTAACTGGGCACCCTCAAGGCTGTTGTCTTAAATTTTGTACAGGATGAAAGTCCTCAGCGCTCTTCATTTGTCCTCCAAGTAGTTAATGCGGGAAATCTACAATAAGCCATGTCAAAACAGAAGATTGATTACGTGAAATCATTGACCGCGTTCCTTAACCTTTGTTTCTTTTCTTGACGTAGATTTGTCGCAGATGGTATTAACTACTTTAAGGCTCTTACCCGGTTGTTCCTTATAACTCCGGTCACTTCATACAAAACACATCGTTTTACACAGACACAACACATTGACGTACTTAATCGTTGACGCTCATGTGTGTGTGTGACGTCTGACGTCCATACGATTGAAGACTAAAGTAAGACCGAGGGAAGGTGAGGTAAGCCGCTGGTGGGGAGCTGAGAGTTTATTTATTTATTTATTTATTTTAGGGAAATTTACAGCAAAATAACACAAAATGTATACAACTTTAAGAAGCTACATGCCAACAAAAAAATTCCACATATATGAGTCTAAATAATTAACTACATACTAAAAAAAACGTAAACTGTTTGTTAACGGCACAAGTCTGATAACAGCAGCATTAATAAATAAATAGGAAACGAAATAATAAACGTGTCAGTTTAGGATACAAAGACATCTGAAATAAAACAATTCAACTAATCCTATCAAACACTATAAGTTGCTGTTCTATATGTGTTATTATTCAATCAATCAATCAATAATACTTTATTGCACAACGACATATAACAATCCTTTCCTGACCGTATTTGACAACTAATGAGAGCATCGTTCGTGTGCTCTCAAGTGACTGACATATCCGATCTTAGCATTAAATGTACGACCGCATTCAATGCACGTCAGCACTCCGACAACACAACGCCACAACGACATGGACAAAGGACATGAACATACGAATAAAAATAAGCACAATAGGCGGTCTCCTCTCTTTATTTAAGAGCTGCGCTCTTGTCGGTGGAGTAATCGCCATTACTCCATAGATAGGGCGTAAGAACGGTGGTTGCCCCAATCGCCTTCCGTTCCGCAGTACACCGACCAACTTCTCAATCGGTGATGTTTCCAGCTAGAGCCCTACCAGAATCCATTTCCTCGGCCTCCGACCAGTACTGATACCGCTGCCCGGCATCAGGGCGGCCTAATTGATAAATTTAATTATTCCTTCTTCTTATTCTTATCGTGTGGGTTGTGAGGTGGAGTACCAACCTCATCAACCCTGGTGTCAGGGTTACTGTAGAGCCGCCAAAGGCCCCTGACATGGCTCATGTAACGACTACATACTTACATCAGTAGGTAGTAACCGGGACCAACGGCTTAACGTGCCTTCCGAAGCACGGATCATCTTACTTTTTGGACAATCAGGTGATCGGCCTGTAATGTCCTAACCAAACTAGGGATCACAAAGTGATTTTTGTGATATGTCCCCACCGGGATTCGAACCCGGAACCTCCGGATCGTAAGCCCAACGCTCAACCACTGGACCACGGAGACCGTTAATTATTCCTTATTCTATGCCTCATTTCTTCCAGGTAACTCTGTATACAAACGTAGAATACTCTTGCGTATCATTCACGGTGATATATCTAGGAGGTATCGAGGAGGAGCCGTACGTACACCTGCGACGGTGGTGCGCCGGCCCCAAGCCCATGTGCCACGACTACGATATACTACAGATAGACTTTTTCGTGGAAGTCTACTTCGCGATGTCAGCAGTCTTCAAAGTGGCTGCCTACGGGAAGCAGCCGGAGATCATCCACCCCCAAGACGCGATAGAGCGCGCCAACAATTGGAGCAGGACCAAACCTCCTATCTCCAAGTTTACTGATGATATTAGAGAGCTTGATACTCCCAATTGGTATTATGGCGGGTAGGTTGAGTTGACTTCAAAAATATTCAGCAGAGAATTCAAGTGCTTTCTTATAACTCACCACTACTTTGGAACGCCATGTTTGAAGAGAAAAAGCGAATGTTTTATTTTCTACAAAAAAAAATATCTGTGCCATTATTTTATGGTCAAAATCTTAGAATTGATCTGATGTCAGCACCAAAATGGATAACAAATCATAGCATCACGCCTGTCGTGTGGGTTGTGAGGTGAATTACCAACCCCATCAACCCTGGTGTAAGGGTTATTATTGAGCCGCCAAAGGCCCCTGACAAAGGCAGAGACAGAGGTGTAAAGTACATACTCCCACTCCTCGAGAGTTATTTTTCAGTCCCATCTAATAAGGTTCAATTAACCGGAAACCAAAAAATTAATAATCAATTTTGGAAGCGACGTGATATCAAAATTATCTATGTTCCAAACATGAATTCGGTTTTTTCCGGCCAAGTAGTTAATGCCATCTGCGGCAAATCTACAATAAGTCACGTTAAAAAAAAAAGGATTCCGAGCCGGGATTCAAACCCGTGACATTACGACGTATGTAACAGGATTTGTGCCCGGTTAATGGCAACACGTAAAAACGCAATGTTTGTTTTGACTCCCAGAAAAAAAAGTAATATAATCATGGGACTGTATGTATGTATGCATGGCGACCTCCGTGGTCCAGTGGTTGAGCGTTCGGCTCACGATCCGGAGGTCCCGGGTTCGATTCCCGGTGGGGACATATCACAAAAATTACTTTGTGGTCCCTAGTTTGGCTAGGGCATTACTGGATGATCGCCAGATTGTCCGAAAATAAGATGATCCGTGCTTCGGAAGGCACGTTAAGCCGTTGGTCCCGGTTACTACTTACTGATGTAAGTAAGTAGTCGTTACGTGAGCCATGTCAGGGGCCTTTGGCGGCTCAATAGAGACCCTGACACCAGGGTTGATGAGGTTGGTAATCCACCTCGCAACCCACACGATAGAAGAAGAAGAAGATGTATGTAAAGTATGCATGCATTCATAGTATTCATCTTGTAGCGTTATGTAAGGGCATAAGCCGTATAAAAGAATATATTGGCCATGTCCCCACGGCTTACGGTCTTATTAGCAATAAACAACTGGCGGAGGTGTCTTGGAGAGTGGTGCAAGTGATAAAAATATCACCACTTCACACTGTCTTTGTCGTTTTCTTATCCGCCGAAAAGGAAAGCGACGGGTAATCGACAGTCAGTCGACAATCGAAGTTTAAAAAGCCCTTCCGAAATTTTATATTGGCCCATAACCCGACAGAATTAAGTTGACAGCTCACGTCGAACGGGTTACATAAACGAGATGGTTATTTCACTCAGTTATTCTCTCTCTCTCTCTCTAATGTTCCCCTAGGTCTACCCCTTCTTCTCTTCCCTTCAATTTTTACTTCTATAGTGTTTTTTATAAATGAATCGTGTCGTATCAGGTGGCCAATCATATTTCCTCTCCGGTTCTCTATAGTCTTCAATATGGTTCTGTTTTCTTCAACTCCCGGGTTATTTATTCATTTTAAAATTAACAGTTGTCAATCATCTGTCCCTTTCCTTTTCGGCGGATAAGAAAATGACAGGTATAACTTAAAATAAAATTAGGAGGTGTCTGCAGTAATCGGGGCCACTATATTTTTTGTAGAACGTCTCGTCCGCATAAAACTACTGCAGCTTCTCACAATGATCAATGACTAATGATTTCATCAACGGCGTCGGGGTAACTCTCTCTCTCTCTTTATTTAAGAGCTGCGCCTTGTCGGTGGAGCAATCGCCTTCATTACTCCATACTTAGGGCGTGTAGAACGGGGGTTGCCCAAATCGTCTTCCGTTCCGCAGCACTCCGACCCATTTCTCAATCGGTGATGTTCCAGCTAGAGCCCTACCAGAATCCATTTCCTCGGTTTCCAACCAGTACTGATACCGCTGCTGCCCGGCATCAGGGGTGCGCTTTTGAAGTAGCGGCGCCTACTCGTTACGTCACAAGATCGTCATAGAACCTAAGTAGCATTTTATAGGTTAGCCCGTCCCAGTGAGCTACCCACTACGTTCTGCTAATGCTGTCGCTATTTGTCGGGGTAACTAGAGACGGGGAAAAGAAAAAAGGAAAGAAAATAAATTTTCCCCGCTACATCTCTCCTCTCGAACCAAACAAGATAAATCACTAAGGTTAAAACATCATTAATATTAAATCACGGAACTGATTTATTCTGGTAGGGGCGCGCGCCACGCTCGGGGACGGGGGTTCGATCCCCGGCCGGGAATTTTTGTGTCTGATGGTGAAGCTGTGGTGGTAATTGAGAGTCTAATTGTGCTTATAATGTAGATGGAGTTTTATTGAAGCTGTTTTAGAACAAAACGCATAGTAAAAAGTAAAATTGTTGTCCAAAACCGCAAGAAAGTAGTATCAGCTCGGACTATATCTAAATTATATAAAAGGAGAAACTGACTGACTGACATATAAACGTACAGCCTAAACGGCTTAACGTAAGCACTTGAAATTTGGAAGGGACGTAGCTTAGTTACAGTAGAGGTGCACTAAGAAAGGAATTCCCGAAATTCCCACGGGAACGGGAATTAGCGGGAAAATCCTTTTGTATGAAAAATCTAAACCGCTCAAGTTAGACGCTTGAAATTTAGTTGCAACAGGATATTGCAAATTTGTCACGGGAACGGGAGTTAGCGGGAAAAAGCATTTGTATGAAAAAATCTAAACTGCGAAAGATGGCCACGCGGACGAAGTAGCGGGCAAAAGCTAGTAAACCCTAAATTCGTCTTTATGAGTTTGAATTCAGGTATGGATCTTAGATAATTGATATCACGTGGTTTCCAGAATTTGTGCCCGGTTAATGGCAACACTTTCGCCCCTTTAAATGGGACTTCAACATAGATTGCATCTCCCTATAGATTTACCGTTTTTAACCTCTTTTAACAAAGAATCCGCTTACCTATCCTGAAGATTTAACAGGTCCGGTGTTTACAGGAGCGACTGCCTGTCTGACCTTCCACCTAGACTAATTACAGCTTAGGTTAAGTCACATACCTCCGAAAATACATTTCTCTTGTAGAGTTTCCTTACGACGTTTTCCTTCACCGCTGAGCCACTTAATATTTTTAAGATCCAAACATGTATTCGAAAACACATTTTATAATTGGTTGATGCCCGAGCTGGATTTGAACCTGTGATCTCTCATTGAGAGTCAAGCGTTTTTCCAAGTAGGCTACCAAGGCCCTCTGATTTTAGGAATACATCCTAATAGTGTAATTTTTAGAATGATGTACGTATAATGTCTAGTTGAATGTTTTGAAATCTGGTAATGTTTTAAAGGTAACTATTCTGTACCATAAAACGCCTCAATGCACGGTAAGTCCCGGTATCCCCCCCGCCTTCCCCCATTGAGCAGCGACGTGTGAACACCGCGTGCACTGATCATTTACATCAATACAGGGGGATTCTAAGTTTAAAATTCTAAATTTTAATTTTATATTTTTTTGTTTTTCGAATGTAGTGGAATTTAAATATGGCTGGCATAGAGCACCAGCCATAACTGTTTTAAAAAAAGTTAATTTGTTATTTTTTATGCCTACTCGTTACGATGGTGCGAGTTAGTTTGTATCAGATTGTAATAGTGAATTATAATAAACTACATACACCTAGCTCGATGTTATCTACCTCATATTGTCATGTAAATGATTCTTTTAAATGTTTTTCTGTTTATAAATGCAACAAACCTCTGTGGTTTAACGGCATCATTCAAACTATGTAGTAGAATAAGGTTTTAATATAAATAAATAAAAAAAGTGAAGAAACATTTATGATTTTCTGCTGGACTAGGGGTGAATAATAAACACAGAAGACGTTTAGCTGCTTATCTATTGACCCGGATATGTCGTAAAAAATTACATAGAAAATGTATCCTTTCTAAGGATACAATCATCTCAGGAATTAGTACCACAAGTGCGTGCAAGATGACTTTTGATATCGTATAGCTCAGCCCACTCCTTTAAGAACAACAGGCGTGAAGCTCAAATGTATTCGCGAAAATACGCGAAATATGATAAGTCATTAGTGGTGTACGAAACTGTTCTGGAAAATAAAAAAAAAAGTAAATAAAATAATTATCTTTAGACTGGTAATATTCCATGAGTCATAGCGTATATTTCCACACGCTGTATGCTCGCTAGTCTCGCGGCGTTTTCACATTTACCCGCTAATTGCCGCATCAGCTACCGTGCGCTTCCGCCCGGCCATTCCAATTTCAAATTTTAAATTTACGAATTTGGAATTTTGAACGACATTCGAATTTTGTGTTTTTGTATTTCGAACAATGCGCGTGGGAGGTCGTATCTAAGATGACGTTTCTCGTGAGAATATTTTATTGGTTGAAACTTCCGTTTTATTGAGGGTTTTTTTTATTGTAGAAATGGATTTTCAAGGATTTCAAGTCTCAGAGATAGTATCTGGCCTAGTGAATACCATCTGTGTAAGTCTCAAAACACAACAATATATATAGCATTATAATATGTAAGTATAGGTAGTGTTGTACGTACCTATATACATCCACTCCACGCCAACTATGTTTAAATCCTATTTAATGGGGCGAACCTACTGCCATTAACCGAGCACAAATCCTGGAAACTATGTGGTATCAATTATCTATGATCCAAACATGAATTCATATTCATAAAGCCGAATTCAGTGGTTTAGGTAAACCCCCAAAACAAATGAATGAGTGATTTAAATGTATATGATGCATGAATATATTGTAGTAACTGTTGGTGTGCCAAATAAATAAACACAATTAAGTACCTAGATGACATAGGCTCACGACTACACCCAATTGGGCTAGTCAGAGGCACATCCATCGCAAGATAAATTGAGTACGCACGCTCCACCGAGTCTTCTCTTAGACCAATCATCATCAGCCCATTAACGTCCCCACTGCTGGGGCACGGGCCTTCCCTATGGATGGATAGGGAGATCGGGCTTTAAACCATCACGCGGGCCCAGTGCGGATTGATGGTTATTAACGACTGCTAATGCAGCCGGGTCCAACGGCTTAACGTGCCTTCCGAAGCACGGAGGAGCTCGAGATGAAAAATTTTTTTTTGTGGTCACCCATCCTATGACCGGCCTTTGCGAAAGTTGCTTAACTTCAACAATCGCAGACCGAGCGTGTTTACCGCTGCGCCACCGAGCGCTTCCTCTTAGACCAATGTAATAGGTATATTGAAAAAAAAAAAAAACGTTTTAATACCATGGAAAAGATTAATAGAAGATTCTTCCAATAAAATACAGTCCAATATCGTAATAGTTCCCGTCCTGAGAGTCGCGGTGTCACTGGCGACAGCAGCGCGACAGTCGCGTCGTCAGGGCGACAGACGAATTAATTCCTTCGCCATTAATATATTGAAAACATACGGATTCAAATTGTGAGCGGGCACACTAACATTCCAGTTCCTAGGAAGGATATTTATCTAAGATGACAGCTCTTCTCTTTTATCGTGTGGGTGTGAGGTGGAGTACCAACCTCATCAACCCTGGTGTCAGGGATACTATTGAATTGCCAAAGGCCCCTGGCTTATCTAACGACTACATACTTACATCAGTAAGTAGTAACCGGGAGCAACGGCTTGACGTACCTTCCAAAGCACGGATCGTCTTACTTTCGGACAAACTGGCAGCTGACAGCTTATCACCTGTTTGTCCAGCTGCAGTACTTTTAGGCGGATGAGACGTTCGTTATGTAAAAATTGACGATTCAAAGTGTAACTATGTTACCAACTGAATAAAGATATTTTTGAATTTGAATTTTGAATTTGAATTTGTCCATATTTTTAAAGAAAAATACCTAGACATTTAAAACTTACAGGTTACCGAGCATATGAGCACCTACCACATGAAGGTACGTGATAAGCTACTTTAAAAAACAAAACCAATTGCCGAAATTATGGCAATATTTTCCTTTGCCAAAGTAGACGGATTCGAAGCGCGTTGAAACATTTTCACCGACTTCAAGAAAAGGAGGTTATCAATTTGTCTCGTATGTGCGTAAGGTTGAAAAGATACATTCAACCCTCAAAGATTCATTCAACACTTAATCTAAAAAGTAATATTGTAATTTGACATTTGCGCATATACGAGTAAGTACGCAATGCAAAGAAATGTCAAATAGCAATATTGATTTTTTCGATGAATCGCTTCGTTGTGGGTTTTTTAAACCCCCTATCTACATTAGTCTCTTAGGCGGATGAGACGTTCGTTACGTAAAAATTGACGATTCAAAGTGTGACTATGTTACCTACTGAATAAAGATATTTTTGAATTTGAATTCTCATAAACTTAGCAGTCACGCTCACAAAACATCTCCTTATGTTTTCACCACTCGATTCTCGGAACATTTCAGCGTATAACTACTATAGTACCTGCATAATAGCTATAGATATCCGTTGCTATGGCAACGTCTCTCGTTCAAGAGCTGTTCAGTTTGGAGACCATCTGAACAGTTGCTATTGAAGTGCAGCTTAACTAATGTGTAGCTGTTATGCAGGTATTATATGGAGTAGGAATTAGGTAGGTATACGCTGAAATATTCGGAGAGTCGAATAATGAAATACTTTAAAGGAATATTTTGTGTACGTAAACAGCACAGCAGTGGTCTAGATGTTATAGCGTTAAGCTCACGATCTGAAGGTCCGGGTTCGATTCCCGGTGGGAACATTGTCGAAATCACTTTGTGAGACTGTCCTTTGTTTGGTAAGGACTTTGCAGACCCGATTGACCGAAAAAGTAAAATGATTCCGTGCTTCGAAGGGCAAGTTATGTAGGCGGTCCCGACTATTAGCCGTAAAACATCTCCACTAATCCGCAGTGGAGCAGCGTGGTGGAGTATGCTCCATACCCCCTCCGGTTGATTGGGGAGGTCTGTGTCCAGCAGTGAGACGTATATAGTATATTTTATATATTTAGATTATATATATATTTAGACTTACTAATTCTCATCCAAAACATAATGGAACTTAACACCTAGATTTCTAGACGTAATAGTTAGGTAAATAATGGGATTTGGATCTTATACGGACTTTTGGACTTACGACTTTATACCTGGCAAGGAGTGTATCTTTACTATATCTCTGCCTACCCCCTTCGGGAAACAGGCGTGATGCTATATTATGTTAATAATAGGGACTACCCTCTTATTATGAGAAGTAAATAAAACCGTGGAAACTATTCCAACAAGTCAAATCAGTTACTTTTTACTAAATATCAAAACGGGAAGTGACTAAGGAATTTGTGTGAAAAAGCAACCTGTGACGTCATAGAAAAACGTGACAAAATGTCGCACTTGTTATTAAATTTTTCTTTATTAAAATTCAAAATCAAAATAATTTATTTGCTTCAAATGTAGTACATAAAGGTTTTAAATAAAATTCACCAAGATCACACACTTCACCATTGTCAGGCATGCAAAAATTTAAAATTTCAAAAAGGCACGACATATAGGTAAAACATCATATTTAAAAAGTTCCAATTTAAAATTTATTCAAAAACAAGTTAAATCGAAAAAAGAAAACGTTTTTTGACACCTTTAGATGTATCTTTATCACCATAAGGTTCATCATATCCATCTTTGGACTTCGTATCAACAGTGACTGCAAGTTGTCTTTGATTACTTGTGGCTCTGCCCACCCCATTAGGGATTACGGGCGTGAGTTTATGTATGTATGTATGTTAGATGTATCTTTATTTAGCTTAATCAGAATTTCATAATTTATCTTTGACCTAGGAAACTACCCGATTCTTACGAATCATAAACTTGCTTCGATTTTTGATGTGAAGGGTTTTTCCCACGTGAACAGATAATTCTTCCGACATATTGATATTAAAACATTTATTTTGTACACAATGTTGTGTTTGATCGGAGGGTGGGTAACAATAGGATGCACCGTGCCCAACGTGCCTATCGGGGTGCGCAGGTGAGACACGCGTCTGAGTAGAGTGAGGGTCTCATAGGACTATAGAGTTCTCCCACCTTTTTACCGACTTCAAAAAAGGAGGAGGTTCTCAATTCGACCGTATATTTTTTTATGTCTGTTCGGGGATAACTCCGTCGTTTATGAACCGATTTTGATAATTCTTTTTTTTTTAATTTTACTTTTTTTATAGCACCAGTTGGCAGAACGCTGGACTCACACCGTTAGGTCGCAAATGCGAATCCCAGCACGGATAACCTAACTAGGTACTAAATAAAACTTACCTAAAACATACATAATGTACATAACTGCTGGGCACAGGCCTCCCCTCAATCAACCAAAAGGGGTATGGAGCATACTCCACCACGCTGCTCCACTGCGGGTAGGTGGAGGTATTTCTACGGGCAATAGCCGGGACCAACGGCTTAACGTGCCCTCCGAAGCACGGAATCAACTTATTTTTTCAGACAGTCAGGTGATTCAAGCCTGTAAAGTCCTTACCAAACAAAGGCCAGTCTCACAAAGTGATTTCGACAATGTCCCCATCGGGAGTCGAACCCGGACCTCGATATCGTGAGCCTAACGCTCTAACCACTAAACCACGGAGACTATTAACCTAAACTACGTAAACCAAAGATTTACGAATTTGTTTTCGAATTCATCTTTGGGTCACAAATGATTGATGTGCTCAGCGGTGAAGAAAAAACATCGTGAGGAACCCCAGTATGGGACTTAACCTGTATTGGGCTGGTTTTCCTTTCACGGGTTGCAAGGTTAGCCAGGTAGTCGCTTCTGTAAAAACCCGGACTTGTCAGATGAAAAAAAGAAGCATAAGTATTTAAAAATAATTGTTTCTTGATATTTTGATCGCATTATGTATAGAATTATGTGGCTATCTGCTTCTTTTTTTTTGATCAGAATAATAATGGGTGGATTAAAGAAAAGGTTAACGTCGTGTCTTATAGGGGAGTCAAGGAATTGGCCTTTGATAGAATGGAATGGAAAATGCTACACCGACAAGAGCGTGGCTCTTAAATTGATGATGATGAATTATGGGTGGAAGATGTAATTGTGCCTGGAAGGAAAATCTTTCCAGCGCCATCTATATTGATATTGGGGAACGTAGCTTGGAAAGTCATGGGTTATGGGTAAAGGCATCATCATCACCAGCCCATTAACGTCCCCACTGCTGGGGCACGGGCCTTCCCTATGGATAGGGAGATCGGGCCTTAAACCACCACGCGGGCCCAGTGCGGATTGATGGTTATTAACGACTGCTAATGCAGCCGGGACCAACGGCCTAACTTGCCTTCCGAAGCACGGAGGAGCTCGAGATGAAACCTTTTTTTGTGGTCACCCATCCTATGACTGACCTTTGCGAAAGTTGCTTAACTTTAACAAAAGGCATATTAAATATTAAAAAAAATAACTTAAACACTTGCAGTATCAACTCTCTGGTACCAAAAGGAGTAACTCTACGGAGTAACTCATATAAAGGTGCATTTAATTGTAACTTGATTGACGTTTATTGAAAGGGAACCACCCCATACGTCTACCATTGAAAAACCCTATCATTATCTCTATTGTAAAAGCAGTTGGGTTGGTTTTACAATAAATTGTGTTAGAATAACGGTATTGTTAATTTTGTAACGGAGGTCATTTTCATAGGGATGATGTTAGGTTACCGTTTGATGTGATCACCATGATTTAGCGATAAATGTATTCTATATTTTACTACATACTTCACGCCTATGCTTTTTACTGGGTTGAGCAGAGTCAAAAGACAGTATAAAGACATGCTATATCAGTCCCCTTCCAAGTGTTTTATTTATGAAAAAAATATTTTTAACTTATGTATTTTAATATATAATAAACTACCAGATTGTCTGAAGTCATTGGAAGGAAGCTGTTTTAAGAAAACATTGACAAATTGGTTGTTGGAGAATTGTTTTTATGATTTAAACGATTATTTGTCTTTTAAAACGTAAAATTTTAAATTTATTATGATTGGAAGTTTTGTTTTCAAATTGTTAAAATATTTGCATGCCTAGTTAAGGTTGAATACTATGACCTACTGTAATACTATACCATCTTTTGTAAATTGTGTTCTGGCAAATAAATGATTGATTGATTGATTGATTGACGTAAAGACAATTTTTTTCCTCACGTGCGTTGCGAGATTAAAAACCGAATTATAAGTATATTATGTCGATTTCGGTGGTTTAGTGCCCGACCCGGAATTCGACTCTATAACACTACGATGTCAACCAAACAAAAGACAGCCTCACAAAATGAGCGACAATGTCTCCATCGGGGATCGAACCCGGACCTTCCGATCGTGAGCCCAATGTTCTAACCACTAGATCACTACGGAGGCTGTTATAATTATGTACGGTACTGATATGTATACACTTTGAAACCATATCACATTAACTTTTTTGACAAATTAAACCGTAAGTCTCATTAAATGTCAAATATGATAGTGCGACAGGGTTCTAAAGTGGGTACATGATATTGCTCATGACTGTACTTACATCTTTCTATATTTGATGTTGCGAAATATCGCAGCGACGCCGCGTTCCGCGTTCTTCGCGTGATTCGCATATTTCCTGATTGCAATATCGCATTCCGACTACATTGGCGTTTAATATTGTATCGCTGGATGATACTTGATACCCTGAGAGCCCTGAGAGCTTTGAGAGCACTCCTCTCCGTGATTTCGGAGTAAGACGCCTTTGAGAGCGAGTAATATGTTCTATATCTACTAGTACCTATTATTGTAGTGTATTTGCACTTTTTATATTAGGGGATACAACATATTTTGTTGGCAAAATTATGGCTTAAGATAGAGAGGAGTAGAGGAAAGAGAGAGAGGCCTTGGTAATAATACCACACCCCGGACACTTCATACAAAACACCTCGCTTTACACAGACGTTGGCCCCGATTCCTGCAGACACCTCCTAATTTTATTTTAAGTTCTACCCGTGATTTTCTTATCCGCCGAAAAGGAAAGGGACGGTTGATTGTCAACAAGTGAATTTTAAAATTAATGAATAACCCGTGCGAATAAAATAGGCGTCTCGCTGGTATGCAATCCGTTTGACGTGCTGTCTACTTATCTCTGTCGGGTTATTGGCCGATGTAAAATTTTTAGACGATTGTTTTAGATTTCTGCTTAAAATTGACGTGTGTTCCAGAAATTTTATGCCAGTCGATTACCCGTCCCTTTCTTTTTTAACGCATAAGTAAATGACAGGTATAACTTAAAATAAAAGTAGATGGCGTCTGCAGGAATTAATACCATTGACTTTATCGTACACGCGCATCTGTGTGTGTGACATCTGACGTCATACGATTCAAATCTAAACTATGTTCGAGGGGGGGGGGGGGGAAGGTAAATCTAGCTCAGACGCTAGTGACGGAGAGTTGCCGTTCTATACGTTGTCATTATCATCATCATCAGCCCATTAACGTCCCCACTGCTGGGGCACGGGCCTTCCCTATGGATGGATAGGGAGATCGGGCCTTAAACCATCACGCGGGCCCAGTGCGGATTGATGGTTATTAACGACTGCTAATGCAGCCGGGACCAACGATTTAACGTGCCTTCCGAAGCACGGAGGAGCTCGAGATGAAAAATTTTTTTTTTGTGGTCACCCATCCTATGACCGGCCTTTGCGAAAGTTGCTTTACTTCAACAATCGCAGACCGAGCGCATTAACCGCTGCGCCACCGAGCTCCTATACGTTGTATTAATGCTTATTCTATGATAATAGTAAGATAAGGTAAATGTAGGTACTTACTTTATATGCATAAAGAATAACGCTTCCTTATATGGAAGCGTAAGCCTTTTTGAAACATCATAATAATGATGACAATGTGATTTCTTCGACATACTCTCGATTTATTTCAATTTCTTTGAAAGTTGAGGCCGCATTTTTTTTACCAGCATTGTATCAATGAAGGTAAAACGCCTACAAATATCTCTTCGCTTTGCTTCGCTACCTTTTCCGATTGCTTAAGAGGATGTGTCCAGAAGTTAGACCTACCTATGCTGATTGCATTAAGTCCATATTATTAAATGTAAATATAATGTTCGTTATGTAAAAATTGACGATTCAAAGTGTAACTATGTTACCTACTGAATAAAGATATTTTTGAATTTTGAATTTGAATTTTGAAATGAGGCACGCCGGCCGGTGCCCTGTAGTACACCGGCTTGCTTCTCATCCGGGGAGCGCCGGTTCGATTCTCGGTAAGGGACTTACACCAATGAGTTATTAATTTATCTCAAGCGCAGTTTTCACTTACACAGTTGGCTTGACCATTACATACGACGATACGGCCACTTATCTCGTAGGTAATTGGGATATAATATCTAAGTAACCTATAATAGAAAGTAAGTATATGTAGATATGGTGGCGCGATGTCCGTACTTCACTCATTACTCAGGTCTCACAGAATACCAGCGTCGCGGCTCACGCCGCGGCATAAGCTGAGTGAGGACCTTTTATACGGGACACCATCCACTACACATGGGTAAGCCGACATGACGTCACATTTTAATTTAGGTATAAGTTTCTGTGTTCGTTTTCCATGTTTCTATATAGAAAATATTTCGTGTGTGCGTTGATTTCTGATGTGATGTCATTATAATGTATATATATGTAATCCGTGTCTGTGGTCTCCTAAATAATAAATGTTTCTTTCTTTCTTTATATAGTCGTGAGCTTATTTTTATATTTAAGTATATAATTGGCCATGCTTTGTAGGTACACTAGGGTATCTAGTTATAAAGTCACAGTGACACGGCACATTTTCAATCACACGGTCGATATAAGGGTGCGGCCACACGCGCGGCCTCCCGTGGAGTTAATGACCTTGCAAACAAAACATAATAAATACACATTAGGACGAGGATAGCGCCCGCCCGTGGCTGCGTTCGGGGTTTTACACCCTGCACAATAGGGACAATAGGGGATTACATGCAGTCAGTTTAGGTTTAAGGGTAATTTTAATAAGGTAATTTTTTTAAAGGAAGGTAAAACTCACGCCCGTTAAATATCGGTTGTGCGCAGAAAAGTCAGAGGACACGCATTAAATTCAAACCCATAAAGTCGAGTTCAGTGGTTTAAAGCCCTAGCCGGGATTCGACCCGTAACACTAGGATGTAAGTTATTTGCTTCCATCTTTACTATCAGTCTCATCAGACAGAAAATCAGAGTATCAGTTTCGTGCTTCGGAAAGCGCGTTAAGCCATTGGTCCCGGTTACTACTTACTGATGTAAGTAAGTAGTCGTTACATGAGCCATGTCAGGGGCCTTTTGCGGCTCAATAATAACCCTGACACCAGAACTCACACGATAGAAGAAGAGTATCAGTCTACTAGAAAAGTTCGCCATCACTAATTTAATAGATACGCTCTTATGGTGTAGAATTCTCCATGCTTAAAAAAGAAAACATACCTTAGAAAAGTTATCTTAAATATCTCCGAGAAAATCCTCACCCTCGTTTAATAATAAAAGGACTGATCATGTTAATTTTTGACAAGAACTTTATTAAAAACGTACCGATCCATACCTCCACCTGTCAACTTATACTTGCATACGTCACTTGCAATATGTCTGCTATTGCACAGAACATAATAAACCAATCAAACTACAATCCGAATTAGACGAGACAGGTTCTCTAATGAATTCGTCCATCCTAACATTAGCGACGTCAGAACTAACATATATTGTCGATTACGTGTCGACGCGTGGCAGCGCGTGGCGGCGCGTGGCGGCAGTTAGCGTGTGGATCCCTCCTTTACAATTTAATAACAGTGGAATCGTGTAATTCTGTTTATTAAATGACTGGCTGTTTGATCTGACGTGTATTGGGACGGATGAGTTGATAAACGTTGCCATTTTATTAAAAACTAGCTTTTGCCCGCGACTTCGTCCGCGTGGCGTGTTATGAAAGAGAGATCTTTGTGTGTGTGGGAGTGCATATCAAATTTCAAGCATCTAACTTATGCAGTTTAGATTTTTTCATACAATTCTTTTTCCCGCTAACTCCCATTTTTCAAAATACAGCCATAACTAAACTTTATATTTACTAAGGTATGCATATGCATGCATGCTAAATTGAAAACATCTATCTTACGCGGTTTCGATTTTTTCATACAAATGTTTTTTTCCCGCTAGCTCCCGTTTCCGTGGGAATTTTGCAATATCCTGTTGCAACTAGCTTTGTTGTAGCTTTAAGTTAACTAAGGTACCTGCATGCCAAATTTCAAGCGTCTAACTTAAGCGGTTTAGATGTTTCATACAAAAGGATTTTCCCGCTAATTCCCGTTCCCGTGGGAATTCCGGGAATTCCTTTCTTAGTGCACCTCTACGGTACCTAAGCTACGTCCGTTCCAAATTTCAACTGCCTACGTTTAACCGTTTAGGCTGTGCGTTGATATGTCAGTCAGTCAGTTTCTCCTTTTATATTTAGAAGATGTTTCACGTTACAAGTATTTGTGTTTACCAATCGCTGACAGATACAACAAGTTCGTCTTATTAAGGACCACAAGGAAGAAGACAGCTTGCTGCTATACTATATGTGGGATATAGAAATAACACGGGATATTACTTCTTATATTTTAACAAAATCCTCTAACCTGACCGACATCGCACCATAGACTCCCTTTCTTACTTTTTAAAACTGCATTACGTCCCATTCATTAACCATCCTCCTTTCATACCATAAACAATCAAGTTATACATTGTTTTAAGTTTACCATTTATCAGAAAACAATAATATCGGAAGTCTCATATCCCCATTTAAACGCGGTAAGAACCCGTTATTATGTGCTTTAATTATTAACAATCAAATTCTCATTAATTATCCTGCCATAGTATTCTCACTTTCCTACATAGGTATATATTTTTTTTACCTTTCATGGGTTTGCTTTTGGCCCCAGACTTGCCCAAAGGCACGAGTCCTAAAATGGAGCTCGCCCAGAAGATAAAAAGATATTCGTGTTTTTCATAGATTTTCCGCAGATGGCTTTAACCACTTGGCCGGGCAAATGAGGAGAGTGGTGCTCACCATAACACGTTAGAGGGAACACATTTCCTCTGTTGGTCAGGTACTAAAATTTAGTTGATAGCGATAGGTGCTGTATAAGAGGAGACCACGCCGGCGGGGTCGACATCGGGTTCTGAAGAGTTTGTCGCTGATTGACTGCTTATGTGTTAGAGTAACCAGGCCGGCAGGATCGTGTATAAGGATCGGACATTTGTTTTTGAAGTCCTCAGTTGCATATAACACTATAGAGACAGGATTTTTTTTGACGTGACTTATTGTAGTATGCCACATGTCGTTAACTACTTGACCGGACGAATGGGGAGTGCTGAGGGCTAGCATCTAAATGGAGACTGGTGATCACCACACTACATTAAAGGGAATACATCTCCTCTGTCGGTTGAGTACTTAATTCGGAACTTACATAACATAACATAAATAGCCTAATATACGTCCCACTGCTGGGCACAGGCCTCCTCTCAATCAACCGGAGTGGGACTTAATTCGGAACTTATGTACAATCTTATCTAACGTATCCATGCTATTCGTGTTATTTATGAGTCATATCAGCCATTAACCCTGCGGTAGTATTCACAATCCACACGATAGAAAAAGAAGAATTATAAAAAAATAAAGCCAGGTAGGTACCCGCGCTACAACCCTAACGGCTCCGCTAAGTCCACTCATAAACTGGTTTATCCAGTAACCCCGCCAATCCGGGGTCATAAATACGACTGACCGCGGGAAGCGAATTTTTTCCCGTTTCCCGTTTATACGCCGTTTTATAAATCTCGGTATAATGCTTGAGTTATGAACGGGCTGTGGACTAGAGGCGGCGCGGCGTGACTGGTTCGTTTTGAGTCTGATTCGCTCAAAATGACTCGAGTGAATCACGTTATTAAAAGGCATGAATCACTACAACTATATGTCATACGAAACATAGCTATAAACTTGAAGATCCCGAGCTGACTGCGAGCAAATTCAGAATCCGGCGTGTATGAAGATTTTGATGAGAGCAAACCAATGGGGTATGTCACGATTATAGTAAGTGAATCATACAGTCATCATCATCATCAGCCCATTAGCGTCCCCACTGCTGGGGCACGGGCCTTCCCTATGGTTGGATAGGGAGGGGGCCTTAAACTATCACGCGGGCCCAGTGCGGATTGATGGTTATTAACGACTGCTAATGCAGCCGGGACCAACGGCTTAACGTGCCTTCTGAAGCACGGAGGAGATCGAGATGAAAACTTCTTTTTTGTGGTCACCCATCCTATGACCGGCCTTTTCGAAAGTTGCTTAACTTCAACAATCGCAAACCGAGCGCGTTTACCGCTGCGCCACCGAGCTCCTCAAAAGGCATCAAATACTACAAATATAATGTCATACGAAACATAGCTACAAACTTGAAAATACCGAGCTGACTGAAAGCAAATTCAGAACCCGGCGTGTATGAAGATTTTGATGAGAGCAAACCATTGGGGTCTGTCACGATTATGGTAAGTGAATCATACAGTAATAGACTCAAATCGATAATTACAATAAAGGATGCACGCTAGAAAGGAGTTGACTAGATCAGTTCTCTCTGAACTCCCGACATCCCGACCCCACTCTAGTAGTTAGCAGCAGTTTGTATGCTGCAGTCTGTATCCCGGGAATGCCGGGATCACGGGATTGCGTAAATATGCCGGTATCGTTAAGGGCATAGTAGCATGCGCACACGAGAGACACGAGTCGAAAATCGTTGAATAAATACGTGAATTACTTAGTACTTAGTAGCACGATGATACACACTATATTAAACGTGATGAAATAATGCCCTGGGAGGTTAATTAAGACCATGTTGAAACAATTCATCTCACCATCATCTCAAAATCAAAATCTAATCAAATATACTTTATTGCACAGAACTAAATTTCAACAATCAGTCATAACACATGAATACAGACTTATTTATATTGCAAAAGAAATGCATTAGAATTTTAATAAGTATAACACAGACTGATACGTGCAGACTATTTTCAGAAACTAAAAATTCTTACACTAACAGATATATACATTTTAGAAATTCCAAAATTTGTCCGGCAAAATGAACACTTATTCCATAAAGCTAATAATGATCGCTTCATGCGCACGACTCGACGTACAGATAAACTGTCACTTCCCAGAGTAAATATGAAGTTATAAAGTAAGAATGCACATATCAATGATAAAAATATATAATAAGCTTCCAAAAGAAATATCGGATATTAGTAAATATAATGACTTCGTGCAAAAATTTAAAACTTACCAAATTAACAATAATTATTATAATCTGCAGGAGTTTTTCGAATCGAAATAATTATTTTGATCCACAAATTCATTTTATTAAGTTAAAATGCTCTTTGTTATCATGTCTGATATTATTATTGTGTCTTATATTGTATGATTGAGTTACTTCTATTTTTTTGATATATCAAAGAAAGAAAATTTGCAGTGCCCCGACGGGGTGTCATGTTGTAAGTGCTAAATAATTAATTTAAGAACCTTTGTACACATGATTGCACCAATAAAGAATAAATAAATAAATACAATACAATTTTATATTTATAGTTATTGCTCTAGAGCAATTTCTATAAATATTTGTATATTTTTATTTCTGTAATTTTGAATTGTAGCGTGGACAGCGACTCCCCGCACGGCGACTGCTTGACATCACATCTGTCATTTACATGTACAGTTCAAAACACAATTTTAATCACGCTACATACAATATTTTTTTTCCACTGATATAATTGCATTTTTGTTTCATAATATTTTTGGAAACCTTCCAGCCTGTTTTATAAATGCAGTAATCTTATGGGATTAAATATGTGATACAAAGCTACTAGTTCATCTCCCTAGCATTATCCCGTTTTTTTCACAGGATCCGCTTACCTTACCTGACGATTGGACAGGCATGCTTTTTTGCAGAAGCGATTGCCTTCCAACCCGCGATTTAAAAACCAGCCCAATACAGGTTAGGTCACATACCTCCGAAAATACATTTCTCGGGAATGTAGATTTTCTCACGATGTTTTCCTTCACCGCTGAGCACGTGATAATCATTTATAATCTAAATATGAATTCGAAAACCAATTCGACAATCATTGGTTTAGGCCTGCGCTGGATTCGAACCTGCGATCTCAAAGTGAGAGGCAAGCGTTCTACCAACTGGGCTATTATGGCTCTACAAACTGACAACAATACATCTAAAAAGCAAAACTGCAATTTGACATTTGCGAGCCAACAAAGTGCGTAGAGCCAACAAAATGACAAATAGCAATATTGCTTTTTAGATTAATTGTTTTGATGTGGTCTTTTTAACCCTCCTGACATACGAACGTTGAACTGAAAAGTTTATAATTATCATAAGTAAGTAATAACACACATAAAATTAAATAAAAAGTACTTATATTATTATTTATTTTATAAAATTTAATAATTATAATAAGAATAAAAATTAAATAATTATAATAATATTTTTTTTCTAGTAATAACTAATAAATCAATAAAATTAAAAAATAACTAATAAATTGATGAACCATTATATATTATTATATTTATTTACTTATATTTTATATCGATCTAATCTACTAAACAAACTAAAGAGGTAAACATCGACATATTAAATAAATATATTAAATATATAGGTTCGATTCCCGGTGAAGACATATTATTATGACAAAAACCACTTTGTGATCCCTAGTTTCGTTTGAACATTGCAAGCTGATCACCTGGTTGTCATAAAGTAAGACGATTCCTGCTTCGAAGGGCACGTTAAGCAGTCAGTCTTGCCTACTATTTTCTTCGTGACATGAACCCTGTCAGGGGTCTTTGGCTGCTCAATAGTGAACCTGACACCAGTGTGGATGACATCGGTCATTGTCCTGACAATCCACACGCAACCTGTTCTTTTTTTTGACGAGACTTTGTGTAGATTTTCGTTATCTACTTGGTCGAACAAGTGGGGAGCGCTAAGGGCTCTCACCCGGTACAATCAGATTATAATCTCAGGTAGCAATTTCTTGGCCCAAGTCTCACCTAGACACAAATGGAGTTACATGTCTTCAAAAACGAAGATTAAATATACAGGGTGTTAGTGACATCGTAACGAATACTGAGGGGGATGATTCAGACCACGATTCTGAGTTAGTATTAAGTGGAATTTTTCGTCGCAAAATCACGATTTTTTTTTAGTTTTTTTTTTAATTATTTTCAATTCTATAAGTTTGCGATGGAAAATTCCACTTGATAGTAACTGAACCATCCCTCCCAGTATTCGTTACGATGTCACTTACACCCCGTACAAGTACATACGAGTACAGGTAGCCATACAAGTAGGTATGGGTGTTAGTGCCACCGCAACGAATACTGAGCGGGATGGTTCAGACCATGATTCTGAGTTGATATCAAGTGGAATTTCCTGTCGGAAAATTCATGAAATTTTTTGTGATTTTTTTAATTATTATTTTCTGTACTTTTGCGACGGAAAATTCCACTTGATATCAACGCAAAACCATGGTCTGAATCATCCCTCAAAGTTTTCGTCACGTTGTCACCATGGTCTGAATTATCCCTCAAAGTTTTCGTCACGATGTCACTAACACCCTGTATAGCAGACTAAAATATTATGTACATACATAAGATCACGCCAATTTCCCATTGGGGTAGGCAGATAAAGCGGAATTTCCCTTGATACACCACTTTCGCTTCTTTCACTGTCATCAAAGATGACATGATATGATGTATTAGCGTTAAAATTAACGACCTCCGTGGTCTACTGGTTGATCGTTGGGCTCACGATCCGGAGGTCCCGGGTTCGAATCCCGGTGGGACATATCACAAAAATCACTTTGTGATCTCTAGTTTGGTTAGGACAATACAGGCTGATCACCTGAATGTCCAAAACGTAAGATTATCCGTGCTTCGGAAAGCACGTTAAGCCGTTGGTGCCGGTTACTACTTACTGATATAAGTAAGGAAAACATAGTCAAGTAGTCTTTACATGAGCCATGTCAGGGCCTTTGGCGGCTCAATAATAACCCTGTCAACCCACACGGTAGAAGAAGAAGAAACATTAAATAACTTTTTTGACAAATTGAACAGTAAGTCTCACTAAATGTCAAATATGTTAGTGCGACAGAGTCCTAAAGTGGATATATTGTATTGCTCATGACTGTAAATACAAAGATCACGCCTATTTCCCGTTGGGGTAGGCAGATAAAGAGGAATTTCACTGACACACTACATTTGCTTCTTCCACTCCCATCAAAGACTTCATGCTGATATATTGGCGTTAAAATGAACCGTGACTGTGTATTATTATGCTAGTATATTTATAGATGAGCAAGATATACTAAGCATGATAATAGCGGAACACAGCTGGTATTTCAGTAACAAATAACAATATATTAGGTCCGTGGGGAGCGCGAACAGGGCTTAGCTCTTACCTCGGTGGAGTAGAGAGGGGCAGAGGTCCATATTGATACTTCTTTTGCTTTCTTCTCTCGTGTGGGACGTGAGGTGGATTACCAACCCCATCAACTCTGGTGTCAGGGTTGTTATTAAGCCGCCAAAGGCCCCTGACGTGACTTAAGTAACGACTACGTACTAAGTAAGTAGTAACCGGGACCAACGGCTTAATGTGCCTTCCGAAGCGCGGATCATCTTAATTCTGGATAATCAGGTGATCAGCCTACAACATTGTAGGCTAACCTAACTTAACCTAACCAAACTAGGGATCACAAAGTGATATGTCCCCATCGGGATTCGAACCCGGGACCTCCGGATCGTGAGCAGAACGCTCAACCACTGTACCACGGAGGCCGTGGCGTGACTTTTGAAGTTCCGAATCCAAAAAAAGAAAAATGGAACCCTTATAGTATAACCCTTATACTTTATTGTCTGTCTGTCCATCTGTCTTTCAAGACCATTTTTCTCGAGAACGCATCAAGGTATCAAGTTGATATTAACATGTAATGCTTATGTCTCCAGTCCCTTGAAGCTGTACAAAAATCAAACATCTAAAGCAACGCAATCGAAAGATACGACCATTTTTTGAACCCGAGATATTTTTTATCTACGTAAATTATCGAATGTCGATAAACTTTTGTTAACTCGACGTCGAGCCCATCTCTACCTCTGATAAAGTTTACGAGGGCAGCGATTTAAGCTCGGAAGTGTTCATTTCGCTATGAAATATACTCGGAAGGACCCGCGGCCATTTTTAATACCAAATTGTATTCTTATATTAAAAGCGGAATTACAATCCGAGATGAGAAAGTTGCGGTGGCGGTGGGGTCGTTAAATACATACATCACGCTTATTTCTCATTGGGGTAGGCAGACGGAACTCTACTCTCGATTTCCCTCATTTAGCGGTTATCACTATCGGCCCGCTATGCTAGGGTCATTAATTCTTTGAAATATAATCCTCTTAGATGTCGCCATAAGCCGAGAGTCTAGCGGGTCTTAAATTGTGTACCAGAGCCCTTAGCGCTCCCCATTTGTCCGGCCAAGTAGTTAATACTATTTCATATTAAATCAAAAATCAAATCAAATATACTTTATTGCACAAAACTAAATTTCAACAATCAGATATAAAACATGAATACAGTACAATTTGGGCGGCTTTATTGCTCTAGAGCAATTGCCATTTGTGATAAATCTACAATAAGACACGTCAAAAAAAACGAATTCCACTCTGTTAAAATTTAGTATTTAGTATATTGACCGTCTAGAATAATCCATAATAGCTTTAACCTCGTAAGGCCCGGATTTCCAGACACAATAGTTAAACAATGGGATTTGGATTTCAAAAGTCTTTGGGCCTTACGACCTTAAGACAGTGTGTTAAGGTAAATTTTTCCTGTACCCAAAGGTTGCCTGGAAGAAATTGCTGCATGAGCAATAAGGCCGCCTGTTGTGCTTTTCTGTGTATGTTGTCCTTATCTCTGTATTTTGTTTCCATTGTGCTCAATAAAGTATTTTATCTATCTATCTAAGGCATAGCTGGTCACATACTAATATTAACTTATGTTAAACAGTAAACGTTTTATGCTCTTTGCATCCTCACACTTCCCCTTAAGTAATCTCCACGCAAAAATCCACCTTAGAACTCAATTTAAAAAGGTTTTAATTTTTATAAACATCTAAGAAAATTGTAAATCAAAATTGTGTCAAAGGAATTTGAAGCTTAAAAGCAAAGGCAGATAGTTGGTTTTGGAAGTGATAAATAAGGGCGGTTACGCTGTTGTACGGTGATGATGGCATAAAAGATAGGTTCAACCATAACCGATATTAAACTAACATGGTTACTACGAGTGTGGAACTCGACGCAATCTCACTTTGCCGGCGATACCTGTAATAAGCAGGAAGAGCTGATGAATACTGTTGCAAATATGAGGCTATGAGAATATAACATAACATAGCATCATGCCTGTATCCCCGAAGGGGTAGACAGAGTAATATATAATATATATGTCATCGAAATTACAAACATTTTCCATGCAACTTTTTTAGGGAAAAATAGGGCAGTGGTTTCCCTCTTGCCTTCCGCCCCGCAGTACTGTGTCTGACGCAAATGGGATGGCGCCCAGAGGAGTCTATTACAAAGCCATACAGATATAGACAGGAGTCCTAACTCCTGCCCTCCGCCTCTGAATAGTACTGACAGTTACTGCTATTTTTGATATTTGTTTTCTTTTTTTGTTGTGAAAATAAAATAATCTGTTAATAAAGAACGTCGATGTTCACTGATTGAGTACTAATTTACACTATCTATTTTTTTTTATTTTAAAAGAAATTAGACTATTAGGTCGTACAATATCGACTATATTGAAGACATAAGTTTTGTCATTGCTCTTCGTAGCTTTCATGACAACCCAAGATAAGAAGCGTGACACGCACATTCAGTGCTCTAACATAATCACTTACCCTGGCAGTGCCTGGATAGTATTTTAAAGATTTACGTCCTTTATATCTGCGGAAAATCTATAATGTAAATAGGGAGTGGAATTCTTTACCGTCATCAGTATTTCGGAATGCATATAACCAGGGTGATTTCAAGGCCAGAGTGAACAGGCCCCTTCTAGGCGTGCTCGCTCCATCTTCGGCCTCGTCAATGCCCTCGGGCAAGTCTGGGGCCAAGAAAAAACCCAAAAAATAATCTACAATGAATCACGCCAAAAAAAAAGTACTAAGAAAGTTGATAAAATTATTTTAAAAAAACCCCATAGTTTGCAAAAATTATATTTTAAAAGACTCAGTTTTGCAGGCAATCTGTATATATATTTGCACCAATTGTACCTACAAAACTTATTTTCTACGCTATGTAGAACTCGTGTTCTACACTGGGTTCTAAACTGGATCCGTATCCAGTTCGAGTAACATGTGAGATCGAAAACTATAGTACCGCTTCATGGGGTGTTGCATATTTTATTAAAAATCATCGCGGTCGCTTGTGCGTTAATGTGTTTTTTAAGTTTATTGTTTACGTCGCACCGCGTGTGGGGTTCAGGGGGGTTAAAATGGCCACATCGAAACAATTCAGCTAAGAAAGCAATATTGCAATTTGACATTTGCGCATATAAAAGTAAGTGCGCAATGCAAACAAATGTCAAATTGCAATATTGTTTTTTTAGGTGAATTGCTTCGATGTGGCCATTTTAACCCCCCAGTACCTCGCAGGATTTAGAGATTACTACTTACCTCCTAAAAAAACATACATACATAAACCCACGCCTTACCGGGGTAAGCAGAGACTATGGAATTCTATTTGCTTTGACCCTGACACACTTCTCTTGCTTCCACCACATTCATCAATAGTTTCATACACGCACGCCGGTTCGGAGTAGATCGTACTGAATATTTTCTAAAGACATCTCCTATTTGTCAATGTACGTCCATCTAGGTAGACCTCCACCACCATTCGCTTTATATACTAAAACGTACCCACCTGAAAGAAGGTATTTTTAAATTAAAGTAGACATTTGGCCTTTTGGACCTTGGGGGTAACATAAATGAACCAACACTGAAAAAGTTTCCTAAATTGTTCATGACGGAAATCAAACCTAATATTACTACTACTCGATAGGTGATAAAAGTTTGAGACGTGGGTTACTCTTCTTCTATCGTGTGGGTTGTGAGGTGGATTACCAACCTCAGCAACCTTGGTGTCAGGGTATTATTAAGCCCCAAAGGCCCCAGACATGGCTCTTGTAACGATTTCTCACTCACATCAATAAGTAGTAACCAGAAGCAACGGTTTAACGTGCCTTCCGAAGCACGGTTCATCTTACTTTCGGACAATCTAGTGATCAGCCAGTAATGTCCTAACCAAACTAGGGACCACAAAGTATTTTTTGTGATATGTCCCCATCGGGAATCGAACCCGGCACCACTGGATCTACAGTGAAAAGACTACAAATAGAATTCCTTTCACATTTCAATATTAGTACGTTGTATTACACAGCGTCTATACAAGCAGATTTCTCCCTGTCTACCCCGCAAGCGACTCTCAAACCGTTAATCAATCTATCCTGACAATAAACTAAGTCAATAAAACCTCATTTCACTTACAATTACTTAAGCAACTTAGACACAATCACCACCAAGTTGTACCTTTATTGGAGTTAATGCGTCTTTACTTAAAACTAATGCCATTAGACAGACAAGGACGGAGATATTAGAAGACACGAGTGTGAAAGAGATAGCTTTCAAGTGATTGAATTGAAAGACAACCGGATGAACCTCTCTGGAGTAAACAAAATTCATAGAATGCTTTAAGTTGCTTATAACACGACTACATCCCAATTAGGGTGGTCAGAGGTACATCCATCGCAAGATGAACTAAGTACCCACACCTCACCGAGCTTTCTGTTAGACCAACGTGATTAGGTGAGTCGAATCGCTTACATACACTTCCATAATAATAATTAATTACTTATTGCTATACGACCGTTCGTAGCCAATAGCTACGCCGGTGTAGCAGGTCTACGTCGCGTAGCGCCCCTCATTAATTGGCACAAAGGATACCAGACATTCCTCGCCGGAGTTTTGGGCGCATACTGTATATTGCGTTCTGATAATTGCATGCTGAGTTGTCTAGGTATAGGGTGATGCTTTTCGTTTAGGTATATTACATTCGTTATAAAAATTGTAATATAGGTAACATGACATAACAAATAAATAAGAATCTTTATAAAATACTTTATTGCGCAAACAGGAAAATATAAAATACAAAACAAAAGAGGAATAGAATAAATACAATAGTACACTTATACTTATGTGCACTTGCGATAAATATATTTATTTTTAATTCTAAGTCCGTTCCAGAAAATACACGCCCGTTATCCTTAATAGGGTGGACAAAGCCACAAGTAATAAACGGCAACTTACAACCGCTGTTGATAGGAAAATCTAAGTTATATGTGATGAACCTTATGACGACAAGGGATCAGCCTGTCGCCCATGAAAATTATCCATTGAGTTTGTAACTGAATTTCTAGACACGCAATTTAGATTACAAAGAACCTAAACCTAACCTAACCTAACCTGTCTGTAGGATTGCGGTATGCCCGAGTAGACAAGCAGCTGAACGTGTTGTTTTGTTTTGCTCCCTAGTGTTTCCCATTTTTAAAAGAGTCCGCTTACCTGACCTGAAGATTTGACAGGTCCGGATTTTTACAGAAGCGAAGAGTACAGTTCACATATCTACCTAAGAACGTTTTAAGTATGCGAGGTTCCTCACAATGTTTTCCTTCACCTAATTGAATAAGAGAGAATAATTATGTAAAAATCTAAACGCGAATTAAAAACAAACTCGAATTGATTGGTTTAGGTCCATACTAGATTTGAACCAGCGATCTCACAAAGCGAGTCAAACGTTTATGAAGCTTACTAGAAGCATAAAATTTATGTACTATACTATTTAAAGAAAATAAAATTGATAGATTCTTTTTTTTCCAACGATTGTTGAATTTGTTTTCGAATTCATGTTTGGATCATAAATGATTACCACGTGCTCAGCGGTGAAGGAAAACATCATGAGGAAACTCACATTCCCGAGAAGGTTTCCCGTCGCAAGTTGGAAGGTCAGACACACAGTCGCTTCTGTAAAAATCCGGACCTGTCAAATCTTCAGGTTAGGTAAGCGGACCTTGTGAAAAACGGGATAATGCTAGAGAGGTAATGATGATTTTTCTGAACATTCTGTATATAAATATATATTACCATCCCGGTTGGTAGCCACTAACAAGTGCCGTGTAAGAGGCAATGTCTTTATTAAGAATTTTAAAATTACATTCCTGTTGCGCACACTAGTGGGGTGGACAGGTGAAGTGACGCGAAATTGCTAGCAGGTATCCATGGTTACAATACAGCTAGGTGTTGTTTCTTTTTCTTAAACTGTTCCTCTGCTGGGCAAAGGTCATCCATTACTATCCATCCTTCCCTGTCCCAAGCGATTTTTATTCCTTTGATTAACATTAAAGGCACCCGAGCCGTCCAGAGCCGTGGTAGCCCAGTGGAAGAACGATTGACTTACATTGTGAGTTCGCAGGTTCAAATCCAGCACCGAATATTTTTGAATTTGCGAATTAAGTTGTTTAGATTATTATGTGCTCGTCGCAGCGGTAAAGGAAAACATGAGTTTCACGGTGCATTGGCGCCTCTGCACTGTAAAGTCGTGAAATGTAAATAAAGAAATAAATGAGAAAACCCATAGTCTCGAGATATGCGTTTCGGAGATAATAATGTGACCTATGTTTTTTATCTGCGGGTTGGAAGGTCAGGCAGCTTTCTGTAAAAAATCGGACCTGTCAAATCGTCAGGTTCGGTAAGCGGACTTTGTGGAAATGCGATACATACCTAAGTATTACTAGGGAGATAATGATTAAAAATGAAAATTTATTAAAAAGTATAAATTCATACATATTATATTATCTTATCTAAGTCTTAAATATAGGTATGATGGTTTTAGGTAACTTCATTGTTACGTCCACTCGCAACCGTCGGCTGATATTTATTCAGAACGATGTTATTTTCATGGAAAGTAACTAAAACAAAAGTAAAAACCCCATAAATTATTCAATAAAAAAATCTACTATATGAAGAAGAGAAAAAACATAAAATTAAAGAACTTTAAAAAAAATATTAGTTACTTAAATAATATAAATATAAAATATGCGGTTGTAAAACAAAAATTATACTTAATAAAATAATTGTATTTTTATTCGTTAACTCTGAACAAAAACATAAATAATTATTATCTGTCATAATTTAGGTTTTTACATTGTTTATATTTTTTATTCACAGCATCCCTTCGTTGGAAATATAAGAAGTAGAATACAGAGAGCTAAATACGTAGAAATTATAGCTAAAACGTTATAATACTTATAATTTCGGAGCTTTCTCAGAATATTACAAAGAAATAAATAATTTTAATAAAATATTAAACTCTCAGACAACATCAAAATACCATTTGCATTGTCTCAAAGCGAACTAGATAAAAATAAAGAGTGGATAGTAATAAAACGGTGCGCTCCCGTTTCGTGCGTCCCCACTCCGCATTCCTTATTCAACAGAGTCCGAAAATTAAAGGCGCTTTTACAAGAAATCGCACTCAGCCGCGGACGCAGCCTGAAATATTTCTATTCGAGTGCTCTTATTTACTCCCAACACACGTATACTTCGCTATACCACCAACACACTGCTACTATTTGTTTTTTCCATTACAAAAGAACGGAACGCCCTGCGCGAGACATAGCAATAATATTTCAATATCGCGACGTGAGCCACAACCCTAGCGACGCTCAAGTGATTTCTCCGCGCTCCTATTGGCCGCTCCCCGACGACCCGAGCTGCGTTCGATATTCAAAAGCTCCGTCAGACAAAGACGGCGATATAAAACCCCTATAGGCAACTCACATATTAAAAAGAGATAGACGCTGGTTTGTTAGTGTCTGAATATTGCATGAATCTGAAAGGTCCGTATCAATAATACGTGCACGAATGAAATAATAGATTATTCGTTTGTTCAAATCGAACGTAAACAAAATGTAAGCATCCATTACTGATGCACGCGTGTGAAACTAGGGAGAGGTTTATAGGGTCTCGTGTGGGGAGGAAAGAGACGGCTATAGGTCGAGATGTGCGCCTTTCGAGCGGAGCGGGCAACAATGTGGCACTATCTGTTTTTGTACCAGTCGACAGTCGGTTTTCACATTAAACGATCATTTTAAGGGCGAACCAATCAAACTGCAAATTTATACAAATTGATACTAAACGGGTTATATTAATTTTATAACAAAAATTAAGTGTGTAAATAAGTTTGAACGGAGTCGTAATTAAAACTAATTGGCTGTAATATAGCGCTAATTGTTTTGTATTAAGGCGGGTTTTCGCTGGAATTTTGTCCTTTTTGATATTTTTGCTTTTTAGATTCAGTGACTGTATTGTTTCAGTGTGTGTTTGATATCGATTATAATTTGGATATTAGATGATGATTTTGGGAGTTAGGGGTGCGGTGTGTTAGACTTGGAGGTTGATGTGGTGGTGTTCGGTGGGTTGTGTGGGGCTGGGGGGGATGGCGGCGTAGGACGGCCGCTGCTGGCCGCGGGGCCATGCTCAACAACCTCACCGCTACAGCTCTTGGAGGTGAGCAGATAATGACCATTGAGCTCTTAAATGGCTCCCTCGTATACGACTAAAGTCTATCATGGGATGAATACTGTGCTAGTGCTACTTGGTAAATTAAAAATACAATTATGGTTTTGATGCACATACAATGAAGCCACCACCGTAGATTATTTAATTTAACAAAGTTAGAGTTTTGCTACCCCGCGAACGGTCACGAGTACTAATGTGTATGCACTTTGAAACCATGTCACATTGCCTTTTTTGACAAATTAAACCGTGAGTCTCATTAAATGTCAAATATGATAGTGCGACAGGGTTTTGAAGTTGGTACATGATATTGAAAGAAAGAAAGAAAGAAACATTTATTATTTAGGACACCACAGACACGGATTACATATATATACATTATAATGACATCACATCAGAAGTCAAACGCACACACGGAATATTTTCTATATAGAAACATGGAAAACGAACACAGAAACTTATACCTAAATTAAAATGTGACGTCATGTCGGCTTACCCATGTGTAGTGGATGGTGTCCCGTATAAAAGGTCCTCACTCAGCTTACGCCGCGACGCTGGTATTCTGTGAGACCTGACTATACCTATTATCATTCTAATATAGGATCAAGGTACCATGAATATATTTTGATCCAGTTAAGGATGTTACTCCATGCAAAATGTGTGGAATCTGGATTGAGAAAACAAAGGTTCCAGCTCAACGACGTCATGGGTTCGAGTCCTGCCCTTTGTGAAGATTTTAAACTATGATAGGGTATTCTTATAGGTACCTATCTACCCTATCAAAAGTTGCTCAGAATGTTAAAACATCGAGATCTATTTACGACTGCAAATTCTCTTTTTTTACATTAGGTATCTATCATTGATTATCCGCTTTTCTTAATTATCTCCCGCGCTCCGTGTATCTTAAGCAGGTACTTAATTATTGATATTGATAAAAAAATATAATTAAAATATACATGTTTATTCAGTAATAAATAATTTATTATGCTGCTATTAAAAATAAATAATTTATTTATTATTAAATCCAACGGCGTAATTAGACTACAATTACGCATTATTAAAATCTATCTGATTATGTCTGTCTATCTTTATAATTTCTTATTAGTAATTGATGCTTACATTCCCGAGAAATGTATTTTCCGAGGTATGTGACCTAACCTGTATTGGGCTGGTTTTCCCTTCGCGGGTTGGAAGGTCAGACAGGCAGCCGCGTCTATAAAAAAATGGGATAACGCTAGGGAGATAATGATGATGAGTAATTGATACACGTTAAAAAAATTAATCCTGTAATCTATTCCGTCGGAAGCTATCTGTACTGTGCCTGTATTACGCAATAAAATGTACCTGAGTTCCTTCCAAGTGGTTTAGGTTATAGCAAATTCTATAGGGCTGTCATCGCCGTTTTTTTCTTTTTGACGTGACTTATTGTAGATTTGCCGAAGGTGGCATTAACTATTTGGCCGGACACGGCTTGGATGATGATGATGATGATGACATTGATTCATCCATAGCTTAATTGTATGAAGAAAATATAATAAATCAAGATACGGCTATTTAAATATTTCAAAAATAATATTTTTATGGCATCCCGCCTGTACCTATCCCTAAGGTGGTAGGTGCATAGTATATACACTCACTCCTCGCCAGTAAAATAATATTAATATATATGTAAGTTTAAAAAAATGCATATCCACTGTATGGAAAATGGTTTGGTTTATAAGTGAGATTATAATAGCTTAGTGAAATGCTATAGTTTGTAAAACGACCCAGATTTTAAAGAAATAAAAATCGATTGTTATAATTTTAGCTTCTCTTCATAAGGCTGAGGTTAGGACTTGTAACTCCCAATTCTGTTGTTAAGAGATCTATCTTATTTTTAACGAGATAGGCACACTTTTTTCAAGTTTTTCTAGCCTCTGAGGATTGAGGATGTTTTAATAAATCAGTACACATTTATAATTATAATACCTAAAATCTTACATTTCAATGATTCTTTATGTTATTTGTCCTCCCCCCCCAAACTGGCTTCAGTCTCATCTTACTGTGAATATTTAAAAGCAAAAAAAATATATAAAACCAAATTATTTCTCATTTCATCGAAGGTTGATCTTTAAAAGTGAATATTTATAAAATTGTATTATTATTTTTCACCTTATTTTTTTTAAATAAGTATTTTTTTACACATAGTTTGGAAAAATCTTTGGGTTTCATGGCATTGATATTATTTTTATCGAATAAAATAGCAGCGTTTTTTTTTTGTATTGTATTGAGAGAAGGAAGAGTGGAAGCTCCGGAAACGAATGTAATTATAAAGTGTTTCCATATTTAAAAATCGTAAATAAGATACGAAAAGATAAGATATTTATTGCATTCCTGATATTTTACAGAAAAACAGAGAGAGAGAGAGAGAGTTTTTTTTGTTTGTTTTTTAATATTATAATATGTTTTCAACATGGGTACTTTAGCTACAAAAATACACAGGCATACTTGCAAGATGAGTGAAAACTATTTGCGTCTAATAAAAATTGTAGACCGTAACAAAAATAAAGGATACAATACTATTCCGGATCCGCTGATCCCCCGTCCGATCTAAGCAGTTCCGTTTTACGGGATCCGATTCCATTAAGGCGGTTTACGAGACAACCATAAGCCGAAGGGCGTTTGTTGACGCGTGGATTATAAAACGACTGTCAGAGATTTCATTTGCATCCAACTGTGATAAAGGGATCTGTGCAAAGGTAAATTAAAATTATAAATAGGGTCAAAGATAAATTATAAAATTAATTAATTATAGAATTTTTCTTTTTCACATATCTTCGAAAATAATTGCAATCCGAATTTCAAAAAAAATCGTTAGAAGTATCTAATTTAGCAAAGTTGTCAAGTAGCCTTTTGCTGCAATTAAAAATAAATTATCGTCTTAAGCGGAATTTGGAATCTAAGGTGCACACACAAAGCCGGTACCTTAAGAAGAGTTACCGGCAAACAGGAGTTTGTATGAATTTCTGTATGAACACTTGTATTTCGGTAGAAAACTTCTCGGGTGCCGTTTCTGTATTCATCAAGCTTATGCAACTAATAAATATAATATACAACATCGAGTTATGTCTGTCTGTGTCTGTTAATCAAAAACTATGAAATCCCACTAGATGGCATTTAACTCAGATCTGCTGAAACATTTTCAAACGACCTGAATGACTCAGTATTTATAATTATGTAACTTTAGTCCGAAAACAAACAGTGTTAAAAGGCCTGTTTTGATTTATAGATATTCTCATTGTTTATTCAGTCATTACGATTTGCGATACAAAAATATTTTTAATGGAATAGCAATAAACTTCATTACAATAATTCCACAAAATGTTAGTGATGCTAAATAAAAAAATAATATAAGTACTACTAGAATATTTTAAAACGAAATTATAATATCAATTTATTATTAACGATCTAATGTCATATTTTTAATATTTTTATATTTCATTTATTTAAGCTTTTAAAGTTTTGCCCCAACTGACCGTGCGCGAAATGAGATTAGCCCGTTTTTAATAAAAAAATAGTTGAATTAAGAACAAATATATAATTGACTTTTATTCATACAAAAATACTATACCTAATACTACAGAGTAGTTTTTGGAAAACGCACCTTTTTGTTACCATTAAATAACCATTATCATTAAATATCATTAAATAACCAAACTATAAAAGTTTTTATTAAAAAAAGGCAAAATGCCTTTATATTTTTAAATAAGTAAATTATTGATAAATAATATTGACAAAATAATATAATCGCCGGTTGGTGTCACACCACATTTAGATTAAACTGTCTTAAGGGGCCTCTACGTGTTGGCTTCGGCCCCACGCACGCCTTCCAAAAGTCCGGGCCTCCATAGGCCCGAGATATGAAAAAGACATACAATAATATAATATAATAATAATAAAATATAAAAAAATAAAAAAAAATATAAATAAAAAAAAAGAATATTGATTATTAATTTATTATTATTATATTGATACAATAAAAAATTATCTAATTATTGATTGAAAATAATTTGTTATTGATGCCAATTCGCAGACACAAACTTTATTTTAGTTTATCTCGAGTCTCGGCAGTTCTAAACTAGTTCTACTTCTTCGAAATAAAGATAGAAACATTTTATACTTTATTAACAGCACAGGTACAGACAGGTACAAACTAAAATAAAATAAATAATGATTAATATTTTTATTATTATTAAATTAATTTTTTTTATTATTAAATTAATGAAACAGTTTTCTTACCAATTCTGTCTTGACTAGTTTTCATACATATATGAATTATAGCTTTCGCAAGTACTAAACCTACAAGTATTTGTCGGTTCTTATTTTATAATTCCGAAAATTTGGATTGTTGGTATTTCTACCAACTAGCAACTAGCGATCGAACATAATAATTCGTTGGTAGATTTATAAAAACTAGCCAAGACAGACCTTAGGCTACAATACATTATCTTATGTTATGTTATACTGTTACTTATAAATAAATTTCAGGACTGACCATTGAACTTGGCACCCATTTAGATCTCACTTCTTTTGTCGTTGAAGTCAACAACCAAGGCATTTATTATTATATTAAACTTGACTCTCATTTCATATTTATGTTTTTGATTCGATATCATTACTTTTTGTAGGTAAGTAGAATATCCTCGTAACGCCGTGGGTCCTTTTAAAAGGACAAATTCAAAACTAAAAGTAGACTTTAAAATATAAAATAATTGAATAAGTTACTGTATTTTCCTACGTTTACGGGGTATAATTTTCTTCTCAGTGTTATTTTCTATATTTTCATGTACCTTTGAAATATTTGAGTGATTATTTTATCATTATTTATGTGTAGGTAATGATTTTACACTATTGATGTGCGCTAAATATAAAAATAATAATTAATCCCAGTTAATAACGTAAGTAATAAATATGAAAACCGACTATAAGTATACGTACATACTCTTAATTGTAAATAAGTAAGTATACCTAGTATACTTATCTACTAAAACGAAAATACCTAAGTAGTTACCAAAATGAATGAAAAAAAATTGGGCGGTAGGTAGGTATTAAACTCGTTTAAGATTCACGTTAAGTTAAAAAAATAAAATGCCAGTAAAATGGATGAGAGTTGTGTTGTATGGTGGGCGAAAAGCTGACAACCTATCACCGCTAAACACATGTTCCAACTTGCTTACCTACCCTCACAGTACTTGTCGAATGTGGCATCAAGTGATTCTATGATCACTTAGTGCTCTGCCTACCCCGATATAGGCGTGATTATGTGTTATGTTATATGTTAAGTTAATCCACATACCTACCACATAGAGACCGGCTGTCATGAGTTTTAATTACTTACTGATTCTTACATCTATAGTTAGGTACAGGCATTAATTAGGTATTTATGTTAAGCGTTCATAATAGCATCTTATTATTTAAAAAATGGCCAGTTTTTTATTTATTCCTTTCTGCATACCAAATTTTAACTCTCTAGGTCATTTGGAACTGGGTTAGAGTGTTGATCAGTCAGTCAGTCATTGATAAAAATGAGGATTTTTGGACATTAATATCTAAATAACCGTTTGAGATAAGCTTATGAAATTTAGAACACATATACATCTCACAATTCTCAATATATGAGCCAAATTTGATACGTTTATGTGAAATAGTTTATGAGGGGGTCAAAAGTGGCTCCAAATGGTTCGTGTAATATTACACAAGTAGCACTCGCCAGTTCTGTTTCTTGAACTTGGCTTGACACATACCGCGTGTCTAGATAAATAATAATGGCCATTGTGTTGTAGGTCACAAAGAGTGCGTGGATGACAACAAGCCGCACGAGGTGAAGCCGACCCTCGAGCGTCACCATGCGCTGGGCGCGCGGTTGCAGCTCGCGCACTCTGTTCGCTCCGACCACTTGCAAGGTAAACGTGCAAACAACCTGCTTCATACTACTGGGTACGCGCGCAGCGTCGTCGGCGTGCAAGCCGCTGGTGTCAGGGTTATTATACAACCGCCAAAAGGCGTCACAATAAAAGAAAACTAAGTCGAACAATTGTTTATTTATTTATTTGTACACAACAGACACAAGAAACATGCAAAGAAAACAGACAGTGCAGGTGCTTACCTCTAAACAAAAAGGTATCTTCCAGCTGACCGACGTGACGAGAGAGATATTCAACGTATAATAGTATGACGCCCACTGCTGGGCATAGGCCTCCCCCAAGGATCTCCACGACGATCGGTCCTGCGCTGCCCGCATCCAGTATACCTATACGCGTACAAATTATTTAGAAATTAAATTATTTTAAATGTATATTGTTACAAGTTGTTGTATATACAATATATTTTTTAAGAAAGCGATGTCTCCTGACTCAGACATTTCGCTTAAAAGGGTCTCTTTTTAAGCTATCCCTATAAGTGATTGAAAGACAAATAAAGTATTTTTTGTATTTGTATTTTGTATCTGAAGCATAGAATAAGGAATATACATTGTATAATGGAACTCTCCGCTCCCCACCAGCGACTGAGCTAGGGTTTCCTCACCACCCCTTGGTCTTACTTTAGTCTTTAGACACAGATGCATGCGATAACGTCAATGTGTAGTGTCTGTGTAAACCGAGGTGTTTTTGAAGTGTCCGGGGTGCGCCTGAAGTTCTAATGTAGTTAAAATGTGCAGGTGGAATCCACAGCGGCGGTCACATGGCGACGGTGGGCAGCATGTCCTCCTCAGCATCAGACTCTGACAAGCCTGCCAAGCAGAAGAGGCATCGCACCAGGTACGTTAGGTACAGACTTTGTACGTGTCACTGTTGGGATGGCAGCCCTGGGCATCCCCTCGATGCTCGGAGGTGGTCCAGAGAGGTACCGCATCTCTGCTGATTGTTGGAGAATCACCCAGAAAATATTTTTCTTTTTGCATATTGGTAACATAGCATATGCAAAAAGAAAAATAATATGTCTATACAGGGTGTAAGTGACATCGTTATGAAAATTTCTTTGAGGATGATACAGACCGTGATTCTGAGTTGATATCAATTCATTAAAACCTGAGATATAACATCCAAAACTGACAGCACGTTCAATTAGTAAGTAATTTGGTAAATTACCAGTACCGTCTATTTTTAGTAGTTTGCCACTACCTGATAGAACACATACCAGAAGGTTGAGTAACCACATTCGCACTAATGACTCATACATCGTCATGGTTTCTGCCATTCTCCTTTACAGAATAGTGGCTGTGTGGTCTTTACACCTCCATACCTACTAACTAAATATTTTTGATCCCTAATATTTTCAGGGATTATTTTGTCCACTTACCAGGTGAGGTTTTGGACTGCCAAAAAGCCTATATTTCCTGGCAAACCATGACTATATAATACCTAAATGAACTGTTATATCGACAAACAAATATCTCTCTCTTTATTTAAGAGCTACGCTCTTGTCGGTGGGGTAATTTCTATTCCTCTCTTCTTTCCGCCAGATCCTTCACCTCCTGATATGACACGACCTGCACCTTCTCTTTTATTTGTTTTATAAATGTTCTCCTACGTCTACCCCTTTTCTCTTTCCTTTAATTTTTCCTTCTATGATGTTTTTATAAATGAATCGTATCGTATCAGGTGGCCAAACATATTTCCTCTCCGGTTCTCTATAGTCTTTATTATGGTTAAACAAATATACAGAAAGTAAAATAAAATATATTACCTATTAGTAAAGAAACATTTCAAGTTGAAAAGTACAATGTTGAATATAATTTGTCAAAAGAACAGCTTGTAAAAGAGTTGTCAATATAATTAAGTCACAATAAATAAGTAGGATCTTGAACCCACAACATTGAACATTGCCTAATTTAGACACTAATACCATGCCCCTGTTGCAGGTTCACGCCAGCCCAACTGAACGAGCTGGAGCGATGCTTCTCCAAGACCCACTACCCCGACATCTTCATGAGGGAGGAGATCGCCATGAGGATCGGACTCACCGAGAGCAGAGTACAGGTATGGAGTAGTTATAAGCCAGCGACCGCTTTTTTACCCACGACGGAACGGAGCAGGTATATGCGTTTAGGGTGAGAGATGTTTGTGTGTGCGTTTGTGCAAAGAAATGTTATTAATTATCTTCTAAACCAATAATCCGATTTTGATGCGGTTTTCAATAACGGGTTTGTGTTTGATGAGTTCATGTTATTAGACAGGTGTCATGTCTGTAACTCACTAGGGAACGCCACAATATTAGTGTTTAGGATCAATATTATGCGAAACGCCTGTTCAATTTATAATAGCAATTTATTTGCAATAGTTTTTATTAGTTAATTGTTTTTTACCAGGCGTTTTTTTTTTCGGTTCCATTGATTACACGTAATTACGTCGAACACGGTGCTGTTTCATTGCTACCTAAATCCCTTAAAAATCAGTAAAAAGTCATATCAGGCATATTCATGGTCCTTCAAGCCGGATTTCAGAGAAGATCATAAACAATAAATTGTAGATAAATTAATACGAAGTGATTGACGAAGATTAAAGAAAAATCAAGATCGACTATAAGTGGCACGTGGATTGTGTGGTCAAGTGAATCAAATTCATCCAATTAATCCTCATTTAATTCATAAACTTGAACCCATCACTCAATAATCAGGTAGTATTAAGTAAACAGCCTCCGTGGTCTAGTGGTTAGAGCGTTAGGCTCACGATCTGGTGGTCCGGGTTCGATTCCCGATGGGGACATTGTCGAAATCACTTTGTGAGACTATCATTTGTTTGGTAAGGACTTTTCAGGCTTGAATCACCTGATTGTCCGAAAAAGTAAGATGATTCCGTGCTTCGGAGGGCACGTTAAGCCATTGGTCCCGGCTATTAGCCGTAAAAATACCTCCACCAACCCGCAGTGGAGCAGCGTGGTGGAGTATGCTCCATACCCCCTCCGGTTGATTGAGGGGAGGCCTGTGCCCAGCAGTGGGACGTATATAGGCAGTTTATGTATGTTATGTATTAAGTAAAGCAAAGTGTTGTTAATTACGGTTAGTATAATTTTAATTACATTTATTACCCACGACGGAACGGAGCAGGTATATGCGTTTAGGGTGAGAGATGTTTGTGTGTGCGTTTGTGCAAAGTAATGTTACCACCTATCTTTTAAACTAATGATCCGATTTTGAGGCGGTTTTCAATAACGGGATTGTGTTTGATGAGTTCATGTTCTTAGACAGGTGTCATGGCTGTAACTCACTAGGGGGTGCCACAATATTAGTGCAAAACAATGTTGCAATATAATCAAAACGAAATGTCCGATTACAATAAATTCTATTTTCGGCAATGTGTACGTGGTAGCTTATTGCATGTTCCCAAATAATATAAAAATTACGTCTTTCTAGAGGGTGCTACAATATTAGTGAAAAATAGTATTGCAATAATATTAAAACGAATTGTCCAATTTCAATGCGGTTTTCAGCAATGGGTTCGTAGTTGAATGGTGCATGGTCTAAGATAAGTCTTATGATATTAACTCACTAGGAGGCGCTGCTATATTAGTGTGAATCGTTTATATTGCAATATTATTAAAATTAAAACGTATTGTCTGATTTCAATGCGGATTTCAGGAATGAGTTCGTGGGTGATTGGTGCATGTTCTCAGATGAGTGTTATAGAGGTAACTTTAAACAGAAAGCAACTGTATAATATATAATAAGGGACTTAATATTATGTGGTAGGATGAATCACACTTATTGTTTTGCGAGATCTTACCTACACATTATATAGATTATAATTCGTATATGCTCTCTAAAAAGTCTGAAATAAAATTAAGCAAAATTAAAAATTTTGGAAAAACCCACGACGGTAAAAATATCATCGAAAAAGAATAAAATAACTCAAAACCCCCGACTTAACCCAATTATTATGTAACGAAATATTAGGTATATTAGACTTAAAAATACTTTCTAAAAAAGAGTTGATATCTCGAGACATCGGTAATAGATATACTTAAGTACCTAAACAATGAATATGGCTGTTTACAGTTTTTTCCTAACGTGTCTGTTTCTCGAAGATATACTTAAATGTAGCGATAATAATTTTACCATAATACATAACCGAGGAATATCCGTCGGGGGCTGCCATTAACCCAGCTAAAGTTTTTCTAGTGACGTGAATACAATTATTGAAGAATTGTAGATGTTTAACGACGACATAAAATACACTTATGAGTATGATTAAATTTCTGTTGAAATTTCATATAGAAAAGGCAGCCCCCGACGGATATTCCTCGGTTATGCATTATGGTAAAATTATTATCGCTACATTTAAGTATATCTTCGAGAAACAGACACGTTAGGAAAAAACTGTAAACAGCCATATTCATTGTTTAGGTACTTAAGTATATCTATTACCGATGTCTCGAGATATCAACTCTTTTTTAGAAAGTATTTTTAAGTCTAATATACCTAATATTTCGTTACATAATAATTGGGTTAAGTCGGGGGTTTTGAGTTATTTTATTCTTTTTCGATGATATTTTTACCGTCGTGGGTTTTTCCAAAATTTTTAATTTTGCTTATTTTTTCCGTCATGTAGATTGCGGGTCGAATGAACGTCCTCATCAACCCTGGTACTAGGGGAAAACTATAGAAATCCGTATGAAAGGCGTCCTAAATACGCCCTGTGGGTTCAAAAGCTCACATTGAAGCAATTGTGCACTTACTTTCATATGCGCAAAAGTCTTAAGAATTGCTTGTAAGTGGCCTTTTTAACCCACAAGGATTTTTCTCGTAGCATTGTATCTTTTTCCTATCTGATAGCGGTTGGAGGTTGACGGGATCGCAAACCATTCCTAATCCCACGCCAAACGAAACAGGTTTTCGAAGCTAGCGACCTTTATAACAAAAGAAAATCTCCGATGCGGTAAGGACTTTAACAGTTAGGGTTTTCACGCATTAAGCAATGTCAAACAAGCCCTAAAGGATTCATTTTATTTGTAAGCATCAAATATGATATAAACGATTTATGATACTAACGAATTAAGTTTCCTCTCAAAATAATATTTACACTACCACACGTGATATCCAAAAACATTTACAAATCGGCATCAAACATAAACCGAACCGTTAACCCACATCCGGCCAAATAATATTCTCAATAAAAAACAAAATCGTGTCAAAAAATAAAAGTGGCCCGACAATATCACCTTGCGGCACCCTCTTCGCACGTTCCATACAAAAGTTGCACTAAGTCGATACATTTCACAGGACCTTCTACCTGAATCGACCGGCAGTGGAAACAACCTTCATGTCACATATTAACCGGCCATAAGCCGAGGTTATGTGCGGTAAAGCCACTGCGAATGGGTGGTCGATGCAGTCAAACGCTTTAGTAAAATTTTCACGGGCGCGAGACGCGGTTTATTGGTGTTTTATGGAGTTTAAAGCCCGAGGTATTGACTATGCTATCGTTTTATGACTTTGTGAGACTACTGTACGTCTCAGTAGTACTTTAATACATTCACACGTATTCCTTTTCAAAGAAGTTGTTGTTATTGAATATTTTATTTTATAGGTTTTAAAACTTTATAATCGTGTTTTATAAACTAAAACTCTGTTATAATATAATCAATAAAGTAAATTGTGTGTTTGTAGTTCATCTTTACATTTTTTTTATAGATTCAAATGTTGTTAGATTATCATTTGTGATTTCAATTTGTACTATTATCGAGTAAATCTTTGCTCGCCATATTGAGGTGCACAATGTAACTTGACAGTTCTAATTCTATCAAATAAGCACGTGGGTAATCCGTTAACTGCGGCTTTGTCCAAGCATTTAGTTTCAAGTTAAACTGTGCTTTGCGTTACACGTTAGGCTTAATTTGTGTCGTGTTTGAACTAATATTTGTATTTCGTTAACACGGGTCACACACAGACGGATTGGATGGTGAACAGTTTATCAGTCGCTTGTCTACTGGATTGGGAGTGAAGTAGAATGAATCACAGCGTTACGCCTGCATCTCCGATGGGGTAGGCAGAGGTGTATAGTACACCTAGGGCAAAAATTCTAGAATCCACTGGATATCTATTATTTACGATCCAAATTCATAAAATCGAATTCAGTGATTTAGAGACCGAGCCGGGATTCGAACCAGTGACACTATGATGTAAGTCACGCATTCTCCAAACAGGGGTATCATGGGTTATTGTAGTCTCTCTCTCTCTCTCTTTCTCTCTCTCTCTCTCTCCCTCTTTATTTAAGAGCTGCGCTCTTGTCGGTGGAGTAATCGCCTTCAAAACTCCATATACTATTACACTCTTCATACACTCCCCCCCCTCTCTCTTTCTCTCTCTCGCCCTCTTTTTCTTCTTCTTCTTCATTCTTTATTTTTTCTGTTTTATTTTTTACTATTGTAGTATTATACTAGAATAATTAATCATTGTAAATTGTGGTTTTGTCGACCCTGTGATTGGGATTAAATCGCTTTTAGGAGATTAATAGTCATATCTGTTACAAAACAGACCTTCTTAAGCAAGTTATGTTAGGTTAGGAAGCAAGAGAAGTACGTTTAGATTGAAGCAAATGGAATTCTATAGTTTCTGTTTACCCCTGTCGGTTTATCCTTGTCGTTAGTGAGTCGTTGTTCAATTTATTACTTACTGTATGTATTATGTCTGTCACATTGTCCACCAGTCTTGCTACCCGTGTGTCCCCACTAAGACGTCTCGGTTGTAATCCGTGAAAATTGCCGTTCGATCGTTAACTACTCGTATCGTAGTGTATTAACTCTACTCATTATGTCTGTTGACAATCTGTTCGTCGCCTGCTACTGTGTTGAATATATTGTGAATCTTGCGCATACTGACTGCTTTAATGTTCCGTATACTTAAATTAGGAAAAACTGAAGGCAAATAAGATCGGTTTCATGTATGCGCTTAGGTTTTTTATACCAAACTTTTGTTTTAAATAGTTTTAGTGAATATAAGTTCATACATAATACTTGGATTACGCTTATTTCCTATTAGGTTAGGTTTACCTTAAGTAGTGACCACGAAATACCACTTCGCTTCTTCAACTCTATTTTTTTTTAAATTAAGATGGGTTTGCTCTTGACTTCGTTCTTCCACGAGGAGAAGAAGAGATCGACGGTGGAACGAGCTTACCCAGAAAATGCCTATTCACTCGTGATTTAAAGGACCCCAGGTTATAATATGCAGCAAACACCGACGTCGAAACAAAAACAAAGCAATTAAAACAACGTAAGGTTCATTACTACATAGATTTTGCGGAAAGTGCAAAAGATCTTTATAAACTTTTTGAATTTTCTTTATAAACATTGAATTGACTGCTCGTATTATGGGTAGGGAACCCTAATAGTGCGTGTCCGATTCGCTTTGGCCGGTTTTTTTTTTCAACAGCACTTTAGGTGCGGTTTGATACTTTCGATCCTATAAACACCTCATGTTGTAATTTGTAATGTCTACAAATGAAGAAAATAAATTCACATAATTAAATCCACCACAGGCTTCGTCAAAAAGGAACTAAAAACAAGAATAAACCAAAAATCCACAAAAGTTTCGTCAAAATACAAACCGAAATCAGCAACAAACTTCGTCACTATTCGAAAAGCCCGCCCCGGATCATTCCTGGCTCAAACGTACCCATCAAACTGGCAGCATTCCCGCGCTGAATTGCCAGAGAGATACGCTGAACCAGAAATGAACCGGAGCGAAGGTCTTGCCCCCTTTCCCGCAGACGCTTCCCAAGTTCCCTTATAAAAGACAAAGCCTCATGTCCCCAAGGACCCGCAGTTTCAACCGCGAAGGGCAAAAACACGTAGTTACCCACCAAGTTCGTGTACTAATGAAGAAATGAAGAACTTTGGCGTTATATTTTTATAAGCAAAGTTTTTGCTCGAAACAGACTTATCGTGATTGAGTAGACAACCTAGGACATGTTTGGATAACCATCGGGGTTTTTACTTATTGTTTTGAAAATAACTTATGATTCAGTTTTTTTTTCTGTTACATCGTGGATGTATGCGATATTTTTTAGTTAAAAATATAATATTAGGTAGGTAATCGTAATCTTTATATTCGACTTGATGTATTAAAAAACCTATTTATCTGCAAAAACTCACGCCCGTAATCCCAAATGTAGTGGGTAGAGCCACAAGCATCAGCCAGCTGGCAGCCACTTGTTATAACATAGTTCTAATATGGATATGATAACCCAAGGGCCAAAGCCATGTTGCAAACTATTACGAAAACGATAGTAGTGAATGTTGGATTTGGCAGAAGACACGTAAGAGAAAGAAGAGGAAATAAGAGCGTTGAGGAGTATGTGTGTAAGCAGAGACTATGGAATTCCATTTGCTTCGATCTTGACACACTTCTCTTGCTACCTCCACATTCATCAATCGTTTAATACACGCACGCCGGTTCAGAGTAGATCGTACTGAACCTTTTCTGAGGACATTGTTTTAGGCTTTCGCGGTTATTATCATAATTAAAACACATAATAACGGGTTCTTACCGCGTTTAAATCAGGGAGTCTCATATACCTGATTTGATTTGGGAGGGATATGAGACTCCCTGATTTAAACGCGGTAAGAACCCGTTATTATGTGTTTTAATTGTGTTCTTTTCTAAGGACATCTCCAATTTGGTCAATAGGCGCCCTTTTAGGTCTTCCTCTGCCAGCACTACCACCAATCCTTCATCCGCTCTACGTGTCCAAACCAACTCCAAATGAATGATAGAATAAGAAATAGTGTGATAATGGAGTGTTGTGCTGTGAAAGAAAATGCAGTGATGAGAGTTGAGAAATGGATGTTCCAATGGTTTTCGGTTCGGTAGAGAGAATGAATGAACCGATGGCCGATAGGGCGGAAAGGTTCTAGAATGGCGACCACGTGTCGGACGACGCCCAGTGGGTAGGCCCGCTACAAGGTGGACCGACGATCTGGCGAAGGTCGCGGGAAGCCGCTGGATGCGGGCAGCGCAAGACCGATCGTCGTGGAGATCCTTGGGGGAGGCCTATGCCCAGCAGTGGGCGTCATACGGCTGATGATGATGAGAGAGAATGAATGAAGGTAGACTTACGGAAGAGATATAAGATGCGAGTGTAACTGGTTCGCAGGACGTAATATACGATCCCGACGACCCGATTACTCTAGCCATAGAGGCAGCCAATCAGCTCGCGACACCAAACACTTCAGGACCCCGATACCGACCCCGCTTATCGCTATCGATCCACTAGGTTCGATTAATTCTTTCAGATATTATACAGACGATGCCCTGAGCCGAGGTTCGCGCCCAACTGGGCACCCTCAGGCCTGTTGTCTTAAACATTGTACCGGGTGAGAGCCTTCAGCTCTCCCGATTTGTCCAGTCAATAAGTCACGTCAAAATTAAGGTGTAAGTGGTAGAGTTGGAAGAAGGCGTAGGCATATATACCACGTTCAGATTCTGGATACTCTATACCGGGAAACGCATCAAGTCGAAGCTCGGATTAAATCAAAATAAAACGTAACCTTTTTGCTTCGCCTGTTACCACGGCACTCAACAAATACATGATCAGTTAAACTAAATGTTCCTTTATTTAGATCTCTCATAGTGGTTCCCAAATCAGAGTGTTTGTAGAGTCGGCGGCGTATTTAGTTAATACAGTTTGCTTGCCGGCGGCGAGAGTAAACAGCTCGGAACTCATGTGACCGGTGTTTGCCAATGCGCGGCTGAAGGTTGGATCACTTAATATCGATGTTGTGGTATTTTGGTGCAGGAAACTGTTACGTATGTTATACTTGAGAAAAATATGCGAGGAAAAAAAATATTATGAACATTTTTTCTTTTAATCGTTTTCTGAATAGCTAAATCTAGCTTTTATTCATAAAGCGGAACTTAAAATATAGAATAACTCAGTTACATTATAACTTAAGACTGTTTTACAGTCATCATCTCCCTAGCGTTATCCCATTTTTCACAGGATCCGCTTACCTAACCTGAAGTTTTGACAGGTCCGGTATTTTTACAGAAGCGACTGCCTGTCTGACCTTCCAATCCGCGAAGGGAAAATCAGCCCAATACAGGTTATACATACATACCTTCGAAAATGCATTTCTCGGCAATCTGGGTTTCCTCACGATGTTTTCCTTCACCGCTGATCCAAACATTTCAATCAATGTAACATTTTTTCATTTACGTCATTTCGCAAGGTGTTATGGCTGAGGAGAAGAAATGACAAGAAACTGCAACAGCAACACATCTTTTAAATTAATGTAGGTATACAAGTTATTTTATAACTAGAGAAACACATTTAATAGCAGACATTTTTATCATTTAGGTGTGACTTTTTGTCTATTCTATACCACAGAATTAGCCCCCACAAGAGTCATTCAGAAGCTCAAAAAAAGTAGTTTTTTGTCTACATTTTAGCACTGCAATAAAAATATTAAACCTCCATATTTGCTTATGGTGTTATAGTGGTTGTATAGCGGAGAATAATAGCCTCTCTGACCGTTGTGAACTAATTCTCTGTTTTATTGAAGTACATTGGTTGTTTTATTCAGTGTCCCTGGTTCGAATCCCGATTCGGGCTCCAAACTACTTCTTCTTTTATCGTATGGGTTGTGAGGTGATTACTAACCCCATCGTCTCTGGTGTCAGGGTTATTATTGAGCCGCCAAAGCCGCCCCTGACATGACTCATGTAACGACTACGTACTTACATCACTAAGAAGTAACCGGGACCAACGGCTTCACGTGCCTTCCGAAGCACGGATCATATTATTTTTTGGACAATAAGGTGATCAGCCTGTAATGTCCTAACCGAACTAGGGATCACAAAGTGATTTTTGTGATTTGACCCCCACCGGGAATCGAACCCGAGACCTCCGGGGTTGTGAGCACATCGCTCAACCACTGGACCACAGAGGCCGTCCAAACTACTGAATTTGACTTAATGAGTTGGAATTCATGTTTGGATCATAGTTAAATGATATCACGAGATTTCCAGGATTTATGTCCTTCATGGCCCCTATTACATGGGACTTACGCATAGCTGGCGTGGGTGTATTATACGCTGCTTCTGCAGCTTCTATCTGCCTACCTCTTCAGGGATACAGGCGTGAAGTTATGTAATACACTTCTATCTGCCTACCTCTTCAGGGATACAGGCGTGAAGTTATGTAATACAGTTTGTGAGTGAAGCATATTACTGCACTAAGAAAACCTTGTAGGTATCAAAACTAGAAGTTCTCCGAGTCTTAAATTTTGCTCGTTGGTTCCTTTTAGGACCTTCCTACTACGATTAGGACCTAGGTGCTCATTAAGACGGGATTTTGCGAAAAACATTCCAAGAGGAGGTAAAGTATGTATGAGACTTATAAATTAAATAGTAAAGTTTCGGCTAGTAAAGTATCATCATCTCCTTTGCATTATCCCGTTGTTCACAGAGTCCGCTTACCAAAGCTGAAGATTTGACAGGTCCGGTTTTTTTTATAGAAGCGACTAGCGACTGCACGTCTGACCTTCCAACCCGCGAAGGGAAAACCAGGCCAATACAGGTTAAGTCACTTTCTTCCGAAAATGCATTTGGGAATGTGGAATTCCTCACGTTCCTTCCTTCACCGCTGAGCACGTGATAATCATTTATGTTCCAAATATGAATTCGAAAACAAATGCGACAATCATTGGTTTAGGTCTGTGCTAGATTCACAGATCACAATATATCTTTGAAAACTTAATATATGTAAAAAAACATATAGTATTATTTGCAAAAAATAGCGATCGGCACATTGTTAATACCCGGAATAAAAATAAACTTGCTTTACAAGTCAGTCGATTACATAAGATTACTAAATCTTTTAAGGGGCAATGTATACGTTTTTACAATAAGATTCCCATTGACATTCAGAATTTGTCTTTCAACTGTTTTAAGACAGTAGTTAAACAAAAACTTTACAAAAAGGGTTATTATAAAGTTAGTGATTATTTAAAAGATATGAATACATGGGATTAACTGTCTGAGAACTGATATTAGGCAGCTAAATTACTCAATTGTATACCAATATTTTATGTTTATTTTTTTAAAGAACGTCTAGGGCCCTGTGCCGGGGTTTTTCTTGCAGCTTCTTTTCCCTATACAGGTTATACAGGTTGTGATGCAGTAGTTTTAGGCGGATGAGACATTCGTTATGTAAAATTGACGATTCAAAGTGTAACTATGTTACCTACTGAATAAAGATATTTTTGAATTTGAATTTGAATTCGAAGCGTTCTACCAACTGGGCTACCACGGCTCAGTAAAGTTTAAAGTTCTAAATTCGAATTCTGGTCCATAGGGAATTCTCGTTCGTTGGCACTCGGAAATGCGATTTTTAAAAATAGAAGCATTCTTACGTAAATGATACGATAGTTTTAACGTATACCATGTAGGCTGCATTATAAAAAAAATAGTTTAAAAAAAGTAGCGCGTTGTGGGATATGCGTGAATAAATACGGTCGGAATGTAGCGGTGTGCTGCGAAGTGTTCTGGGGTGAGCTGTGTTTACTTACAGTTGTGAAGGGGGGAGGGGGGCAGTGAGGCTGATGGTGTTGTGTGGGACACAGTGGCTGCGGGGCCGACGATTGTTATAGAGACGATGACGAAAAATAAAACTTTATTTACACCATAAAACAGTTACAGAATAAATACAGAGTGTTAGTGACATCGTTACGAAAACTTTGAGGGATGATTGAGGCCATGATTCTGAGATGATATCAAGTGGAATTTTCCGTCGCAAAAGTATGGAATTGAAAATAATTTAAAAAAACACAAAAATTTTCGGGAATATTCAGACTAAAAAGTCCACTTGATATCAACTCAGAATCATGGCCTGAATCATCCCCCTGAGTATTCTTTACGATGTCACTAACACCCTGTATATAAAACAAAAACAAAAATAAAATTAAATAAAACTAAATCAAATAAACGAAACTCAAAATAAAATAAATTATGTACACTTAAAACTAAACCTTAATTAAAAAGCCCACCTCTAATCGTTTTACATCGATGCGTCGCAAATAAATTCAAACTAAACATAACACACCCACCTGCAAACATTAACATTACTATATTTAACTGGGGTAGTAGCCACATTTGTAATATTGATTTTGATCGGATTTCCAGACATAACAGCAAAACAATGAAGATTTGGTTTAAAAATAATAATAGGCCTTACAACAACGAAAAGGATTCTGTCTGGTTAGGCTACAAGAAGCATAATATAAGGAGTGTAAGTGATATTGTACCGAATACTGTAGGGGATGATTCAAGCCATGATTCTGAATTAATATCAAGTGGAATTTTCCGTCGCAAAATTCGTGTATTTTTAAAGGATTTTTTTTCAATTCTATACTTTTGCGATGGAAAATTCCACTTGATATTAACTCAGAATAATGAACTGAATCATCCCCCTCAGTATTCGTGTTGATGATTCAGACCATAATTTTCTGAGTCGATATGCTGTCGGAAAATTGATGAAAATTTTAGTGTTTTTTTTTCAGTTATTTTTAGTTTCATTCTTTTCCGACGGAAAATTTCACTTGATATCGGTCCAGAATCATGGTCTGAATCATCCTTCAAAGTTTTGGTTACGATGGCAACACCCTGTATATTACAGTCGTGATAACAATAAGCAATAAGGTCGCCGATTGTGTTTCTCTTGTCAATTTGGTTATTGTTTTTGGCTCAATAAAGCCATCGGAACTTGGGCCGCCTTTTTTAACAGTAATAATCATTGATTTATGGTAATATTGCTGCTAATTCCTGCAGTCACCATCTAATGTTATTTTAAGTTATATTACCTGTCATTTTCTTATCCGCTGAAAAAGAAAGGGACGGGTAATCGACAGGCATAAAATTTATGGAACACGTCAATTTTAAAAAGAAATCTAAATCAACCGTCTAAAATTTTTACACTGGCCAATAAGTTGACAGAGGTAAGCAGACAGCACGTTAAACGGATTGCATATCAGCGAGATACCTTTTTGATTCGCCCGGGTTATTCATTAATTTACTTATTCTTCCTAACATTAAGAGCTGTCAAACATCCGTCTCATTCCTTTTCGGCGGATAAGAAAATGACGGGTGTAACTTAAAATAAAATTAGGAGGTGTCTGCAGGAATCGGGGCCAATACCAAACTAAGTGTTTTTGTTTTTGGGATAGACGGAGTCATGAAACCAACTATGTGAAGCAATATAATATCGTTGTAACTATGAATGTGTACGGCCTCTGTCTAACTCGCTCGCTCTGACCCCAACTGGTTAAGTACTAATGAAAAGCTAGCCCCGATCGGCTGTGAGACCAGTCACCGCCTACGCCTGCGCGGATATTGACAGCGATTGGAGAGCTTTTGACTTTACTTCATTGTTGTATTTTCGTAGCTGACCATTCTATTGTACACCGGGTGCGAACCTTCAGCGCTCCACATTTTTCCGGCCAAGTAGTTAGTGCCAAATCTACAATGAGTAAAAAAACTATTGTACGTACAGTGCATATTTTTAATGTCTCTCGGAAATCATCACACTTCCGAATACAAACAAAAACAATTGATGAACGCATTTTTACCAAGCAAAGACGTAGACATAAACGGCGTTCAGCTTACTTTAGATTTTTTTTAAACTAACTACTCTTTGGAAAGGAAAAATATTGAAATTATACCGTTATTTTTCATACCTTAAGTATACACCTAATTAAATGAGTACGGTCACGAGCATTAATATGTATACACTTTCATACCATGTCACATTAACTTTTTTGACAAATTGAACTGTAAGTCTCACTAAATGTCAAATATGTTAGTGCGACAGAGTCCTAAAGTGGGTACATTATATTGCTCATGACTGTACTACCAAGGTAAATGCCTAAAAAACAATTAGGCAACATAGCAGTAATAACCAATATTACATTAAGTACGTATTTTTGTTGTAATGTAATCCATATTAAATTACTTTAAAAAAACCGCTTCCCGTTCTCCCCGACACTTTTTTAAAAGCTAATAAACGGATTCATTAAAATTTCACGCGTGCATTCGGCGCGGGCGTCGGCGAATAAAATAAAAATAAATAAATTATCGTGCTACCGCGTCTGTTTGACTAAGCCTTACATAATTGAACACTGTGTATAGGGATGGGTCGCGGGAGTCGATATCGATGTTATTTTTATAATTAATTTAAATGTTATTATTATCACATATTAATTGTTATTATTATCATAATAATATTAACTACTATAGGGTTACCAGTTGAAACCAGTAATTAGAACTTTGTTTGCTTACTGTATTTTTATAATTGTTATGTTTTCTAAAATAATTAATAAAATGTATCTTTTATTTAAGTAGTGTACGTGTGTAAATTTATTTTATTTGTTTCTAAAGACAGACATAATTATGTTTATTAAAATTTAAAATTAATTTACGTATTTACGAAGTAAGTATACTTCTTGATGTTGAAAGTTACTACATGGAACGCAATTAAGTTTTTGAATTGATTTGATTTGAGTTAGCTCTCCGGCAAAAAAAGTCTAATAACTAGTTGTGTACTTACTACTACTACTAGATATTAGTTTTTTTTAGGTACTAGAAGGTATTAGAACTAGGTATTAGAAGTAGTAAGTACTACTTCTTTTAAATTTTATAGTTTAGGTTTGCAGTTATTACTTACTGATGCAAGTACGTAGTCGTTACAGGGGTCATGGGGCATCAGTTATGCCAGGGGCCTAAGGCGGCTCAATAATAACCCTGACTCCAAGGTTGATGGGGTTGGTAAACCACCTCACAACCCACACGATAGAAGAAGTTCAGGTAACAAAGGTCATGATAAAGTGACAAAACAAATCTTTTTTAGTACGGTCACGAGCATTAATAATATATGTATACACTTTGGTACCATGTCACATTAACTTTTTTGACAAATTGAACTGTAAGTCTCACTAAATGTCAAATATGTTAGTGTGACAGGGTCCTAAAGTGGGTACATTATATTGCTCATGACTGTACCCGCCGAAATGTCCCACCGAAATGTCTTTGGGCGCCATTCTCTACTTGAGTTGAGCATTGAGTAGTTAAAGTAAAGTAAAGTAAAGTTTATTATTACAATCCACAAAAAGACAAATACAGTAACAATTGACTTATAAGAGTACAGCATCTCTTTGTGGAGGGCCGATGCCTATACTAGGTGGAAACCTGTATTATAGGTCATCGCCCCCCCCCCCCCCCCAAACCCCCCGGATGACACAGCGTTGTTGTACCTTGCATTTATACAGTTGTAGACACTAAATTTAAAAACACTTCAGAAGCTTTAATTTAAGTTATAAGGCCTCTTTTCAAAGCCATTTTTTTTTAATTCACCATTAAAAACGTTTCGCGAATGTGTGCTATAAATAAATCCCATACGTACGTAACCACTATAACTGTCGCGACAGTTACGACAGTTACACTCGAATCTTTTCTGCTATTCTATAATGCATTGCACTTTTTGGGACGTCACGACCAGTGATGTGTCGTTCCCGAAAATATTTCCCCTTTTGGAATATTCCCGGCAGTAAAAATGCGGAAAGCTTATGTAAAAAGAGCTTTATTATAATTAAAACACTTAATAACGGGTTCTTACCGCGTTTAAAGTAGGAATATGAGACTCCCGATATTTCGACACTGTTGCAAGTGCCATGATCACGGGATGACTGATGAGATTGGAGTGGAGTAGGTAGATCCATAATTTATGTAGGTAGAACCCATTATTGGTGCTAATTCCTGTAAATACCATCTAATTTTATTTTAAGTTATATCTGTCATTTTCTGATCCGCCGAAAAGGAAAGGGACGGGTAATCGACAAGCATAAAATTTATGGAACACACGTCAATTTTAAGCACAAATCTAAACCAACCATCTAAAAATTTTACATCCGTCAATAACCCGACACAGTTAAGTAGACAGCACGTCAAACGGATTGCATACCAGCGACGTACCTTTTGATTCGCCCGCGTTATTCATTCATTTACTCATTCTTCCTAAAATTAAGAGCTGTGAATCATCCGTCCCTTTCCTTTTCGACGGATATGAAAATGACGGATATAACTTAAAATTAAATTAGGCGGTGTCTGCAGGAATCGGGGCCATTATGTGTTTTAATTATGATAATAACCGCGTAAACTTAAAACAATGTATAAGAGCTTTATTACCTAAGCTTTAGAAAGAGAGCATCAGAATAGATGAAAGAACAATTTGAAAAAGAAAAGCTATCTGCGTTCTTACTATTAAAAAGTTTAGGAACATTCCCACTTTGGAAAAATTCCCGGGAACAGCTCATCACTGGTCACGACATTGCGCCATTACCGGCTTTTTGTTACGTCACACAACATTACGTCATTAATGGATATTGACGTAGTGTTGCGTCGCACAGGTTTTGCATTTTAGTTTTAATATGTAATAAGATCTGATTTGGACTTACATTTGGTCTATGTTGCAGCTTCTGGTTGATGTTCGGAAGTTTTATTTTCGTGTGTGTAGTCTAAACTTTATTTTGTATTTGGTTTCTTTCTTTTCTATTATGTTGTTATATTTTTTATCTACTTCTATTTAAAGTTTACCGAATGAATGCAATTTTGCCCGCGTTGAATCTTCCGTACCTTCCAAGGGCGTATTCAAGTTGTATGTGAATATATATTATAGAAATTATAATAATATATAAAACACTAGGTTAAAAATATGTCCGTCCTAGCATTTGTCCCGATTTCACTTGAGTGCGCTTACCTTAGTTCATAGTTTTACTACAGTTTCCATAAACATAAGCTCATGACTTTCAAATATTTTTCCTCTGAGACGACGCCCTGAGCCGAGGTTCGCGCCCAACTGGGCACCCTCAGGCCTGTTGTCTTAAACGTTGTACCGGGTGAGAGCCTTCAGGAGCCTTCAGCGCTCCCCATTTGTCCGGCCAAGTAGTTAATGCCGTCTGCGGAAAATTTACAATAAATCACGTCAAAAAAAAGCTCACGCATATATCTTAAGTGGTGGTCCACGCCTCACGGAGCTTTTTGTTAAAGTTTCTATAATTAATTAGTATAAATTGAATAATTAATCACAAATATTTAAAAATCGCATACTAGCATTAGGTACACTCCGGCACAATAAATGAAATACCAAATTTCTACATGTTTTTCTAAAACGGTTTTCAAAGGTCATCTGATCAATACTAGCTCTATTCCCCGGCGGTACAGTCGCGCCGGTAATAAATCTCAATACAGTCCGCGCCGCATGTTAATGTTCGGTAATGTTGGCTTTGCCAGATGAATGGCGATAGTGATGCTGTGAACGCGCGACTCAGGGGGAATAAGAAAAATATCGATATATATTAAATGCAAAATATATTTATATGTAAAAAGAAAAAAAAATGGTAAAGATCCAATAAATATATATTAAAGATGAATAAAGTAAGACCACGTTACAAAAAAAAAATATTATAATTATTAATGGTAATTATAAATATAATTTATTTATTTATGTATAGATAATACATAAAATATACTGTAATTGTTAAACTCTAAACTATATTAATGTTACTATACTATAGATAAAAATAAAATAATAATGCAAATAATTATAATTATTATAGTCTTGTTATATTTATTTGACTGTCATTTTTATTTTTATTCTAAATAAAATACACTGTTACTGCTGAATAAAATGAATTCAATTTACAAACAATAAGTTGGTAATTATTATAATACAAGCAACCTCGTCAAAAGATGAACCCGGCCCTCATACATCGCCCATCACCCTTTCAATATATTCAATAGTAATTCATATGCAATCAGAACAATACTTGGGGATCATCAAGGTGTGTGTCTTGCGGGGTGAACAGTCAACACCTGGTACGTGTATTAATCGGCAGATGCTGACTGGAAAGTCAATTTGATGATTAATTTGATTGTGTTTCAAATTATAAAGAGGGGTTAACTATAAGGTGTGGGTTAAAAGGAGGGTTTGGTGTGGACATTTATATTGTGGCAATACTACCTCTGGCCCACGTGAGGATGTACTTAGGTAGTTAATCTACTAGATACCCATCTAGCTTTTACAATATTCATATACGGTCACGAGCATTAATATGTATACACTTTGGTACCATGTCACATTAACTTTTTTGACAAATTGAACTGTAAGTCTCACTAAATGTCAAATATGTTAGTGCGACAGAGTCCTAAAGTGGGTACATTATATTGCTCATGACTGTACATATCTAGATATTACAATTAAATACTGCACTAAAATTGACGCATCCAATCGAGAGAGAAACAAAAAGAATAAAACAAAAGAATAAAAACCAGCCAGGTAAAATTAAAAATATAGGGCCACATATTTATAATTTTATTCCATCTGTTACCAATTACTAAAAATAAATAAAAAATATTATATATATTATTATTATATTTTTATTTTATAAGTACATATAATAAAACTATTTGACATCATACTTAAATATCAAATTGACCTTCAACAAGTTTATACATGATAATTACGTTAAATAAATAAATAATTATCAATACAAAACTAAGTAACACAAAATACGAAACTGTATTATTAACATAACAGAGCATCACACCTATATCAATATGGGATAGGCTGAGATACTCATCACCAGCGTTGTGTTAAATTTTGTTGTATTATTATGTTTTAAAAAAGTTAAATGACAGACAAATCTTCAAGCAACACTCTCGTTCATAATACATATAAACAGGAGGATAAAAAGGCCACATGGAAGCAATTCATCTAAAAAGCAATATTGCAATTTGACATTTGCGCATATAAAAGTAAGTACGCAATGCAATCAAATGTCAAATAGCAATATTGCTTTATTAGATGAATTGCTTCGATGTGACCATTTTAACCCCCGTCAGTTCATCATATTGTATAATACATTGTTTTAAGTTTACGCGGTTATTATCATAATTACAGCACATAATAACGGGTTCTTACCGCGTTTAAATGGGGATATGAGACTCCCGATATTTCGACACTGTTGCAAGTGCCATGATCCACTCCACACTCCAATCCACTCCAACCTCATCAGTCATCCCGTGATCATGGCACTTGCAACAGTGCCGAAATATCGGGAGTCTCATATCCCCATTTAAACGCAGTAAGAACCCGTTATTATGTGCTTTAATTATATTGTATAATATTCTTGATTAGTCAACTGTTGTAACATGCTTGGGAGGATAAGTATTTTTTTTTTCGTTACTCCTAATACAACAGATAGTATAAAATGCGCGGCAGTAAATACTGCACATCGAGCCGAAACTAACCGTTTCTGTCTTTCTACAGCTTGTCTTTTATTTTCTTCCCCGTACTATAATTTCAAAAAAGTCAACGAAAATCCACACTTAAAACAGTGCCCCTTATAGGAAACAAATTACAAATATTACACAATAAACTATAACCTTATTACGTCGTTGATCCGCTAAAGAGGCAATATACACTTTTCACAATAAAAAATAATGTGCGAAGGCGAAAAATTTTTGGCGGCAGAATTGTCGGACGCCCCGCCGCGGGATTTGCGTGATTTAGCATTATTTGCTGCCGGTTGCAATAACTAGGGATGGGAGGGACGAGTAAGGGATGATACTATACAAAAATAAAACTAAAAGCTACCACTATTTAGTGTGGCTGTGTAAATAAAAATAGAGTAAGTGTTGGCAACCCAACAAATTATTTTTTTAATAATATTTTACTGTGGCAATTTTTTATCTATCTGATACGAATAATTCTATCGACTGTATGTGTGCTTTTCAATTTTAAACAATATTTAAATAACAGTAAAAAATCTGTGCGTGTCATTATATAAGTGCATTAGTGGAACCACAATAGTGCCAATGAACGATAAATACAAGTTCGGTGCAGTCGTACCGAATAGTAAGATGGCAGGTATTTAATTAAATAATTGACTATGACTTTTATTTTACCTAATATAATATTATTTATAGGAGAAAGAATTATTATTTATTTTCTTTTTTGATGTTCTATAAAAAATAAAGGAATACTATTACAGAAAGAAAATCGATTATAATTATTCGATCTATTTATTGCAACTCTTTTAAACTCTTTTAACAGTTATTCCTTCAATATACATATATTTCCACGAACATTGTAAGTTTGCGTAGTTGTAAATATTTTAGATGGATATCTCATTATTTTTACATTTATTATCCCAAATTAACCCAGCCCTATTTTGACTAAACCCCAGAATTTTTCATAAACATCCTGGCCGCAAACATGTAATCTCTGTCCTAATCCATAGGATCAGGGCGCGTTAATTTGTAGTAGGGGCAGTAGTTAATAAGTCGTCTGTGGGGCGATGACTGCGGTTTTGATTCCCAGGTGGTTCAAAGAGAGTCCGGTCCGATCGTTAGTTCACGTCAAATCCGGGAAATTCACTATTAATTTTGTGGTCAGTGCTATTTTTATCCGGATTTTGGAGTTGCCGTTCCCTGTTATCCAGGGCACGGTCCCTGGCTAAACTAAGGCTAACATACCTGTTATTTCAAATGGGGTAGACAGAGACTAAAATAATCGGAAGATAAACACTTAAGCTCCTGACTATATACAATTATGGGTGATAAATAATAAATTAATTCATAACATAACATAACAAATACTTTATTGCACAAACAGGAAAAAACAAAATACAAAACAAAAGAGAAATAGAATTAGTACAATAGGCGGCCTTATTGCTAAGTAGCAATCTCTTCCAGGCAACCTTTAAGTATAGGAGATATTGAATATTAAGTAATATAGCGGGATAGTGCAGCATGGGAATACTTGTGCATATAAAAATAAATACACTTTCGACTACATAAACTACATAATAATAATACACATAATTATAATTGTTATAATAAATAAATATCACTACTTAAACTACTTCATATACTATGGAAGAAAAGGAGTAGATAGATTATGAAGATGAAGAGGAAATAGAGGTAAGGAAATGCGCCTTGACTTGCCGTTTAAAGGACTCCAATGACGAAGCTCTCCTAATGCTTTCAGGCAGAGAATTCCACAAACGGACAGCTTGCACCGTGAAAGACTTGGAGTAGAAAGTTGAGGAATGGGAAGGAATATTTAGAGACAGATTGTTGGATGAACGGAGGTTGCGGGTAAGAGTGGAAGAATGAAAGACGAAGCGATCTTTAAGATAGCAAGGAGATTTAGGGTTAAAAATTTTTAACAAAAAAAAACCGACTTCAAACGCAAAACTAAAAAGCAATAAATAAATTTACTTCGCACAAAGTAATTAGTACGTATTTTCAATTAGTTAATTATTTTATAATTCTGAAGCCGGTGCCAAGGAAATGCTACAACGAAGTACCGATTCATATATTTTTCAATACTGATTGTTTTGTAATTTTTTGTTTGACATTGTTTTGTAATTGCTTTGATATAGGTATTAAACAATATTGTGTGTACATAGTAATTTGATATTGTAGTAGGGTTGTTGTAGCATTTACTTGGCACCGACTTCAGAATTATAAAATAATTAACTAATTGAAAATACGTACTAATTACTTTGTGCGAAGTATATTTATTGCTTTTTAGTTTTGCGTTTGAAGTCGGTTTTTTTTTGTTAAAAATTTTATTTTATTTTACGATTTTAAGTGATGGTTAGACTGAGCAAGGATGCAGACAGACAGATTTTCTGATTTATATTGATACAGGGTGTTAGATGTCACTTACACCCCACACAAGTACATACGGTAGCCATACAAGTAGGTATGGGTGTTAGTGACACCGTAACGAATACTGAGGGGGATGTTTCCGACCATGATTCTGAGTTGATATCAAGTGGAATTTTCAGTCTGAATCATCCTGAAAATTTTTGTATTTTTTTTAATTATTTTCAATTCCATACTTTTGCGACGGAAAATTCCACTTGATATCATCTCAGAATCATGGCCTCAATCACCCCTCAAAGTTTTCGTTACGATGTCACTAACACCCTGTATATAATAATATATGATTAGTAGTGATCACAATTATTATTGATGAACATGTTTACACACACACACACACACACACTCACACACGCGCACACGCACACGAGCACACGCGCACGTACACACGCACACACACAGACACACGCACACACACAGACACACGCACACACACAGACACACGCACACACAGACACACACACACACACACACACACACACACACGCGCACACACACACACACACACACACACACACACACATACACACATGTGGTTGTCAGTGGAAGCTGCTATCATACACACTCACGCACACATATAGATACAGTAGATTTCGCGTGGTTCGCTCGCTGCTAAAGCAGCTCGCGTGTCCTGTTTATTCGAAACTGTCCCTCTTCGTATGGCGGCCATCTTGTTTTTCCGCCATTTTGTTTTTTTTCACCGGCGACAGAATTTGACCAAGATTTAAATGGGTGTCGTGGAAACAAACAAAATCCAGGTGCAATAGGTTTGCCAGGCCGTAGTATGTCTCCCTGATTGGGAGCAGTTTTCAAAGATGACGTTCCGATCACACCCCTATACATCATTTTTAACCCCAAGACATTTTCTGGAAAAACAAAATTTTGTATGGCGGCCATCTTGTTTTTTCGCCATTTTGTATTTTTTTCACCGGCCATTAAATTCGACCAAGATTTAAATAGGTTTCGTGAAAGAAAAATTGGTTCAGGTGCGATAGTTTCGCCAGGCCGTAGGGTGTCACCCTGATGCGGAGCAGTTTTCGAAAATCGGGAAGTATTTCCATACTTAACATGACGATCCGATCACAACCCCGATATATATTTTATACCCCGAGACATTTTCTGAAAAAACTAAATTGTCTATGGCGGCCATCTTGTTTTTCCGCCATTTTGTTTTTTTTTCACGCGCTATGGAATTTGACCAAGATTTAAATAAGTGCTCTGAAAGAAATATTGGTTCACGTGCGATAGTTTTGCCAGGCCGTAGAGTATCTCTCTGATGCGGAGCAGTTTTTGGTGACCAGAAAGTATTTCCGTACTCTACATGACGTTTTGAGTAAGCGCCCCATACATTATTTTTACCCAAAGGGGCTTCTTCTAAAATCGACAAAATTTTGTATGGCGGCCATCTTTTTTTTCCGCCATTTTGTTTTTTTGCACCGGCGTTTGGATTTGATCAAGATTTAAATACGTTTCGTGAAAGAAAAATTGCTCCAGGTTGTATAGTTTTGCCAGGCCATAGGGTGTCTCCCTGATGCTGACCAGTTTTCGAAGGTCGGGAAGTTTTCCCGAAGCCTAAAGAGCGATCCGATCAATATGACTTTACAAACGCACTAGTCGCTCCTACGATTTTTGAAAATTCCCCTCGATTTCTCTGGTCTTCCATCATCAGATCCTGACTTTCTTGACATGGGACCCCCTTGGGTACATCTCCTTTCAAACAAAAAAAGAATTATCAAAATCGGTTCATATACGACGAAGATATGCCCGAACAAACATAAAAAAAAAAAAATATACGGTCGAATTGAGAACCTCCTCCTTTTTTGAAGTCGGTAAAAAAGGACGGAATATAGAAGGAACAGGATATGGCAGTCTCTCCGACGATAAATCGGTAACCACCCAAGCCTCGCACGGTAGTCGGTAACATGATCAAACTTCCGCAGGCCAAAAATAAATCTTATGCATAGGTTTTGTAAACGTTCAAGTTTTGCAACTAGTTCCACAGAGAGATCCGGGTAACAAACGTCCGCGTAATCTAAAATAGGCAGGACGAGACACTGTGCTAGAGTGATCTTGGTTTTGGTCGGCAAGAGGTTTTTTAGACGCTTTAGCGACCCGTACGCGGCAAACACCTTCCTGCTAACTTCTGTCACCTGAGGTTTCCAGGAGAAACACTCGTCAAAGATAATGCCCAGATTCTTAACAGTATGGCTGGCTATACGGAACATGTACACCGTCAAACGTTATAGGGGGCAAAGTATTAAAGTCAATTCTAGACACGAACCAGCGACTTCCAATTAAAATGGTCTGAGTCTTGGTAGGATTGACCTTTAGGCCATAAGAGTGGCTCCAGTCTGCGATGCACTTTAGATTTCTGTTGGTCACCTGTATTGCATCAGAGAGATCACACAAAGGAGCCTGAGTGTAGATTTGAAGATCGACTGCATACAAGTGGGATGGCGCCCAGAGTAGTCTATTACAAAGCCGTACTAGGACTCCTGTGCTCCGCCTCTGAATAGTACTAACAGTTACTGCTGCTCTCTGTCAGAGATGGATATGAGGAGACAAAAACATAAACAGCGTAATAAACGGACGGGCACAGGCCAAAAATAAAAATAAAAGAACGTGAAATAAAAAACAAAAGCCATAATGAAAAGACATGTAACAGCCAATTTCTCGTTTGTAAAATATTATTTTTAGTATCTGCGACCTTGGTATGTGAGAATATAAACTGGAAGTCTATAATTGCCACTTTTGATGTATCATAATAATGTTTGTATTATATACTGAACTGTTGCAAATTCTCCAAATCATGCGACCGTGGGTTAAAATAGCCACATCGAAGCGATTCCTCTTAAAACTAATATTGCTGTTTGACATTTGTTTGCTTTGCGCACTTACTTTTATATGCGCAAATGTCAAATTCCAATATTGCTTTTTAGATGAATTGCTTTGATGTGGCCATTTTAACCCCCCAGTTCACCAAACATAGCAGGATTGCTTGAGAAAACCTCGGAATTCAGGAAATTATTTGGTTTTTTAAAACAATGTATAAATTATTTGGTTTTTGATGAAACGCTCAAAGTCGTCATTTTAGTGATGGTTTTATTATGTTCGTATTATAAATCAACAAAATCAAAAGCCGGAACAGGAATAACAATTTAAAAAACTACACCGCTAGAAAACTATCCACAACACTAAAACAAAGCATAGTGATGTACCCTCATTTTATCGATATTTGAACACATTAAAGCGGACTTATTTTTCCAGTCCATTACATTACAAACAGGGTAATTGAGCGCCGTAATCCGTTAATAATACAACGCTGCCCCCCGGCGCGCCTCGGATTTAAAAGTCAATATGTAGGGGCGAGCGCACGTAATTAGGTGTTACCCCAACTGAGGATTCATGGGGATTTGTGTAAGACAATATATTATTTTTTAATATGGCAATGAATTTTCGCTTTTGGTAATTTATTTGGTGCGAATTTACTTTTTTTTTTCTAAGTCTATTTTAAATGTTCGCTTTTAAAGTGTCATTTTTAACGTACTCGATGAAAAAAAAATAAAAATAAATAAGAAACTCTATTTTAAAAGGATTGTTAGTCTTGTAAAACTTTACAAATATTTGAATTCGTAATGGTACATATATCTTTAGGGAATTCCTCGTCTTAATCTGCAGAATTATTTTTAATTAAGTTATATTCTGACAGTTCAGTTTTGTTTTATTAGTATTGTATATAATAGACATTTACCGTTTCGTTACATTATTATTTAAGAATTGTAAAAGTCATTCGGCTTTTGGGAAATTTGTCAAGTTATATATAATTTCATTTTTCTGAATTCCCACGACATCCTTGAAATATATACTTTTTAGTTGTCATTATTAGCCGTGGCAGCACAGTTGGTAGAACGCTTGCCTCTCACTTTGAGGTCGCAGGTTCGAATCCAGCACAGGCCTAAACCAATGATTGTCGGAATTTGTGTGATGAAACCCACATTTCCAATAAATGCCTGGAGATTATGTGACCTAACATGTATTGGGCTGGTTTTCTCTTCGCGGATTGGAAGGTCAGACAGGCAGTCGCTTCTGTAAAAAACCGGACCTGTCAAATATTCAGGTTAGGTAAGCGGGCCCCGTGAAAAACGGATCAATGCCTAGATAGATAAGTTGCATTATTAACGTAGAATTTTGTTGGTAAAGAAATTGTTTTAACATCATATACTCAAGATCTCATTTAAAACAACCAAAATACCAACCTACAGAAAATTAAAAAGCTCTAGCGGCTCTCAGTCAAAATTTGAAGAAATACTTTTTTAAATATCCATCGCTCTTTGAAATACCCCTCGTTTGGTGGGGGGGGGGGGGGGGACACAGACGGACAGCTACATGCAAAAGGAATTAACTCTCCCTGGAGGCCGCGGAGTGTTGGGAGCATTCGGAGCGACGGGAGTGTTAGGAGCACCCGCCCCGGCGTTTGAGATACATCTGTCTTAGTGCCGCGTTCATTGACTTTGTGGGGTTTGGTTTTCTTTGTTGTTATATTACCCATTGTTTATGGGCATGATACAGTGTCGGTTGGTACTTAAGGTGCGAATTAAATGCTTTAGTTTTTAGAATTGAATTGATCATATTCCTATGAGAGGATAACGTAATTATCATATTAGGACTGCAATATAAGTGTGTCTGCAAATGTACTTTGCATAAAATGAGAAATTATATCTTAAGGCGAGGCCCTGTGGCTTTCACTACGAATTAGTCGCACCACATCCATCATAGAACGAATGTTACCCTCATTGATTTAAAAGATGTGTTGCTGTTGCAGTTTCTTGTCATTTCTTCTCCTCAGCCATAACACCTTGCTAAATGACGTAAATTCAAAAATGTTACATTGACCTTCAACAAGTTTATCCATGATAATTACATTGAATAAATGATTCTGATTCTGATTCTGTTAAAAATAGATTAGAGCTGTTTCGTACTATTGCATCCGTTTTTACAGATGTAGGTTATTTTTATGGTAGAATGACGTGCACGTTTTGCAATATTATTTACTAGGGTTAACTACAATGTGAGGAGCTCGGTAGCGCAGCGGTAAACGCGCTCGGCCTGCGATTGTTGAAGTTAAGCAACTTTCGCCAAGGACGGTCATAGGATGGGTGACCACAAAAAAAAAAGTTTTCATCTCGAGCTCCTCCGTGCTTCGGAAGGCACGTTAAGCCGTTGGTCCCGGCTGCATTAGCAGTCGTTAATAACCACCAATCCGTATTTGGCCCTCGTGGTGGTTTAAGGCCCGATCTCCCTATCCATCCATCCATAGGGAAGGCCCGTGCCCCAGCAGTGGGGACGTTATTGGGCTGGTGATGATGATGAACTACAATGGCGAAGGTGAGACTATCGCTCGATTGCTGTATATTGTAGAAGAACAAGATAGTCGTTTTCACATAATGTATGACGTCACTCTGTCGATACTCAACTACACAAGTCAATCGCGGTCTAAGGTCTCCAATAACTTACTGCTCCTAACCTACGCAAACCCAACCATTTTACATTTCCGTAAACCTCACAAAATTACACCTTTAATCTTACATTTTACTTCACCGTCTTAATAACAATCTCGGCAAAGCAATAATAGTCCTTACAATAAAAAGGGATTCGCGACTCAAAGTTTAACAATAAGATAGCGCGAGAAGTACGTAAAACAATAAGACAGACATTTTAATCTAACTGCGACGTTTTCTGTCTCTCTCGCTCTTCTAGTAAAGTATATAATATTGTACGTCTGTTGTCTCCCTCGCTCTAATTAAAAGGAATCCTTTGTTAAGCGGGGACGGGGAAATGGCTAATATAAAGTTCATGCTTCTTAAGGAATGGAGTTGTATTAATTTTTCGTTTCTGTTTGAAGGAAATTGGCGAAGTTTAAGCGGCGGGAATATTGGAAAAAATGTTATTATAAGTTGAATTCGTAGCCAGAGATAAAGGAAAAACTTACCTATATTCTTACAAATAGGTTATAAGTTGAGCATATTATATTCAATGACAGCATAAAGCGTTGTTTAACGAGATGGGATAGGTTTGTTACTATAAAGTTCATTAAACTATCTACTCAAATACAAATATGCAACTCTTTTGACAATTTGTTTCTCTTCCAATTTCAAATTCCAGTAGATAACCGACATGAGTTTTTGTGTACCTTAAACATAATATTTACCTTTTAATGAAGTATTTTTCATTATTTCTTCCATCATCTTAGAATTACCTCATAAATTTAATGACATTAACTCTTGAGCAAAACACAAAGTTGTCAAGCGAAAAAATGCGAAAACTCAAAAGAATTTTCAATATTGAACATTTTAATAGACATTTCGTTGAAAAGCAATATAAATTGAGCGCAGAAACAGCGCTACCAACATAATATAAGTGAGCACATAACTTCCGCTCGCTGAACCGGATGTGACGGGGCGGGGCGATAGGGAATACTTCAACGTTCAGATGTCGATAGAATTAATTTTTAATTTTATCGTTTGTGAATTTTCTATTCGCTCGCCCGAAGTTTGTTTTGTCAATCAATTTTGTATAAAACAGCTTAAATATGCCACAGATCTATCAACAGGATAATACATTGAGTCGAGATTACTCCACATAGTCTTCCATGGTTTCGTCGAGTTCGTCAATGATTGATTCAAACTTGTTTATCCTATCATACCTACTGCAAAACCATCTTCAGACGATATGTGTTCTACATTCCCAAAAAGAATTAAAAACTTGAGATTATGAATGAAAAGTTCCTAACGAAGAACGAATTAAAACTACCTACTTATAAATATCGGGAGTCTCATCCTTGCTTTAAACGCTATAAGAACCTGTTAAAATGTGTTTTAATTACCTACTTATTAGTAGTGATTACGACTCTTATCTGCCTTACTGTTAGGTTTAGTAAGTGTAGGTACTTACTATATTTGGTAATAATTCCTAAGTATAAATGATTGCCAGTCTCTGCTTCAAATGGTTTTAAAAGACACGCACAATTAATATTATGTTACTGTTATGTTCATAAAAAGTTTGACAATTCTATCTGACAACAAATGACAATGAGAGGCTATAATGAGAAAAAAATATCGAAGAAGTCTCGCATCTTTTGTCAAACGGGGATGAGCGTTTAAACTATTACACCACACTGAAATTACATAAATTTAATTAAAATCATCGATAAAACCAATATTTTTATCGACAAGTTCCCCTCCCTAGTGGGTCGCGGGGCGCGCGCGCGTACATATCGAGCGGCGGCCGTATGTACTACACTACGCACTGTGTACAGTGTGTACCGTTCCACTGTATGCTACTGTATGTACCGCTCTACTGTGTTCCATAGCACTGTATGCTTCACAAGTACTACGTATGTCTGTGTGTAGGCGTTGAAACAAACGCTTCGTGCAGTCGGTTGTTTGCTGTGTTTTGAAAATAGAATAGAAAGATTCAAATTCAGAATGCCGTTTATGCATCATCATCAATTTAAGAGCCACGCTCTTGTCGGTGTAGCATTTTCCATTCCAGTCTATCAAAGGCCAATTCCTTTACTTCCCTATAAGACACGACGTTAACCTTTTCTTTAATCTGTTCCATGTAAGCTCTTCTTGGTCTTCCCCTTCCTCTCTTTCCTTCTAGCTTTCCTTCTATGATGTTTTTAATGAATTCGTCGTGTCTTATTAGGTGTCCAATCATCTTGCCTCTTCTGTCCTCAATAATTCTCAGTATTTGTCTCTTTTCCCTTACTCTTACTAGCACTTCCTCATTTGTAACCCTTTCTGTCCAACTTATTCTTTCCATCCTCCTCCAACACCACATTTCAAAGGCCTCGAGTCTCTCTCTGTCCTTCTGTGTCAGTGTCCAAGTTTCACATCCATAGAGGGCTATACTCCATACGAAGGTTTTGACACATCTTTTTCGTTTATGCATACCTATTGGTTAAATAGTTTATTTTTTTAAATGGAACTTGAATTCTTCTGAAACAAAGACACTCGCTTCTGGGGCTTCGACTTGAGTTTGAATTAATGTGTTTCCAGGATTCGCCCCCTGTTACACGGGACTTACGAACGACCTCAGTGGACCAGTGGTTGAGCGCTGGGCTCACGATCCGGAGGTCCCGGGTTCGATTCCCCGTGGGGACATATTACAAAAATGACTTTGTGGTCCCTAGTTTGGTAATAGTAGTTAGTAGTAATGTCCTAACATTACTGGCTGATCACCAAATTGTCCGAAAGTAAGATGATCCATGCTTCGGAAGACACTTTAACCTGGTTACTACTTACTGATGTAAGTAAGTAGTCGTTACCATGAGCTATGTCAGGGGCCTTTGACGCCTCAACAGTAACCCTGACACCAGATACATTCTGGTTCCCGATCATTATAAGTCTGACGCTGTGAAAATTTGACTTTAATTTTTGTATATTTTACCGGAAATGTATGAAATCAAGGAATAATAAAACGCGTTGTTAATGAATTTTTTTTATTATAGCACTTATCGAGACAATCGGGTAACAGTCAAAACAATAATAATATGTTCATATTATCTACCTAATTAAATTTTCTAAAATCAACTGTCTATTAAGTTTTAACGTATCACAAAATCAACTTATATTTATTTTTATAAAATCAAATTTCCATTCGGCAAGTAATCAGTCTGATAATTAAGTAATTATAAATGCGTCCCCGCGTACCCACCAATATCTTAAATGTTTTACATTTCCGATTGCTATTTAGCAAATGTGTAATGTGCAAGTATAATATAATTTATTTCACACATTTCCGTGCGATTTTAGATATTACATACATTTCCGTTAACATATACAAAAGGACATACAAAGAAAACTGACTGTATTGTAAACATCATAAGGTCCTAACGTACTTTATATTCTTCCAAAACATTACAAACCCGTCAAAGTTATATTCCTAAACGCTTTATCTAAGAATTCCCGATAAAACCTTCTCGATTTTATCGGCTATTAGGAATAAAGACATCCTTATTCTGATCATAGCTCGGTCGATCGCTTCGGTATCGTCGCGGTAAATTGATATTTACTGCGGGCACGGGTCGCGAATACAGATGCGCGCATTATAGACCCTGTCTGGTGGTTGTGTTTGGGGGTGTGATGGTAAATAGTTCCGAATCCATTCCGAACCTAGCCAAGCCCGCTTAAATCTTTGGCGGCGGAAGTGTTCTCCCACCCCTTTTATCGCGCCATCGGAGGGTCTCCCGCCTGGAAGCAACCTAGCGTGGCCCACATGGAAGTCTTTAAATAGGCTCCGGACACAGGTTGGCCGCTGCAAGGATAATCTCTGCAGGTTGCCTACCTATGTGGTTGATGGTTGCGATGATTGCGAGTGTGGAGTATCACCACAAACTATGGCTCACCTTTTATGCTGTCCTAAGTGCCATAACACCTGCACTATTAAAGACCTTTACGAAGCTACTGACAATACCGTAAGTGTGGCCTATTATTGGTCAGCAAAAATTTAGTATCGATCGCCATCGACTCGTAAATAAGAAGATGGTAAATAGTAGCAGGGTGAAGGTATGCACCACGGAGTAGAAGAAAGATGTTGGAAAACCTCTAACGCGCATTTTGTATGAGAACCTCTGTCGCCGGTTCAATCCCACTCTCTTTTACTACAACACGTCTCAAATTCCGTAACCACTTTACCGGCAGTGTATATTTTATGTGATATGCTGCAATTTTATCATTACTTTTCGTAAGATACTGCATACAAAAGTATTTTTTGCAAATAGCCGATCATACTTAAGTTTTTTAGTGAAGAATAATTATGCAAGAAAAAAGCAAAAATCTATTTTATAATGCTTTTATAAAAGCTTCTGTTAAATATGGAGCATACTCCATACAAAGCCGCTAGACACAGGTAGCAACAGTTAGTTGCGGTATGTTTGGGAAGCGTATTAGTGTGTTCACGCGGGGGTGTGGTGCTTGTGTCGGCGGGAGCGGGAGCGGAAACGGACGACTAATAGGAATATATTCAATAGGCAACAGTATAACCTAGTCGAATGAGATACTCTTTACGAAGCACAAAACGATACATTTTTATAGAATTCGTATAAAACATACACGTATGACGCCATCATTAACCGTTGCACTCTTTATTAGGTATGCACATCTTAATTAAAATATGTAAATCTTTAAAAAAATAGATTTATGTTTTATTCAAATCCAAATTAAACTTAAAACAATGTACTAAAAACAATTACAAAAGTTACAAGAGGAGAACAATCGGCGGCTACAAATGCCTCGACAAGGCATTAGGCTTGTGCAGCTGTGAGAAAAACGCTTACATTTCCGCCCCCGCTCCCGCTACCTCCTCTACTCGCACCACACCCTACCAAGTGCACGTTCGAGGCAACACGAAGAACAAACACTCGTCGCTAACTCAACCCTCACGATAGTGACGACATACACTACACACCTTTACACCTTTTACGTTATAAGTATGGGTTTTGAAATATTCAATATATTGTAATGCGAATGGTTACTGAATTGTTGGGAAATTGTGATTGGAGGAGCTCGGTGGCGCTGAGGAGCTCGGTGGCGCAGCGGTAAACGCGCTCGGTCTGCGATTATTGAAATTAAGCAACTTTCGCAAAGGCCGGTCATAGGATGGGTGACCACAAAAAAAAAAGTTTTCATCTCGAGCTCCTCCGTGCTTCGGAAGTCACGTTAAGCCGTTGGTCCCGGCTGCATTAGCAGTCGTTAATAACCGTCAATCCGCACTGGGCCCGCGTGGTGGTTTAAGGCCTGATCTCCCTATTCATCCATAGGGAAGGCCCGTGCCCCAGCAGTGGGGACGTTAATGGGCTGGTGATGATGTGATTGGCGATGATAACTGGGAGGTTCAAAAGACCACATTGATGCAATTCATCTAAAAAAAGCAATATTGCTATTTGACATTTTGCGCGTGAAAAATAAGTGCGCAGCGACAGCAAATACCAAATCGCATATTTTGTTTGGGGAACGTACCCTAAAACATATAGATGGTACTGTTAAGAGTTGCCATCGTTTAATCTTCTACTTTTATGCTTCTGTTATCTTTGTTTTTGAGTATAATTGATGACCCTTGTTACACCACCCAGCTCATAAATAAAAAATTGAATAGAAAATCTCAAAATTGCACGGGATTTCAACAAAACTTTTTTTTCAACAAAATTTTCGGATAGATGGCGTTGGCATAGAGACTATATATTTTTTTTCTATACTTATTTATTTTATTTTATATTAGTTAACATGCTCGTCCCCGCTTGAAAATAGCTGCAGGTTCAAATCAAATTAACTTTATTTTAGTTTGATATTTCTACCTCTAGTTAAAAAAAAAATATATAAAAAAGTTTATTTAGGTTAAATCTACGACACACATATACATTATATGTTTAGTTCTGTACCTTTTCTTGCTCTTGTCATAAGTGAAGGACCTTTTAGAACCGCCAAATTAACATAATCCGTAGTAGGGTGGGCAGAACCAAAAGCAATCGGAAGACAACTACTTTCGAAACGAAGTCCTAAAATGGATCATATCAATTTTCTTTCATTTACAATAATGCCTGAATTCTACAAACGCTTCTCTACGAATCTGTTTTCAAAAATACATACATATATATAAAGATGCTAAAATACGCAACTATTTTTACATTTCCTCACGAAAACAGGCTGTGAAGCGTCCTAACATAATGTTGTAGGCAATAAACAAAATAGGGGAAAACGCGGAAAACTCCGAAACGAAATTCCGTCGGCCGCTGCTGTCTGACACACGATAAATAATGGAAGTTTGCAGTTGACAGTCGCCAAATGAGTACCTCTGTCTCCCTCGCACCAGTCGGACCACTTCCTCCCTCGCGCGTCGCAGTCAATATTTAATGTGTCTGTCTTTTTGCAATGTTACCACTTTTGTTTTTTGTTTCGCGAAGTGGTTAAATGTGTTTTTCAGTTTATTTTTCTCTGGTTTGTTTGAGTTTTTGACGAGTTTACCAGTGATTGTCGAAGTTGGAAGTTTTTTTTGTTTGTAAATAATTTGTTCGAGTTCTAAAATAATGGTAGAGCAATGTAACTTTGATGTATCAATGTTTATCCATTCTAAACTCCATCTCCGTAGTATGTACTGTATGTACTGTAATATTTCTCTACATCAAAAACCAAAACCAAATTACGCGGTAAAGAACTATTATTGCGTATGGCACACAAATATCCTGCTTGGATCAAATATCCAGCTTAAGCTCCCCTAACCAAGTCTCCGCTGCATCCGTCACACAATGCAGTTCGGCTATACCACCTGGGAACCGGTGCAGAGGGCACTCGTTCACTATGTGGGATATGGTTTGGTAAAGAACTATATTACAACAATAAGAAAATTGCAAGTTTTCTGTTTTGAAGTCGTTTAAAAATATTTTCTAGCAGCCCTACCATGAACTGTCATTGTCCTTCACTTTAGAACGTCAACGAAAAATTTCGCAAGAACATTTCAGGCGAATTTTGTCTTTTGAAGCAGAAACGAATAACATAATCTCACGACTATATCCCAATTGGGGTAGTCAGAGGTATATCCATCACAAGATAAACTAAGTACCCACGCCTCACAGAGCTTTCTGTTTGACGTGATGGCTGGTGAGCCGTATCGCCGTTTAAAATGGTCGAACCAACTGTGTTAGTGAAAACTGCACTTAAGATACATTAATAACTCATTGGCGCAAGTCCGGCTTGGGACGCCTTGTCTCACTTGTAGTTTTTAATAATTTAAGTAGGTAGTGTATGTATCCAAAAACCATTAATATCCCAAAGAGAAACCTAAAACCCCCTCCCTCTGGACTTCCTTGGTTCCCATTTATCACCGCATCGGCGGGGCTGTGGGTTAAGCCGAAGATCACGGGGAATTGTTCGTCATTTCTCAACGCGATGGAGTTATTGATAGATAATGTGAGGATAAACTGAGGATAAATGCTGATCGCTGTTTATGGAAGTTTGTGTGGTTTCTGAAGGGATTTGACGGGCTGAGAAACGATTTAAGGCAGATGTTTATTTTGTTTATAAGGTCCTACAGAAAGATAGATAGATAAAATACTTTATTGAGCACAATGGACACAAAATACAGAGATAAGGACACTTATTGTTCATGCAGCAATTTCTTCCAGACAACCTTCGGGTATAGGAAAATTTTGTACAAGTATAATAATAGCGGATTAGTGCATTTTTACAAAATAAATAATTAAAAGAACTACCTACATAAAATAAGTACATTTAACTACATATTTATAGTATACATAAATATATAAAATTAATATATATAAATATTGGCACACCTACTTACATATTTATTATTGACTATTATATATAACTAAATAATTATACATACATATAATAACACCTACATATACTACATTAGTTTTTAAGAATGACCTGAAAAATTATGTTCTTAATTTTGAATTTAAAATGAACTACTTTATCTACTCATTATTAAATTACATTACACATATTATTACATGCTACTTACTAAAAGTTACACGTCTCGATGATGACAAATTTTGAATTTCGAATTATTAAATATGATAATGGATTGCAGCTGCTGAAAGATGACGGCTATTTTTTGATGTAAAATCTATTGTTTTTTACACGACGCGCTGTTTAGATATTATAAAAAATATTTTGCTGCCAGCCTTTTTGGCGGGAACGGGATCGGGACAGTTGCTTTCTTCATTGAATAATCTAAATAATTAATACGAAGTGGTGTGTTGTGGTTAATGATCGCATTAAGTTAGTTGGAAAACATTCGCGACAGGGTTATTATATCGGAATATTCACTAAACAAAGTGTATCTATCTATTTTCGCTTCGTGCCAACAAGCCGCTTCATAACTCGAAAGTTTATGCTTTCATCATTTCATTAATCATCAAGAAAAAAATACGTAAGACATGGCTGTATGGGCATAGTTCCCTTTGTCTTACTCTTCGGTGAAAACCAAAAAAAATGTTGTGCTGCCAGAAACAAAAGGCATTAAATGACACTTTTATGATTAAAAAAGTCCCCTGGACTAGATTCCTTTTTTAAATCTAGTAAATTAAAAACTGACAAACATCTACCCATCTCTTTCCCGCAGGTGTGGTTCCAGAACCGCCGCGCGAAATGGAAGAAGCGTAAGAAAAGCACGAACGTGTTTCGCTCGCCTGGTGCCCTGTTGCCGTCTCATGGCCTGCCGCCGTTCGGAGGCGATGTATGCAGCCCCGGCGTGTTCGGCGACCGGCCGTGGTCTATGCCAGCTGGTAAGCTGTTGATATTTTATGCTAGCCTGGTACTTTTAACCTCCTTCTTTGTGAGTCGATGACGATCGATACTAAATTTTTGCTGACCAATATGGCCACGCTTACGGCATTGTCAGTGGCTTTGTGAAGGTATTTTAATTGGGAACTGAATAAAGATGAGCGTAATTATTGGAACATTCTTACTTATTCTTTTTTGTTTGTTGTGTAATTGGTAACGACACCTTGTAGTCAAACCAGACTAGTTCCAATCCCTGCTCGGGTGTTTCTAGAAAAGTTCGTCTTCTAACTTGGCTCTGGCTGGGTATTTTTACATCAACCAGCTCTAATGTGTGAAAGACAATTCAATAGTCATTATGATCATCAGTGATCGACGATCATCATCAAAACAATTCCAGATGAAAGTATGGCTTCATGGGGTAGTCAGAGGTACATCTATCGTAAAAAATGTACCCACACGAGATTTCTGTTAGACCAACGTGATAGGTGGTGAGCCGTATCGACGTCTATGATCGAGCCAACTGTGTTAGTGGAAACTGTGACTTCATTTTACAATCCAAATCACTTATTATCGAGGAAAATAATTATAGCTTCCTAACGACCTCCGCCAGTGGTTTGAGCGTTGGGCTCACGATCCGGAGGTGCCGGTTTCGATTCCCGATGGGGACACATCATAACAAAATACTTTGTGGTCCCTAGTTTAGTTAGGACATTACAGGCTAATCACCAGATTGTTCGAAATTAAGATGATCCGTGCTTCGGAAGGCACGTTAAGCCGTTAGTCCCGGTTACTACTTACTGGTGTAAGTTAGTAGTCGTTACATGAGTCATGTCAGGGGGCTCAATAGTAACCCTGACACCAGGGTTGATGGGGTTGGTAATCCACCTCACAATCCACACGATAGAAGAAGAAGATAGCTTGCTGTAGCTGAGCAGAGGAAGCAATTGTACAAGACACCTGTCAGAACCCGGTAATCCCCTGGTTGCAGGTCTGGGCCAGCTGTCTCAAGGCGGCGTCGGCATGGGCGGGTTCGGCGCAGGAGGTCTACCGCAACTAGCTGCGGACCTCAACCCTGCGCTGCCCATCACCTCCGTGTCCTCCGCACAGGGGTACCAGTCGCATTACCCTCTCAACTCACTTGGTAAGACGACAATATTACACTGGTACGTAAAAGTTGCCAATGTTGCCAGTGAGTGGATTCATAAGCGAACATCAGCGTTATTGTAAACTTGCCAAATATGATCCATAATCAACCAAAAAACCCTAAAAGCACCGAATTTGTGTGCCGAAATTTTTCATAGTGTAGAATCCGTACCACGAAAGTAATTCCTTCAACACTGCTACGATAGCAGTTTTCCGCGGAAACTCTTGCGCTCATTATGACTTTTGTTTCGTGGTATGCCCTCTTCTGATAGCCAGGAGATAACTAACTTTATTCTGTACGTTCCAGGAGACACGATGATGTCGTACTGCAACAACCTGGGCGCGCCGGGCGGCGGGGGCGGGGGCGGAGGTCCGCTCGAGGGCTCGCCCACGCCACCGCACATGCCGCACTGCGGGAACAACAATGCATCGCCCACAGCTTCTGGTGAGTTCTGATTTCCTGGTACCTCTACTCTATAATCTACAGGTACTCAAACTCAACTGTTCTGTACGCCACGCCGTAATAGCAAACCTTGCCGACTGCTTCAGGTGATCGCTCTCCATATGTTCTGATGTCCTGGTACCTTACTTAATTACTTAACTTTGTACGCCGTTATCCCATCACGCCATCATTGTCATGTTCAGATGTAGTGATTCAGATTTCTGATGTAGACGACACGCATAGTTCGCCGCCGGCGCCGATACCTCGTTCAAATCCACTTTGTTGCATTGGGGCCAATGATGACATACCTATGTGCTTTAGGGTTTAAATAAAAAGCTTAATTATTACGTTGAGCTGCTTATATCTTATATCATCCCGGGCATATCAGTAGACCAAGGAATAGACTTCTTTAACACAATGTAAGCGAGACTGCTAATGACTAATTTTGTTTTTTTGGAGACCTGTGGCTCTCGACTCCTAGACTATAGCAGGCGCTATAAACCGATATTAGACAGCCTTACATTGTATAACAATAGGGCCCTTTTACGAGGTTTTTCTGGCAGCTTCAGTAGTTTTAGGCGAACGAGACGTTCGTTATGTAAAAATTGGCGATCTAAAGTGTGTTGCCTATGCTGAATGAAGTTAAGTTGAGTTTGAATTTAACATAATACTTCCTCCTACAGGTGGAGGCGGCGAGCATGGTGAGGAGGAGGTGTGGCGTGGTCACAGCATCGCTGCGTTGCGACGCCGCGCCTCCGAGCTGTCGGCAGCCATACCGCCCTACCTGCAGCTCAACTATGACGCACACAGCCCCGTCTACTGACCGGCGGCCGGGGAAGCCTGTCATATGAGCTATTGCTGAACTATGTACTCCTGGTACTTTATAATCTCGGTTGGACCCAGCGCCTAGATATTTTCCATCAATCTTTGCTTAATGCTGTTCTGAAGGGCTAAAAAGGCCAAATTGAAGCAGTTCATCTAAAAAGAAATATTTGATAGTTGATTACATTGCACACTTACATAGCATAAGCTAACGAATATATCCCAATAATAATTGGTCAAAGGTCCATCCATCGCAAGATGAACTAAGTGCCTATACCTTATCACAGGCGCAATTATCAAATTGCAATATTGCTTTTTTTAGATGAATTGAGCCAATGTGGTTGAGTCCTTTTAGATCCTCTGTTCTCCTAGTATTCATACAAATCCCTGCCGGGGCCTGACTGACAAGCAACTGATGATATACGTCAAACTGTACTTGCCATACAGCCTCTTCTGCAGGAAACCATCAATACTAGGCTACCCCATTGTGTTCTGACGTCCCAGTACTTAAAATCTTGGTCCATATTTCTGAATGGAACTGCTGAAGTTTTGCGCTCCTAATCATATAAACAGTATGATCAGTTTACTAACAGCGTGGTCGAAACTTATTATTTATTATGTGCGTCGAGTAAGGAAAACTCTGTTAGCGCGTTTCAGGCCCGCTACGGTGATTGGCTGAATTTGATTGACGATATTATTATTTACATTTTCCTATCGTCAGTATTTTCGTAACAAGCACTGTCGCTATCTCTGAAAATGTAAACAAAATCGTGTTAAAACCCCTAAATATGACTGGCAACATTCCTTCCAATGAATAAACGATTCCTGTTCCTAAAAAGTATACGGGAATTATTCACATTTCACCTTAAAGTGTTGTTTACTTGAGGGTGAATATAAATTTAGTTATATTCAGGACTATTAATGAAAATGTTGCATTAATTGTGAGCTGTATTCAAGAAAATACATGTATACGCATTTGAACAATAATAAATATAAAGTTAGCATAGTTTACTACTGAAGCTATTTATTCTAAGTAACGATTATTATAAAATATTATTAGTGTTTAATTAGTAATATCGATGTATTTACGAAAAATGTGGTAATCGATTAAGTAGATATACATTCCAATTCAAAGTAGAATAAATCATTGTTGTAGTATAAAAAAAAACAATATTGTTTTCTCTAAAAATCCGCTAAAGCCAAAATTTTTAAGTGTGAATATGTTAACTGAGTGAATGTAAACGTCAAATGTTTTTATCGATTAAAAATAAACTATCGGAAATAATTTAATAATGATAAAACAGCATATTCTAACGAGCGAAACAAATAAATTATTAAAAAATAATAGTTGAAAAATAATTTCAAATCATAAACTAGGTGTAAAGTCCAAAGTATACTTTTGTGTGTATGAAATAAATAGTTAGGATTAAAAATACAATAGGAAAAAAATATTTTGGAAACTTGCGGCCACTATTTTTCATTAATTTTGAAGTGGTTAATAGTTCCTACTTGTTATAATTTTAGGTCCCGATTTCTATAATTTTATTAGCAATTTGTATATTTATTTTCATTTTGTAATAATAATTATTATTGTCACAGAATAATAAAAAAACCGAGGAGATTTTTCCGTCCGTTATTTTATACGTTAAGTATTGTAAGTAATAAAATTACTTTTTGTTCAATTTTATTTTATATTTTGTATTATTAATTTAATATTTCTCGGGTACCTTCAACTCATAATTTTATTTTACATTAGTGTTATATTATAAGTTTCTGTATTAGTTATTATTATACACTAAAGCCAAAGTGATGTAATTATTATAATTATACATTTGGTTTTACGAAAGAGCTTTTGAAACTACATGAAAACGTAGATTTTATTAACATACCTTCATGCCATGTTCAATCTGGTGTAGACAGAGGTGAGCGAAAGTAAACTGGATTTATAACACACTCTTTTATTTATGTATTTTTTTTTGTTTTATGCATGTTATTATCAACAAAGTAAATATTTTTATGGCCTTATTACACTACACAATCCATCGGACCCGATGCATCGGGCAATGTAATAGCAAATCGAGCCACGATTTCACAATACATATAAAATTGTCGGGCTCGACGGATCGGGTAGCATACAAATAAAGCCTATATTTTGATAAGTGCTCATTTTAGTTGTCAGAATTTTATTTTAACATGAAAGCTCTTAAAAAGTACTGTTTAGAGCTAGATTTTAACGTCACATTAAAATAAAAATAAAGTTTATTTCTGTCAGAATCGTTTTTAGTCATTCGAAAACATTTAATAATTTAATTAACTACTGGTGCTAATTCCTGCAGACGTCATCTAATTTTATTTTAAGTTATATACCTGTCATTTTCTTATACGTTGAAAAAGAAAGGGACGGGTAATCGACAGGCATAAAATTTATGGAACACACGTCAATTTTAAGCAATAATCTAAAACAACCGTCTAAAAATTTTACATGCGCCAATAACCCGACAGAATTAAGTAGACAGCACGTCAAACGGATTGCATACCAGCGAGATGCCTATTTTATTCGCCCGGGTTATTCATTCGTTTTAAAATTAACTTGTTGACAATCATCCGTCCCTTTCCTTTTCGGCGGATAAGAAAATGACGGGTATAACTTAAAATAAAATTAGGAGGTGTCTGCAGGAATCGGGGCCATTATCCACCTACATGGTTTAATCCCTTTTGTTCTAATAAACTATTTTTTGTATAACTGCGCTAAATATCACTTCTCGTATTAAAGAACTGAATGTCAGCGTGTAATGGAAGTCTCGAAGTTTCGCTCGCCCTTCGTTGTAAAGCCCTTAATGTATGACTAGCATAAGTATTACTATACATACATACATAAATAAAATAGACAATGTTCCATCTATGTTTTATTTCCTTAAAAATATATACCTACTTATCACGTTGGTCTAACAGAAAGCTCGGTGGGACCGTGGTAGCCCAGTTGGTAGAACGCTTGCCTCTCACGTTGAGGTCGCAGGTTCATATCCAGCACAGGCCTAAACAAATGATTGTCGATTTTGCCCGTTGTACCGTATGCACCATTGACCTGCACCATTAACGGGCGATTTTGTTTTCGAATTCATGTTTGGATCAAGGAAAACATCGTGAGGAAACCCACATTCCTGAGAAATGCATTTTGGTTTGTCCTTCGCGGGTTGGAAGGTCAGGCAGGCAGTCGCTTCTGTAAAAAACCAGACCTGTCGAAACTTCAAAATCACTTGTCGAAATCTAGGACTGCTTCTTGATAAGCCTGATTGTCCGAAAAAATAAGATGATTCCGTGAAAGGCACGTGAAACCGTTGGTCACGGGTTAGTAGACTAATAACTTCCACCAACCCGCAGTGGAGCAGCGTGATGGAGTACGGTCGATACTATACTCCCCTCCGATAGATTGAGGGGAGGCCTATGCCCAGCAGTGGGACGTATTAGGCTATTTATGTGAATGTTATGTCAAATCTTTAAGTAAGCCGATCCCGTGAAAAACGGGATAACGCTAGAGTGACAATAATGAGAAAAAGAAAACATATTAAAAAAAAATACATTTTATATTCTGCTACCACTTTATAAAACATAGTACCTAATGCCATCTATCAATAAAAATATTAAAATAATACTGCCCGCCATCTAACGAATAAAAATTAAACTACAGTGTGTCGTACAGCGAACTAAATAGTTCGTCTACGCGCCGCTAGATGGCGATGTGTCAATTGGCTGTCATTGTTACCGCCAAAAGTATTGATAAAACAATTTTGTTTTGGCGGTTGTTGCAAGTTAAGTGTTTCCATAAAAATGTCTATAAAATCTCAAAAATCTTTGGCTGAAGAGTGTTCAGAGATCATTGAAAGGAGTTATTCAGTGAGGAGCTATTCTGAAGAAAGTTTATCAGGGTTAGTACATCATCAGTAACATTGTAGCGGTTCATCTAATAAAAAAACATATTTCTATTTAATATTTGTTGCCCTTGCGCGCTTATTTTGTTTGGCGTTTTAAGAGGCCCGGTTACCTCACATTTTTTACACTAAGCTTACATAATATTTTCCTTTGAGACTACATTTTCAACCATGCAATTACATTTTTAAATAAAATATAAGTAAAAACCTTAAAATAAAACAAAAACTTAGATCTGGCATTAAATAATATTGACAAATCAACAAAACAAAATAAATAAAAATGTAGGTAAGTACGTAGGATAGTATGAATTCAACTTGCTATGTATGGGCTGCTAACCTGTTACCATGGCCTGGATACCCTCCATCACTGCCATATAAATATATATCTATTTATAGCTTAGGAATCCAATACTAAGTACAGTCTTGAGTAATATTATCTATCTACCCACTTTAGAACCCTGTCGCAAATTCAAAATTTAGTTATTTTTTTTGACGTGTTATTGTAGAATTGCCGCTGATGGCAATATTTACTTGGCCGGACAAATGAGGAGCGACTTCTGCTCCCCGGTACAAAATTTAAGACAACAGGCCTGAGGGTGCCCAGTTGGGCGCGGAACTAGGCTCAGGGCGTCGTTTGAGAGGAAGAATATTTGAAAGAATTAATCGACCCTAGTGGGTCGATAGCGATAAGCGCTGAATGAGGGAAATCGTCGACCACGCCGGCGGGGTCGGTATCGGGGTTCTGAAGTGTTTGGTGTCTTTGGCGAGCTGATTGGCTGCCTCTATGGCTAGAGTAATCGGGTCGTCGGGATCGTATATTACGTCCTTCGGACGCCGATACTTTTCAGTACCGTCCCTAAGCGGAATGTATTCGGAAGCCGCAACTACCAAGGGATTTGGGTGGTGCGGAGCATAATCGAAAAAACGTTTTGAAGCTAATTTGAGCCATTGTGCAATGGTTGGCAGACCTAGGACATAAAATTTAGTAAGACTTACAATATAATATGGAAAAAATGTGAATATGACATGGTATTAAAGGACCGTACCTATGGTTGCAAGTTGCCTTGGATATGACTCATATGAGATTAGCTAGGTACTTACTTAAGTAAAATGATTATGATAAGACTTCTAGTGTCTGTCTACATTTTTGATTGTTCTGTGCTAAGTATTCCGGTCTAAAAAGGCCATATTGCAGCAATTCATTTAAAAACACTATTGCAATTTGACATGTACCCACACTTCAACGAGCTTTCTATTAGACCAACGTCATTGAACATGGATTTAAAATCGCGCGCGTTTATTGGAGTAAAATATAATATTTATTATAATGATTTTGTATACAACATTTCAGCGAAGATGAGCAGGAGTCGCTAGCGCGCACACTGATGAGCAAGCTGACGCCAGCCGTGCTCTTCAAACTGCGCAGGAGTTTCCACAAGAGCAAGGAGAAGAAACGAGCTGATGATATTGAGAGGTAAGTCAACTGTCAGTGGAGAAAGAGAAGGTGGTGTGTCAGGATCGTAGTAAGTGGAATTCCGTCGTCTCTGCCTACCCCAATGGGAAAAAGGCGCGATCTTATGTGTAGGATAGACAGGCAGGACAAAGAGTGAGTTAATTTAAGTGAAAATTTTTGAATTTGTTTCCTTAGAAAAGGTTTAATACGATCTACTTCAAACAGGCGTGTGTGTATGAAGCGATTGATGAATGTAGAGGAAGCAAGAGAAGTGTGTCAGGATCGAAGCAAATGGAATCCTATAGTCTCTGCTTACCCCGGTGGGAAATAGGCGTGAGTTTATGTATGTATGTATGTAATTTAAGTGAAATGCAGAGTAATAACAGCCTCCATAATCTAACAGGTTTTTCTTGCAGCTTCTTTTCCCGGGCTTTACAGGTTGTGAGAAGCTGCAGTAGTTTTAGGCGGATGAGACGTTCGTTATGTAAAAATTGACGATTCAAAGTGTAACTATGTTATCTACTGAATAAAGATATTTTTGAATTTTAACTTTAATAGGCTGTTAATGTTTATGTTATTAAGTCACTATCATGAGCTCAATCATCCCCCACAGTATTGTACTGACCGTGTTACTAACACCCTGTACAATTACGTAAATACAGGTAGCCGTCCCACAATCAATCAATCATCAATCATTCACAGGAAACATGGTGGTAAAGTTCACAATATTTTTTTTATTTTTATTTTATTTTGAACAATAGATAGACATAATACAGTATTTATATGTTATTATAGTGATAAGTGAAGAAAAAGAGAGCCTACAATTGACTAATATTACATTACTAGCTTTTCCCCGCGACTTCGTCCTCGTGGCGTGTTATAAAAGAGAGATCTTTGTGTGTGTGGGAGAAAGGTTAAATTATGCTTAATTTTATTATTTTTAAATGAGGTTATAGTATAAGTAGCTCAATCAAATAATGAATTGTTATTAATTTTTAGATTATTAGTTTATGATAATTTGGTTTAAGTAATATAAATTTAGGAAAATACGATCAGAGGAGGCTAACCCTGAAGTACCTATAAGCTTTCGTCTGGAATTCAGAGACGAGAATGTTTTTTTCATACAAATGTTTTTTCCCGCTAAGTCCCGTTCCCGTGGGAATTTCGAGAATTCCTTTCTTAGTGCACCTCTACAGTACCTAAGCTACGTCCTTTCCAAATTTCAAGTGCCTACATTTATTTAGCCGTTAAGGCTGTGCGTTGATATGTCAGTCAGTCAGTTTCTCCTTTTATATATTTAGATTATTTTATTACATTTAGGTACAGCATGTTTCGCCAATATAGGCATGTAAAGTAAAAATATACGTCCCACTGCTGGGCACATGCCTCATAATGAAAAATCGAAACGAAATCAACGAAATGAATGAGTCGGAATGTCTTACAAATATTTCATAACGACGCGTCGCGCTGCGTTATATCGGTTGAGTTCACCCTTTGTATACCGATACGGTACCCATCTAAGTGCTCGAGATGGACTTGCAAATGACGAATATTTTTTTTTATATATGTCTCACGGAAAGCCTCCGTGGTATAGGGGTTAGAGCGTTAGGCTCACGATCTGGAGGTCCGGGTTCGATTCCCGATGGAGACATTGTCGAAATCACTTTGTGAGACTGTCCTTTGTTGGTAAGGACTTTTCAGGCTTGAATCACCTGCTTTGGAGAGCACGTTAAGCCGTTGGTCCCTTAAAAACACCTCCACCAACCCACAATGCTCCATACCCCCTCCTGTTGATTGAGGGGAGGCCTGTGTCCAGCAGTGGGTATATAGGCCGTTTATGTATGTATGTATATGTCTCATTTGTACCAGGCGAGTGGAACAAGTAATGCGTCAAGCAGCAGCTGAAGAGGGCATCGACTTCACGCGCACCGCCGCGCCCACAGACGACCCGTTGTGGTTGGACGAAGCGGGGTTCGTTGCTTCCATAGAGAGGATATTTGGTAAGCTCACCAATTCACCATACGGCCGGGCAAGTTATGTGGTAGATAGGGAAGGGCATGGATTTTGCTCAAACAGCGGTCTTAACTGATGACTTACTGTGACTGTACAAAGCGGGGTTCGTTGCTTCTATGCAGAGGAATTTACGTATATCTACTTTGAACGACTTTCCATAGGTATTTATGGTGCTGATGTAAGTACGTAGTCCCCTGGCGGCTTAATAATAACCCTGACACCAGGGTTGATGGGGTTGGTAACCCACCTCATAACACATACGATAAAAGAACATAGTGCTAGGTCATTGTTAGAGATCATGCGCACGTGTGCGCACAACATTTTAAGTCTCGCATTCAAAGTGAGACCATAGAGCAACACGGACCTTCTATGAAGTGAAGGCGGCGCGGATAGAAAATCGATTTGTCAGGATTATTATGTTCAGGCTGATCACCCTGATTGCCCGGAACCACAGATCATATAACCGGAACTAAAATGATCCGTGCTGCGGAAGTCACGTTAAGCCGTTGGTCTGGTTACATGAGCCAGGAGGTCAAGGGTCTTTGGCAGTTTAATAGTAATCCTGACACTAGGGTTGATCAAATCAAATCAAAATCAAATCAAATATACTTTATTGCACACAACATACAAAACAAATTCACACAGATGAAGATAGATACAGTACAATCTGGCGGCCTTATTGCTAAGCAGCAATTTCTTCCAGGCAACCAAACAGACAACAAAACAGTGGATAGGAAACATTATTACAATTTGGTGCGGGACAGTGCAACATCTAGTATAAAATAATAAATACTATAAATAAAAAACAAATAAAAGTAAAATAAATAAATAAAAATAAAGTAGAAATGTATAAATATAAATACATACATACATATACCCATTTATATCAGACGTACCTATATATTATAATTAAATATTATGACATTACATTGATGAGGTTGGTCATTCACCTCACAACCCATAATCTTCTTCTAAAACTGTCATACCCTATCGGGCGTCTCGGTGACCACTACCGCAAAGCCTTCTCTATTCTGAGCCAGTCTGGAGAGCACGGCTGCGTCCCCATTGTTAGTCCAAGAAGATAATACAGTCTTAATCCGCCAGGTCACCACAAGTACACCACCCACGCTCACGCGCTGTTCCATCTAGTGGATGGGTTCAACACGGGCCGCGCGCGGTGGAGGCGGCTGGTAGACCGGCTGGTGGGGGCGGGGGCGAGAAGGACGCGGGCGCGAGCTGAACTGTGGACGCCGGCTGGTGAGCTGGCTGCAACGCGACTCCAACACTGTAAGGTCAGTCCAGCTGATATTCACATCACTAATTTAAGAGACACTGAAGGAAAGCATCGTGAGCAAACACACATTTCTGAGAAATGCACTTTTGCAAGTGTTAGGGTTCGTAATGTTTATTTTATTATTGAATTATTATTAGATTATATAACTTAATAACAGACGGAATGAAGTCGTGAATCTGTGTCACGACTTTATTATTTTTAATTTGAAACTGGCGTATTATTTCTTTTGTTTTTATTTTTGATTTCTTCTTTTTCGAACGGGAACGTTTTCCCGCCTTTTTAAAGGCGATGACGGGAATTTTGTTCGGTTGCGGTAATCTGCTATGAAGAGTTGGAGAGTTAAAATTGTTTATGAAAATATAACGTTATTCAAGAGAATTGCTGAATTGTTTGATTACGACGAGCACCTCCCCATCTGAGAGCAGTAGTATTATCACAGAAGTATGTGACCTAACATGTATTGGGTTGGTTTACCCTTCGCTGGTTGGAAGTTCAGACAGGCAGTCGCTTCTGTCAAAAACCGGACCTGTCAATTCTTCAGGTTAGGTAAGCGGACCCTGTGATAAACGGAATAATGCTGGGGAGATAACGAGACAGTTGTCTGAAAAAGAAAATGTTACTATTGTCATTATTGACTATCTCTTTCATTCCAGCGAGAGACGATAGTGAAGCTGGTGAGTGTGGAGAGAGAAGACTCGTTCTGCTACGTGGCGGTGTCGCGCGGGGGGAGGGTGGGTGTGTATAGCGGGGACCTCAAACTGGCGCACTCTTATGAGGTGATACTTGAAATCAGACATTTATTTGTAGATATGAGTACATTAAGTTGGTAAGAGTAGGTCTTCTTCTATCGTGTGGGTTCTGATGTGGATTACCAACCCCATCAGCCCTGGTGTCAGGGTTTGACTGAGCCGCCAAAGGCCCCTGACATGGCTCATGTAACGACTACTAACTTACATGAGTAAGTAGTAACCGGGACGAACGGCTTAACGTGCCTTCCGAAGCACGGATCATCTCACTTTCGGACAATCAGGTGATCAGCCTGTAATGTCCTAACCAAACTAGGGATCACACAGTGATTTTTGTGATATATCCCCACCGGGATTTGAACCCGGGACCTCCGGATCGTGAGCCCAACGCTCAAACCACTGGACCACGGAGGCCGTTGGTAAGAGTAGGTACAGTTAATAAAGTATCTCCACATCTTGCCATGTTGGCGTACAAATATTTAGACTTAAAACTATAATAATACAATCAAAACAATTGAATTTTCAAGTAGACCAATACAGCAGGTATATTACACATTCAATTGGAGGAATATTATCTTGTGTTGAATGTTGTATTATCTGGAATCGTTACACTTGAGAGTGCCCAGAGACGCGAGAGAACCAAGGCGGAGACCGCAAATGTTTCGGGTGCAGCCCTCGAGAACGAACATGGGGGACTGTGCTCCTGTCACTAGGGCTTTGCACTACATTAATGATATAGCGGAACGTAACTACGAGGTTGACTTATTTACTTGTTCGGTGGTGAAATTCACAGAACGGTCTCAAAATTATTTCAGTGGGTACTAGATGTTATGTTGTGGGTGTGTTCATACTTTGTTTTATAAAATATTTAATCGCATTTATGTATCGATATCGCATTGGGTATACTTGTAAAGATATTGTTTAAGAATTATGGAAATAAATGTTCGCCAAAAGATGAAATCAACAACATCATGAAATGATCGATTCTACGATCTGGCCACGTTACGACATATCCACCCACTGTTGGGTATAGGCCTCCTCTTTTTCACACACACACACTCCACACTTGGTATATAGTACAACCGCACTTGGAACTGTACCAGTCCTAGTTGTTATATGGGTGTGAGGAAACGTTTGGTTTGGACAAAGATATCAACAAGGACAACTTATCATCTTACTGTTCCGGACAATCAGCTGATTAGCCTGCAAAGTTCTTACCAAACAAAGGATAGTCTTACAAAGTGATTTCGACAATGTCTCCTTCGGGATTCAAACCAGGACCTCCAAATTGAGAGCCTAACGCTCTAACCACTAGACCATGGAGGCTGTAAATCTGTTGGTCCTGGCTATTAGCCGTAAAACACCTCTACTAAGCCGCATGAAGCAGCGTGGTGGAATGCGGTCTGTACCCTCTCCGGTTGATTGAAGGGAGGCGTGTGCCCAGCACGTATGAGACGTATATAGGCTGTTTATATTATGTATTATATGCCTAAGTTATCAGCCAAAGGTACGTCGACGAGGACCCATTCTGTGTAGACTTTTTTTTTAATTCGTAAGACGGAAGGTTCTTTTAAAATCCGAATCTACTGTTCAACTATTGTGCCTGGAAATCTTGACCTTAGGAGGTTAAGATATGGACGGTCTGAGAGGTTTTGGAATCAAATTAATTTGTTGCTTATTTTTTTTTTGTTTCCAGGTATTCTATGACAGAATGGGCATAAAAAAACGCGTCAGGAACCGCTGGGTCACTGATGCTGTCTATGCTTCTGTAAGGTTCTATGTGTGATCTTAAATAACCTTTATTATTCCTGTGTTCCCCTAGGCACTACTGCTTGGCACTACCAATCGAGTCATGGGAGATTTTAAGAATGATGTTGCTATAGGTGTACCAGAATCTCATGGCAAATGGGGAAATATAATTTGTATAGTAAGCAACACTCGGGTAATTGGATGAAAACGTCTTGATACTTTTTATTTTTTACCTATTGACGGACAATATGGACATTATATAAAGTACTTATTAGACCATACGCTATTTTATATCCCGGGAAAATAATTGCGGGATTTCTGAAAAAACCTTTAGATTCCAACAGTTGCTTGAATCGATTGATGTCACAGCGAAGCTGCGCTATATTTACCATCACTTCTCTTTATTTTGATCAGAATAATAATGGATGGGAGTTGTAATTGTACCTTGATGTAATAAAAATGGCCATAATTTATACCCAAAATCAAAGATGAAAGATGCATAATAATATGTCTGTTATCTATGAAATTAGAAGTTTAAACGAAGAGAAATCTTAATAAGGCTTTTAGTCTATGATTTTAGTATTTTTATTTATCATTTCAAATGAACATACAGAAATACAGAGGAACCTAATGCGTTGTTAAACGAGAAAACAATAATGTATAAACTAGATATAAAAAAATAAAAATAAGACTGTAAAGTACAAAAAAAGATGTAGTACACAAAAATGATTCCTTTAATTTTGTTGTAATGAATGACTTAATTATGTAAATAACGAAATTAGTTGATTTGATAATTATAATGATATAAAATTCAATTAAATTTCATAAGATAGATAACCAATAGTTAAGTCATGTAATTCATTATAGTTACAATGTTAAAAAATATATAACAGTCAAATTAAAAACCTACACTAAAATACATCAAAATACACAAATATATAAAAAAAACTCATATCAAACGTCAAAAAGCCCTCCGGAAAGCGAGCCCCGCCCGAACGTACCCATTATGCTTGCAGCGTTGCCTCTCTGGACCGCAAGTGAAATACGCTGCGCGAGGAAAAAGCCAGCTCGAGGATCTCCGCCTCCAAGTGTGATGCTCTGTCGCGGGGCCACCACCTCCAATTCAGTTGAAAACGATATAGATTACTGTACGTACCATGTACATAGTGTACGTGAAAAGATTTTATGTGTACGTGCTATAATTAGAAAGAAAACAACAAATTAAAGTGGCTTCGCTGGAGAGCATACTCCCCAGCGGAGCCACTCAGTTTGCATACTTCGAGATGTTTTCTTCCTGTAAATTGAAGTATAGTTTGATGTACGTACTACGTACATAGTGTACGTGAAAAGATTTTATGTGTACGTGCTATAATTAGAAAGAAAACAACAAATTAAAGTGGCTTCGCTGGAGAGCATACTCCCCAGCGGAGCCACTCAGTTTGCATACTTCGAGATGTTTTCTTCCTGTAAATTGTAGTATAGTTTGATGTACGTACTACGTACATAGTGTACGTGAAAAGATTTTATGTGTACGTGCTATAATTAGAAAGAAAACAACAAATTAAAGTGTATATGACGGCATGAACAAAACGTGAAGCGCTGAAGATTTTAAGAAACAATCTCCTTGCGAGAACTTTTTATCTATGCACAAACTACTAAGAGAACCTATTTCAGACGAACGTCTCTCATACAAAACAAAGAGCCTCAGAATTTAGAGTATGACACTTGATTTGACATATAAAATTATATTGCCACACGCAAAAATAATTGTGGGGTTGCCATAGTAATGATATAGCACGGCGTGGCAGTAGTGATAGCTTTAAATTATTTAGATTACTTTAAATTTTGATGACAAGGTTTATAAAAAAAGACTGCAGTTTACTTGTATAACATTTTATTTTTTAATTTTGTTTTATACTTTATGGATTTTTTTTCTGAAATAGAGCTTTATTATTATTATTTTAAATATGCCTTTTTGCATTAATGGCAAACTTTCCTCTAAACTCTCTAATCTAGAGACATCTGTACCCTTTAATATTTTGTTTATAATAACACTGCTAATCTTGAGAGACCCGGATAGTTTTTAATAAAAATGTCTTTGTGCAATCCGCATGGCAAACACAATTGTTCCCAGTAGTCCTAAGCCTTCGCAAATTGTCATCACACAAACACTGTAACTTCTGCACTTCTAGAGTTCTTCCTAGCTCACTTTTAGGAAACTGGTGAAATATAGCGTCTTTTCGTCTTTTCGCTTACTTATCTTACACTCATACTGTATGGATATCACAGTTTTCTAGTTGAGAGGCTAACTACGGAATTTATTCAACGCAAATTTCACTCGATCACTTACATTTATAAAACTACAATGAAACAATGATTGATTTTGGAATTTGTTTGGTTAGGACGCCGGGCGGGCAGCGCTTGCCCTTGTGTCTATGTTTATATCCTAACCTAAGATTGTCCCAAGATGGCGGAAGATCGCAGAGGGGTGAAATGAAGTAGGAGAGGGGTGAAGTAGCTGTCATTTTCTAAACTCGGTACATTTGCGCTATGGTACAATTTTTTTGTATGAACATTTCCGGCCGTGTATCTATGACAGATTTGACATAAATTGTCAGTGCCGTACCGATCCGTCACCAAACCTTGTCATCAAAATTTAAAGTAATCTAAATAATTTAAAGCTATCACTACTGCCACGCCGTGCCATATCATTACTATGGCAACCCCACAATTATTTTTGCGTGTGGCAATATAATTTTATATGTCAAATCAAGTGTCATACTCTAAATTCTGAGGCTCTTTGTTTTGTATGAGAGACGTTCGTCTGAAATAGGTTCTCTTAGTAGTTTGTGCATAGATAAAAAGTTCTCGCAAGGAGATTGTTTCTTAAAATCTTCAGCGCTTCACGTTTTATTCATGCCGTCATATACACTTTAATTTGTTGTTTTCTTTCTAATTATAGCACGTACACATAAAATCTTTTCACGTACACTATGTACGTAGTACGTACATCAAACTATACTACAATTTACAGGAAGAAAACATCTCGAAGTATGCAAACTGAGTGGCTCCGCTGGGGAGTATGCTCTCCAGCGAAGCCACTTTAATTTGTTGTTTTCTTTCTAATTATAGCACGTACACATAAAATCTTTTCACGTACACTATGTACATGGTACGTACAGTAATCTATATCGTTTTCAACTGAATTGGAGGTGGTGGCCCCGCGACAGAGCATCACACGCCTCCAACCCTTACACGGCGACCAACATCACGCAACCAAAACTTACACAAAATTAATATAATACCATTGTTGTTGTTTGTATATTGTTGTATTTTGTTTGTAGGACGTCCAAAGCCTGATCATATCAGCTTCAGACCGCAGTTTGACAGTCTATGACGTCTCCACTCTTGCGCACACCGCTACATTTTGTATCACTGGACTGCCCAATATACCTGTCGTAAGTGGTCCCACATTAGTAGACGTTTCCTAAGTATTATCTTGCATATTTGAAGCCCTCAGCGCTTCCCATATGTCCGGTCAAGTAGAAGAAAGAAAAATGTTTTTTTTTTATTATTGAAGGAGACCACAGGCACACCATACAATATTATCAAAAATACACATATTAAAATGTAACATCTAAGGGTGGTATTAAGAAACTAATCTCAGCTTCGAGACTGCCCTCAAGATCATGTCAATGTGACAGTTCTCATATAAAAACAGAGACTTGAGCATGATCTTGAGGGCAGTCTCAGCTGAGATTCGTTTATTAATACCACCCTAAGATTGAGAAAGGAATGTTAAATTGGTATACATTTTATACCTGTTGATTACCCGTCCCTTTTATTTTCGGTGGATAAGAAAATAACAGGTAAGTATAACTTAAAATAGAATTAGATGGTGTGTACTGGTTTTAATTGCAGCTTTTTTTGAGGTGACTTCGTCTACATTCTCGACAAATGCGTTTCAGAAGTGACTTTCTGTAAGAGTCCGAACCTGTCAAATCTTCAGGTTAGGTAAGCGGAATCTTTAACGGGATAAAACTATAGAAGAGGTTTGAATTATTGAAGATTTACCGCAAATGGTATTATAACTACTTGGCCGGACAAATGGGGCGCGCTTTCAGCTGGTATGGTGATGTTAACTATACATTCCCCAGTGCATGGCATACACCGAGTGGGGAGTAGACAGTCCGGAGCTGGCGCTGTGCGGCGAGCGCGGTGACGTCACGCGGTTGCGGTTCATGCGCCCGCGCACTCTCTTCTACGCGAAGCATGCGGACCGGACCAACTGTTACTTCTGGATGGTAATCTACTGGAAGAAAGAAAAAGAAATGTTTATTATACGGGGTGGAAAATTCCACTTGATATTAACTCACAATCGTGGTCTGAATCATCCCTCTTAGTATTCGTTACGATGTCAGTCGGTTTTGCTACGAATTTCTGAGTTGTGCCATTATTATGGATGGATGAGACGCTGGTGGGTAATTCGTCAAAATTAAAAAATAATATTCTTCAAAATTACACAGCGCTTTTTGAACGTCAAACATTAAATTACATATTATGTAACCGGCTGTGAAACTATTCACAGATTGTGTCCTGACCGTTTCTAGTCATGGACATCCATTTGAAGGTTCTTTCATCCATTTGTGCTTGTATTGTATATTTCCAATGTCCTGTTTATATCATGTTGTGTTACAATGAAGAGTTTGTGTTACGATCCATCCATAGGAGGAAGATTTCCGATTTCCTTTTAAGTACCATAAGAAAACTGCAATATAAGACTAACTTACTTCATTTCGTTCCCAGGAACTGTCCTCCCCTCCCCATTCCTCGTATGTCTCAACCACCCGCCACAAGCAGAGCCACTCCCGCGCCGCGCGGCGCGCCGCCTACAGCCGCGGCGTGCTGGCCACGTGCGCGCACGACGGGAACTGCTCCGTGAGGTTGAAGCATCTGCCCGGGAAGATGGATGATTACGTGTTTAAAGTGCCACGGGTAACTGGATACAAAATTTTTGATTTCACTATTTAAATATTTTTCTTCTATCGTGTGGGTTGTAACATCAATAACCGACCTCATCAACCCTGGTGTCAGGGTTACTATTGAGCCGCTAAAAGCCCCTGATGTGGCTCATGTAACGACTACGTAGCCAGGACCGACTGCCCTCCGAGGCACGGGTCATCTTACTTTCTGACAAGTGGATAATCAGCCAGCAATGTCCTGACCAAACTGGGGATCACAGAGTGATTTTCAAGCCGGGATTCCGTACTGGAACCTCGGGTGCATGAGTCTAACGCTCAACCGCTGGACCACAGAGGCCGTTTCTATTTGAAGATAATGGAAATGTTCTAAACGAGACATCATTGTGACTTCCACTCGAGTGGACGCACACGCGCAGAATAACACTAACAACGGTCTATCTCAAAAGCCTGGATTATGAGGATATCATCGACATCCCGCTTGGGGATCATAAGTTGGTTGAGAATGATAAACCTCTCGTCTGCCAGAAAGCTGATCTCGACTAGACACAATCGAAGATCTGGGGGTTTAAAAAAGCCACATTGAAGCAATTTGACTCACATATTGCTTTCTTTGATGAATTGCATTAATGTGACCTTTTAATCCCCTATTGTGTCTGGTATCTCGACAGATGAGACGTTAAATGTGGGTTAAACTATACATAACTCTGTCTACACCTTGGGGAATGCAGATGTGATGCTATGTTATGTAATACTTGTTTACGTTCCTATGCCTCCATCTGCAGGGCATCACATGCTTCCACTACGTCCCCTCCTTGCAAATCATCGCCGGCGGTAGTCAAGACGGCCGTGTCCGCATATGGCACCGTTCCAGTCCATCTGCTCTCTGTGTCCTGACCGCGTCTACCGTCCCGCCGCCCGCCGTACAAGACGTGTTTGTTCATCAGCTGATGCAAGTGGTCATCGCGTGTTGCTGCGACTGTGTGAGTCTCCTTTGACTTAAGAGTCAATTGTCAATTCCGATCTCTTGACTTTATTTAGAGATATTACGAGTATGTGCATCATGCAGATTGTCTTCGGTTAGTGCTGCAACTGTGTAAGCATCTGACAAGCTTTGGGTTTCATTCACGAATCGGTGATCTCACAATCATGTTAGAATTAGAATATGACAGGTAGAATCACCCGATTGTCGGAAAGTGAGATGATTCCAGGCTTCAGATAGCACGTTCAGCTACTTGTCTCTGCCTCACGAGTCATGTCAAAAGAATTTAGCGCCTTAATAACAACTGGATGAATTTTGGTGACCGAACACATGTGATATCATGAATCACCAAAATTAAAGAAACTCTGGTGTCAGGAAAGTTGTATACTAGCGAGGTTTCCACTTGTCTAGCTACGAGTGTTTCATGTTTCCAGGTGGTATACATTTGGGACTTGTACGAGGAGTATCTGCTGCAAACGGTGAAGCTCAAGTTCCCCTTCATCGGTGTGCTCGGGAGCAAGCTGGAGTTCGGGCCCTACTGCATACATCCGGGTAGGGAGTTTACTAATGGATAGTTCTAGAAGTTCTTATGTAGAAAGTATTTTTTTCTTCTAAAATAAACTACAACCAAACCAAACTAAACCTAACTAAACTAGTGTTGATTTGACTCGGACGGGATTTGAACCCGCAGCTCTTGACAATCCAGAATTAGCATCTTTAGCATTACAGCATCACCAGCCACCGTGGCATAGCAATTACGCCGCGTGTCGCGAATTATATCGAGGGCTACGGCCAATCAGAAGAGTTTTAGAACGCAACAATGTTCACCATGTTAGTTTATAAAAAGAAAAATAAAGCATCATTACCTCAGTATAAGCAGTCTAATTACATCAGCATGTCTAATTATTTCGTCAGGTCCTGCTCGTCAGAAACCAGTAGAAGAAGACCCCGACGAAGAGCTGTTCCCCTCTTCCCTGGATGTCTCGTCACGGCGGTCCAGTGTGGTGCAGGGGTCTACTGGCGGGCTGATGCTGCAGAATGACGACGGAGACGCGAGCGTTGGCTCTTTGGAGGAAGACAGGTATTCTCATTCTTTTTAGTATTAAAATGACCAAATTTCCTCAGGTCATCACGGATCAGGATTACAAATAGGTTATCTTTTTTGTAATCACTTTGTTTTTGTTTTTTTGCCTCTTTATTGCGTCCCATTCTTCTCTCGTATGCGTTGTGAGGTCAATGACCAGAACGGGCCTATGTCAATCTCGTTTCCCTGTTGGTTAATGGCGATGCTGCTAGGGGGAATACATAATATAAGAATCATTCACGAGAATTGTAGCGTCGACAGCGACTCTCCGAACGGCGATACCCCCCTCCCCTCCTCGGTATTACTTTAGTCTTCAATCGTATGGGCATCAGACGTCACACACACATTTGCGCGTGTATGATAACGCCAATGTGTAGTGTCTGTGTAAAACGAGTTGTCCAGGGTATGCCAACGTGATAGATCTGTCTGTAATGGCCAACTGTGTTAGTGAAAACTGAAAGGCCGATACCAGGATTAGAACCGGCACACGCTTTCTTAGACAATGACGTGATGATACAACCAAGTATCATGTTCCCCCAGCGAGTACAAGCGCAACAATCGCTCGGAGGTCCTCATCACCTGCTGTGACCACGTGTGCGTCCTGCAGCTGTATGAAGACTCGCGACCGCTGCTGCCTGTGCCGTCCAACTCGCTGCGTGCGCGCCGGCCTGACTCCTGGACCCTGCCAGACGATGCCTTCACTGGTAATACGTACACCCATACCACATACAGAAAAAGAGATTGGAAGGGCCAAGGGCCATACAAGTATGGGTAAATGATTCTTCATCTTTGCACTCCACTTGTCCGCAAATTTTACGATGCACGGATCTCCACGAAAATATATTAAAAGTTTGTCTTGTGCATGATAAACTGCAGAGTAATTAGTCGTATACAGACTATGACGCAAGGAGAGCTAAAAACCTTAGTATGAAGTATATTACTAAAAGAAATTATAAAATTGCAGCCTATCACATAAAATATATATTGGCGGTAAATTGCCTATGGAATATTACATGCAGCATAACTAGAGGTATAGGAGTTATCTGTAGAAGTTGCAGGAGAAGTAGTAAAAGAGAGTGGGGTTGAACAGGCGACAGCAGCAAATGCACGTTAATGTGATCAAAACTCATAAAGTAGAATTCAGTGGAGTAGAGCCTATGTGCCTTTGGCTTAACATGTCTTCCGAAGCACGGATTATTGTACAAAGTAATTTTTTGGTATGTCCCCACCGGAATTCGAACCCGGGACCTCCGGATTATAAGCTCAACGCTCAACCACTGAACCACGGAGGTCATTGGGCACTTGGAATTGGGACGTTGCCTGTGAAAGGATAGATTCTTAAAATGATAAACAGAATAGAACGAATTTTTTCTACAACGAGAACAGTTGCAAATGTGTCGACAAAGGAGTTCCTTTGAGCAGTATAACTACATAATATATACTGCTCAAAGGAACTCACAAGAATCAAATACCTCATCCCACAGCGCCAGCAGACTCTCCCCCGCCGGCCCTCTCCCCGCGCCCCCGCGCCTCCCTCCCCGCGCTTCTCACCACTCCTTCTTCCCTCCCCGTCCCTCCCCCCACAGCTCACAGAAGCAGCATCCCTTCTTCAATGCTGCTGTCTCCCGCCGCCGCTGAGCAGCCGCTGCATGATTTGGATACTCTTTTGGAGAATGCTGGTGAGTGAGATATATTTTCATTTGACTCATACTTACTATCTAATCTAATCTAACCTACATGATCTCACTGCTGAGCAAAGGCTTCCCCTTCCTCTTTCTATTTTTCGCGATCCTGTGTGTCCGGAGTACCAGTCCCTCCGGCAAGTGTCCAAGTCGTCACGCCAAACTACAAAAAACCAAACCAAAGATCAACCAGATTCACCAGACCAAAGATAAAACAAAGACCATAAGTTATAAAGATTCACAGAAGTTTATTACCATCTCAAATGATACGGCAGTTCGCGCCCAACTGAGCACCTTCAGGCCTGTTGTCTTACATTTTCTACCAGGCGAGAGCCTTCAGCGCTCCCCATTTTTCTGGCCCAGAAATTAATGCAAACCTACAAAAATGTCATGTCAAAAGAAAGCAAAAGTAAATTACTCTGATCCAGATTAATTGTTTTATCTGTATGTTTGTCAGGTCTACAAGGTCTCCTGGAGAAAGATTTCGTGTTGATGCAGGGACTGAAGCATGACCTCAACAAGAAACTGGCTGACATGAGGGATAATATGGATTCTGTGAGTCAACTCTTTCTTGTATCCTAATTTGAAAATGCACATTTCCGAAATGGACCCAACTGAGAAACGAACCCGACCCTTCTGCGTCTGGTCTAAGCGTCTGTTGTGTAAAGAGATATATAGCTTAAGTAATTGCTAAATCGAAATATTGGATTATCTTCGAGGATATTCTTGTAGCTTATGCGTCGTTGACAAGACTATCGTTTCCGGTCCACTAGTGTCGATTCATCATCTCCCTAGCATTATCTCGTTTTTCACAGGGTCTGCTTACCTAATCTGATAATTTGACAGGTCCGGTTTTTTACAGAAGCGACTGCCTGTATGACCTACCAACTCGCGAAATACAGGTTAGGTCACATACCTCCGAAAATGCAGTTATCGCGTCTTACTATGTCATTATGTTAACCTAGTTGTCTTCCCGGGCATGTCGTAAAATCCGACAGAGAGATTGTGTCCTTCTAACATGATGGACAATTGTTCTGGGCAATAGCCGCGATGGGTTGATTCCTTGTTACCATAAAGTTCATTATATCCATTTTAGGAGATAGTATCAACAGTGAGTTGCAAGTTGCCTTTGATCACCTGTGCCTCCACCCATCCCACTTGGGATATGTTTGTATGAACTGACAGGTTGTCATACTCCCCTGTTAATTTGGTTACCAGATGTCAGCAGCAGTGAGCGCGGGCGCGCCTCACTTGGCCCTGCAGTGCGGCACGGCAGGCGTGGCCGCGCCCGCTGACCTTATGGTGAACAGGTACCGACAGGTCATGAGGTGAGCCATTCATCTTACTTACAGAAGCGACCGCCTGACCTTACAATCCATGAAGGGAAAACCAGTCGCAGCAGAAGAATGTAGATTTCCTCAAGATGTTTTCCTTCATCGCTGACTACGTGATTCTGATTTACGATGAAACAAATCCGAAAATCATTGGTTGATTTGAACCTGCAACCTCACAAGAGTCGAACGTTCTTCCAACTGTGCTATCACGGCTCGTACGAATAATGAGGTAATATAATAATAATAACCGCGTTAACTTAAAACAATGTATAACGCCATGGCTACTCCCCTCCGGTCCGCGGAGGTCCCTGTTGCTCTATGTGCTAATATTACAAATGCGACGGTGACTATGTCTGTCTATTACCTTTTCCTGGTTCAACCACTGAACTGATTTGATTTAAATTTGGTATGGAGATAGTTTGAGACTTAGGGAAGGACAATAGGTAGTTTTTATCCCGGATATCACCAGATAAAGGGATGAAAAGGGGATGGAAAGTGCCGAGCGCGATAACCGAAGTCCACGCGAGAATGTTGTGGGTGGTAGGCTACTTTCCATAAAACTGGTTTTTACATGTATTATATGATGCTAACACTTTTTTTCTAAAAGAACATGTAGGGCCCTTTGCCGAAGATTTTCTTGCAGCTTCTTTTCCTCAGCTACACAGGTCATGAGAAGCTGCAGTAGTTTTAAGCGAATGAGACGTTCGTTATGTAAAAAATCACGATTCAAAGTGTAACTTCAAAATGTTACTTACTGAACAAAGATCAATTTTTAATTTTCTTTAAATCTAAGTTTATTTTCAAGTTATACCTTTCATTTTCTTGACAGAAAGAAAAGGGACGGATAATTAATTAAAAACAAGACAAATAAATTAAATGTAAAACCATTGAAGGCTAGCGGAGTTGTATTTACTTGAAATGCGACCTTTATATTATCGAAACCTTATCAAAACGTCCCATTAATTATTTTTTTTAACTTTCCGAGGTACTTCCTATACACATTCGTCAAGAAATTTGTATAAATAGGTATTATAAATAGGTAACGTTACAAAAAAAAAATCAGTACAACGTTCTCAGTGGTGAAAGAAAATATCGTGAGGAAACCCACATTCCCGAGAAATGTGTTTCATAGGTATGTGACCTAACCTGTGTTTGGCTGGGTTTTTCTTAAGGTTGGAAGGTCAGACAGGCAGTCGCTTCTGTAAAAAAGCGGACCTGCCGGATCTTCAGGTTAGATAACGCTAAAGAGATAAGTAGTTACTAAGTAGGTATGTAGGTACATCATAGTTGATAGAAGGCGAAATATAAAGATAAATCTTTTCTATTTCTTCAGGTTATTTCCAGAATCAAGTTTGACAGGAACTCCTACGGTCAGCAACACATCCACACCGCGGAAACGGACTTCCACTCAATAGTATATTGTATTACATAATCAACAAATAATAATTTCCCTTAAAATGTAAAGAAAAAAGCCTCGTTGAAATCAAAATGACAGTAGACAATAAAAGTAGTACGTAAGATGCAAAATGACTCTCAAAACCGTGTTTTGAGAATTCATTTTACTACAAGTCTATAACGTTTATAGACAGCTTTTGGGAAATATAAACCAGTAAGTAACTATACATAACATAACAACATAAACAGCCTATATACGTCCCACTGCTGGGCACAGGCCTTCCCTCAATCAATCGGAGGGGGTATGGAGCATACTCCACCACGCTGCTCCAATGCGGGTTGGTGGAGGTGTTTTTACGGCTAATAGCCGGGACCAACGGCTTAACGTGCCCTCCGAAGCACGGAATCATCTTACTTTTTCGGACAATCAGGTGATTCAAGCCTGAAAAGTCCTTACCAAACAAAGGACAGTCTCACAAAGTGATTTCGACAATGTCCCCATCGGGAATCGAACCCGGACCTCCAGATCGTGAGCCTAACGCTCTAACCACTAGACCACGGAGGCTGTGAGGAGGAGGGTGTGTAAGTAACTATATAAATAATAAAGGTTTTTATACTTTCAAATCACTACATATATAACACAAAAATCACTTTAACGACCTCCGTGGTCCAGTGGTTGAGCGTTAGGCTCACGATCCGGAGGTCCCGGGCTCGAATCCCAGTGGAGAAATATCAGAAAAAATACTTTGTGATCCCTAGTTTGGTTAGGACATTACAGGCTGATCACGTGATTGTCCGAAAGTAAGATGATCCGTGTTTCGGAAGGCACGTTAAGCCGTTGGTCCCGGTTACTACTTACCGGTGTAAGTAAGTAGTCGTTACATGAGTCATATCAAGGGCCATTGGCGGCTCAATAGTAACTCTGACACCAGGATTGATTACTTTGACAAGAAGACAAAAATCACTTTGTAACCATATCACTTTGATCCGTTCTGCGGTGTTCAACAGGTGGTCCCGGCTACTATATACTGAAGTATGTAGTTGTTACATAGCTCACTATGTCAGGGGCCTTTGGCGGCTCATTAGTAACCCTGATCAACCCACACGAGAGAAGAAGCAAATTGACTATTTTAACATTAGCCATTATAACATTTATATATATTTTTTTTGTTAGGCTAAGAATACAAATATTTGTAGACCTTTTATATAATTTATATTATTATTGTTGAGAATACGATATATGACCATTTTATAAATGTTTTATAATAAATGTTTCCCACGGTTTTGTTTTATGAGTTCGACTGTACTTCAACATAACCGCGTTGTTTTTATTGATGTCTCTTTGAACGCGCTGCATTTAAACGGTTATTTAATTAGCTTTCGACTAGTTTACAATTCATTACAATGCTAGACACATATTTTTGAAAAAAAAAAGAAATTCTAAAAATGAATTTAAAATTTGAATTATCTTTTATTTTGAAATATCTTTTTGTTTTTTATGAATATATGGTGACACGTTTACGGCCAGTTAGTGCTAAAAATAAAGATGATTTTGAAATTTTTAAGGCTTATAATGAAAATAGTAATTTTAGTGTAAAGTATGAACCTTTAAAGGAAAAGGATTATGAGAGGTTTATGAGTAAACGAGCTCTATCGAGGAGACCGGCTGCCACAAGATTATATAGTAAGTAATTAATATCTTATTGATTTATTGTTGGGGAAACGGCTGTTGCTATGCTGGACTGGGATCCAATAAAAACATGCTTAGGATAAACGCGTCACGTAACGGCCTTCGTGGTCCAGTGGTTTGAACGTTCGGCTCACGATCCGGAAGTCCCGGGTTAAAATCATAATACTCCACCACGCTGCTACAGTGCAGGTTGGTTTTGACGTGCTCATCTTCTTCTTATATCGTGTGGGTTGTGAGGTGGATTACCAATCCCATCAATCCTGGTGTCAGGGTTACTATTGAGCCGCCAAAGGCCCCTGACATGGCTCATATGTAACAACTACTCACTTACATCAGTAAGTAGTAACCGGGACCAATTGCTTAACGTGCATTCCAAAGCAAGGATCATCTTACTTTCGGACAATCAGGTGATCAGCCTGTAATGTCCTAACCAAACTAGAGATCACAAAGTGATTTTTGTTATATGTCCCCACCGGGATTTGAACCCGGGACCTCCGGATCGTGAGCACAACGCTCAACCACTGGACCACGGAGGCCATTACGGAGTATATATTGATTCAAAATGGTTGGTGCTTTAGTGATTATTGCTTGATTGATGGATTGGAAGTGATAAAAAACATAGAACGCGTTCGGCTGCTTGGGTGTGTCGTAAAAACCGACAGAGGGATTGTGACGGTTTAGTATGGTGGATGATTCGGTTGAGGGCCTGACCACCTCTTACCATTATGTATGGCTCAATATTTTCATTCTAGAACTTCGTACCAGAAGTGGCTACTGATTACGTATAGCTCTGCCCACCTCGTTAGGGATTAACAGCGCGAGTGTATGTATGACTTATAATGAGCAGACATTATTTAAAAAATTACAGTGATAAAAAGCGCAAATTAATGAAGTATTTATAAACAAACCACTTATCATATCGCCCATTATTTACATTACATGACGTAAAGAACTGTATCGTTGCAAAAAAGTGCTTTTAAAATATTAGTTGAATCTGTAGTTTTATTAAGAGCAGGCAGGGGGAAACAAAATACCCAATAAAGACAAGATATATTACCAACTAAAAATTAATATTTATAATAGATATTCCAATTCCAAAAGAATAGAAAACGTACTAATTAGCTACAAAATATACCTCACGTGTTAAAACGATTTATAAAAGAATTTGGAACATTAAAATAAAATAAATTAATAAATAAAAATGCTCGTGAAATTTGCCTTGAGGAACGCCAATACAAAACTAATCAAACGCTTCTTAGAAATCCGTCCCGTATTCGTTATTTCCAAAAAGTATCTGTCTCAAAACCAGTACAACGATTGCGAAGGCCTATTCAAGTGCTACAGTGACGATGGGGGTAATTTCGGTGATAAATATAAACCTTTGAGTGGTGATGACTATGACAGATTCATCAGTGACAGAGCTAAGAAGAGAGAACCAGCTTTGACGAGGCTTGTTAGTAAGTATCGTGAGATAGACAAAAATAATTATAAGGAAATTGAGAAAGGTACCCGAAGGTAGTTCGGACATGTACAGAGAATGAATGAAAGAAGATTAACTAAACAGATTAATGAAGTGGGAGTAAGTGGGAGAATCGGAAGAGAAAGGCTTACTGCGATCAAATTCATGGTTTTTGAAGAAAGGTCAGTTGAAGAAACGAAAGTGCTGGTATGTTGGGATCGTTGTGGAATTATGTGCGTCTTCACCTCGGTTTGCTTACCCCATCGGGAAATCTTTGTAGGTACCTAACTACATTTTGTTCATTGGTTTTTGAAAATCGACTGTAAGATTTACCTTTCTGTGGTACTAAGAACAAATAAAAATTCTTCTTTGTTTTTGACGTGACTTATTGTGGGTTTGCCGCAAATGGCGTTAAGCGCTAAAGGTTCTTACCCGTATATAAAACGCCGGCGGGGTCGGTATCGAGGTTCTGAAGTGTTTCTTTTCAGGAGCTGGTTGGCCGCCGCTATGGCTAGAGTAATCGAATCGTCAGGATCGTATATTGCGTCCTTCGAAGGCCGATACTTTTCAGTATCGTCCCCGAAATGTATTGAGAAGCCGTAACTACTAGAGAATTTGGGTGGTGCGGAGCAGAATATAATTTCTTCTCCTGCATGATGAATCTTAGGTTTGGTAACCTGGCCTCATTTGTGTATAGTGTCTATATGTCCAGCGTAGTACTTCAGTATTTACCAAGTGTTCAATACATTGACAAAACATAATCTAAAATGCTGCATTGTAGTATAAAGCGAAAGTTGATGGTAGGGCTTACATTTACCAAATTGGAGATGTCCTTAGAAAAGGTTTAATACAATCTACTCTGAACCGGCGTGCGTGTATGAAGCGATTGATGAATGTGGAGGAAGCAAGACAAGTGTGTCGGGATCGATGCAAATGGAATTATACAGTCTCTGCTGACCCCGGTGGGAAAAGGCGTGAGTTTATGTATGTATGTATGCATTGTTGTTGTCTCCAACTATGACGTTGACATTATTTTCTATTATTTTACACAAGTCAATATTTACAGATACTGTTATCTGTCGTCTGCGTGTCTGTTTATGTAGGGGTTCATTGAATTTTAATAGGTACCTACATATATCTGTTCATTTTGACAAGGTGAAGGTTAAGTGATGAAACAGACAATGAATTGAGGTAAGTAATTACTTATTTAAGTTACCACGTGATAAAGAAAGACAAGCTCGCGCGCGACGATATCAAAACCAAATTTTACTTGTGTTATAGACAATGTTATAGACGGTAGGTACTATTGTACCTTTAAATATTTGTGATTTGTATTATACAATTATATTTATAATAATAATTATTGTTAACTTTGTAATCATTGGGTTTTTACCTTTAATAAAAACATTTTATTTTTATTTTTTTATTTTATTTATTATCAGCAAATAAATAATTTTGAATTTCGAAATTCGAAATTGCTTTTTGTATTATTTTTATTATTTTATGTAAGTTTGTATCTTTTGTTTTTGTGCAATGATATACAACAGAGTTATTATTAGTTAGTTTGAATTCATTTTTGGGTCATAGATTAGATATCACGTGGTTTTCAGGATTTGCGCCCGGTTAATGGCGACAGGCTCGCTCCTTACATGTTGAGGAGTGGGTGTTTATGTTTAATATACACCTACCAATGCCTACCCTTTCGGGGATACAGGCGTGATGGTATGATATTAGCTTTGTTATTTTCTCTCTCTTTATTTAAGAGCTGCGCTCTTGTCGGTGGAGTAATCGCCACTCCTCTCTTCTTCCCACCAAATCCTTCACCTCCTGATACGACACGACCTGCACCTTCTCTTTTATTTGTTTCATAAATGTTATCCTAGGTCTACGCCTTCCTCTCTTCCCTTCAATATTTCCTTCTATGATGTTTGTCATAAATGAATCGTGTCATATCAGGTGGCCAATCATAGTAGCTTTGTTATTAGTATTTCATAAAGTATGCCTATCGTTCTTCGCAGCACAATTAGCGTACGAAGCGGGTGGCAAGATGGTGTCTCTAGCTGAGGGTATGCCCAACGAGGAAATGTTTCCGTTCAGCAGAATGCAGCTGCAGCTGAAGGACGGACGAGCGATGGACGTGGAGGGCTCCGAGCTGGCGGCTGCGCTGCAGTACGTGCCTTCACAGGGGTACGTGCTATCACCCACTTTCGTGAAGACTGTCCAAAGATGACCTGGGGTCGTATTTTTAAATCGTTCGTCCCCAACTCACTACACCAGTGTCATCTTGCTAATGACAATTTCTGGGGGTTTTAAATGGCCACATCGAAGCAATTCATCTAAGAAAGCAATGTTGCAATTTGACGTTTGCGCATGTAAAATAAGTGCGCAATGTAAACAAACGTCAAATAGCAATATTGCTTTCTTTGATTAATTGCTTCGATGTGGCTATTTTAACCCTCCTGATGTGCTACGTGAAATGTATACAGGGTGTTAGTGACATCGTAACGAATACTAAGGGGGATGATTCCGACCATGATTCTGAGTTAATATCCAGTAGTGTTTCCGTCGCAAAAGTCTAGAATTGAAAATAATTTAAAAAAACTAAAACAAAATCATGAAATTTTCGACGGAAAATTCCACTTGATATCAACTCAGAATCATGGGCTGACTCATCCCCTCAGTATTCGTTACGGTGTCTCTAACACCCATATATACTTGTATGGCTACTTGAATGCACGGCACGATAATATCCACGGGTTTTGTCCAATAGATGAATTGAATGCTGACTGCGAAGATTACGTCGTATGTCTGTTAGTCGGTTCGCGGTATTAGTCGCGCTGCCCGCGATGGCGCAATCATGCAGATGCCGCTATAACTCTTATTGACTCTTGTAAACCGTGTTCTTCTTCTGTCGTGTGGGTTGTGAGGTGATTACCAACCCCATCAACCCTGGTGTCAGGGTTATTATTGAGCCGCCATAGGCCCTAGACTACGTACTTACATCACCAGGAACCAATGGCTTAACGTGCCTTCCGAAGCACGGATCATCTTACTTTTGTGCAGCCTGTAATGTTTTAACCAAACTAGGGATCACAAAGAGATTTTTGTGATTTGTCCCCACCGGGAATCGAACCCGGGACCTCCGGATCGTGAGTACATCGCTCAACCACTGGACCACAGAGGCCGTCAACCGTGATTCTTCACATTTGGCTGCACCGCTTACTATTGCAATGGCATAGAATAATAAGCAATATTACAATACAATACAAATACACTTTATTGCACCAAAATAAAAAGAAATAATTACAAAAAGTCTCTTAACTAAGTACATGGCAAATGGCGGCCTTGTCGCTTAAAGCGATTTCTTCCAGACAACCATAAGGTGAGGAAAAATGTAAAAAAAAAATTGAAAGATTGCGGGTACAAACTATACGTACAACTTACCAATAAATACATACTACTTATAATTCGTAATAATATTACTGCGGCGTTTAATTTCCAAACTTGTATGTACCTCTTCTATTGTATTTTTCATCCAGTTTTCTCTCCCACAGTCTACCAGCTTTACTCGCCCGCCTCCAGGAGTTCCAAGAGTTGGTCCACCGCCCTCCACCAGCAGACCGCCGCATCATCGTCACTAACGGCGCGCAACAAGCCGTCTACCAGTGCTTGGATCTGTTGCTGGAGCCAGGAGACCCGGTCATCATCAGCGAGTATGCCTACACCGGGACCTGCATTGCTGTGAGTAAAGAGTAAATGATGATATTATTACGTTCCTACTAGCGGCTGCCCGCGACTTCGTCCGCGTGGATTTCGGTTTCCACGGTAAAAATTTCCGAGTTTTTAAATGATTTACTCACAAACCTTCACATTTATAATAACCAAAACGGTGTGCTCACGTGCACTCACTGTGTGTGTGTGTACCATGTTTTATGTGCAAATAAATAATTTTCTTTTTTTTTTATTTTGAATTTTGGAGTTTGGACCCGCATTGGAGCAGCGTGGTGGAGTATGCTCCATACCTCCTCCGGTTGATTGAGGAGAGGCCTGTGCCTAGCAGTGGGACGTATATAGGCTGTTTATGAATGTATGTATGAATTTTGGAGTTCACTGTAAAGATAGGCTACATAAGTCATCTTTGGGCGCATCAGGTTCGTGCCGACTAGGAGTCGAAGGGGTCGCCATGGCCGAATGGTAAGATAGAAGACTCCCGCCCCGCAACAAAACGGGCTTGATTACCTCATCCTCCCTTGGTGGTCCACTTCAGTTTATTTAAGACGAAAGGCCTACCAGTCCCCACGTACTGCCTCACTGAGTGTGTGGAGTGTACTCTGAGTCCTGTTATCTCTCATATAGCAGCATCATCGTCACCAACTGTGCAATATACCAGTGTCTGGACTTACAACAGGAATCTGGGTATCCTGCTATCATCAGCGAGTACTACACTGGGGCCTGTAATGCTGTGAGTCCTGTCATCTCCCCCAGACTCCTTCCAGAATATTTCCAAAAATGTATGTGGTTACTTCAGATTGGAATGATATTTTTTCTTTTATTTTAGATGAAACCATACAGTCCGGAGATTTTGAGCATTCCAGAGGATTCGGAAGGAATACGTCCTGAGGCTATAGAAGCAATACTACAATCGCGTTTGGCGAAGGGTCTGAAGATGCCCAGATTGTTGTATACTATCCCCACTGGGAACAATCCCACAGGGACCGTCCTCCCTGAGGACAGGCGGAGGAGGATATATGAGCTCGCTTGTGAATACGACTTCCTCATTCTTGAGGATGATCCGTATATGTTCTTGAGTTATAAAGAGGTAAGTGGTTCAAGTTCAATCGACTGAATGTTATAAATTTCTTCTAAGTAAAATTTTTACCAGCACACAGTTCATAATATCAACACGGCTTACCACCTATCACGTCGGTCTAACAGAAGGTTTGATGAGGTGTGGGTACTGAACTGAACTGAGTAGTTCATCCTGTGACGGATGTACTTCTGGCTACCCCAATTGGGATATAGTCGTGAGCGTATGTTATGTAGAAGGGTCTGTGTCGAAGTCGCGAGTATTGGAAGGTTAAAGGGGCTTCATAGCATTTTTTCTGAAAATCAACATTGGTATTTCATATTTTTTGGTCCTCGATATTACGCACTTACGTTTATATGCGCAAATGTTAATAATGCTTTTTAGATGAATTCCGTGTGGCTTATTCAAGCCGGTGTGGTGTGCCCCCAGAGGCCAGTGCCGTCGTTCCTGTCGCTGGACGTGTGCGGGCGCGTGGTGCGCGTGGACTCTCTGTCCAAGCCGGTGGCGGCCGGGCTGCGCGCGGGCTGGGCGCAGGCGCCCGCGCCGCTGGCCGCGCGCCTGCTGCTGCACGCGCAGGCGCAGACGCTGCACCCGTGCGCGCTGGCGCAGGTGTGGGCTTTGGGACTGTGGACGACTCTCATCTCGTGCCCAGGAGAGCGCGAACCCTACTAAAATTGGGGGCATGGCGATAATCAACGCTTTCTAATCCAATTCTTTGATCGTTTTTGAATCAATTCGTATATTTTTTTGTTTCTAATATAAAAACAATGTACCATTTTTTCCTCAGACGATCATCTCTCGCTTGCTCTCCGACCTGCCCTCTCTCGCGGCCCACTTCCTCTCCGCGCGCTCGTTCTACAAGAATCGCCGCGACGCGTTGCACCGCGCGCTATGTCGCGCCGACGCGACACATGTCGCGGAGTGGACGCTGCCAGACGCCGGGCTGTTTCTCTGGCTGAAGGTGCGGGAGGTGGACGATGTTTATAGTATGGTGAGTGATTCATAATAATGCTCAATTGAGCTTCATCACGGGTTCCGGTTTGTAACGTTTTTTGTGTATGAGTAAATAAAAAACAACAGTTATGTAACATAACATAAACTCACGACTATATTGGAATAGTCAAAAATACATAAATCACAAGATAAACTAAGTACCCACGCCTCAGCGAGCTTTCTGTTAGACCAACGACCAATATTTTTTTAAAAAGAACGTCTAGGGCCCTGTGCCGAGGTTTTTGTTGCAGCTTCTTTTCCCCAGCTATACAGGTTGTGAGAAGCTGCAGTAGTTTTAGGCGGATGAGACGTATGTTATGTAAAAATTGACGATTCAAAGTGTAACTACGTTACCTACTGAATAAATATATTTTTGTTTTTGAATTTGAAAGTGCTAAGTGGTCGCCATCTACATTATAATGATCGACTCAACTCTATATAAAAAGAGCGTTAATTACTTAGCCTTAAGGCAGATGAATCAGAGTACAAAGAAGAAAAAATTGAAAAAAGCAGCCAGTGTTATTACCATTAAAGAAATATTCCCGCTTTGGGAATATTCGCACAGCACATCACTGATTCCGGTGAACATTAACACGTTAACAGTCCCCATATAATTATTTAATAATAATAATAAAAAATCGGAATTAGGAGCTCGGTGGCGCAGCGGTAAACGCGCACGGTCTGCGATTGTTGAAGTTAAGCAACTTTCGCAAAGGCCGGTCATAGGATGGGTGACCACAATAAAAAAAGTTTTCATCTCGAGCACCTCCGTGCTTCGGAAGGCACGTTAAGCCGTTGGTCCCGGCTGCATTAGCAGTCGTTAATAACCACCAATCCGCACTGGGCCCGCGTGATGGTTTAAGGCCCGATCTCCCTATCCATCCATAGGGAAGGCCCGTGCCCCAGCCGTGGGGACGTTAATGGGCTGATGATGATGATGAAGATGAATAAAAAATCGTTTATTACCTCCACAACATAATAGTAATAAGTTACATTTTGACTTATTTAACATAATATGTTTGTGGAGGCTGGAGCGTAAACTAGGTTACCCTGTACTATAGGCTCCAGGCCTCCACCTCCAGAATAAATATGGATACTAGGGAGTATGTTTCTGCATACAATAATTATGTTTAGCAAACTGAGCAATAAACGCGAAAAGAAAGAAAAAAGAATATTAATAAAAAAAAAACAGTTAGAGTTTAGGTAAAATAGACTATACAGTATTTATTTTTGACATCCTTGGAAGTCCTGCATATACTTCAATTTTATATGTTATTTTAGTTTATTAAAAAAGCTTAAAGCTTAATAAACAGGTATTTTTGGTTATTTGAGTACTTTTACTAAACCTTCAGTCACTTCAGTCTTCAAACAGGTGGACAGTAGCATTCATCAGACATTTACCTGGAATCCAAGTGGGTACGCGGTCGTTTCTTAGTGACCCATGTATGGGTCACGGACGTATGGAGCTAGTCCGTCAAGGCCCGTATACGGATCACTGGACTGTCAACGTGTTAAACCAAGTCTGAAGCCTTTTGGCAGCTTGAGGATTGGTGAATAAGTTGGATTGGCTAATACCTCCGAAGGCGAAGGTTGTCTGGAACAGATCGCTCTTAGCGATAAGGCCGTCTTTGCCCACGTCAGAATAAGTTTATCCTGTAAATGTCTTGTTTTGTGTACAATAAAGTGTTTTATTATTATGTGTGTCGTTTGCAGTAGTATTAGGCGGATGAGACGTTCGTTATGTAAAAATTGACGATTCAAAGTGTAACTATGTTACCTACTGAATAAAGATATTTTTGAATTTGAATTTGAATTTGAATTCCATATCTCGGGCCTATGGAGTCCCGGACTTTTGGAAGGCGTGCGTGGGGCCGAAGCCGACATGGCCCCTTAAGACATTATTATTATTATACATTTATACCTCAACGGCCTCTGTGGTCCAGTGATTAAGCGTTGGACTCACGATCCGGAGGCCCCGGGTTCGAATCCCGGTGGGGGCATATCACAAAAATCACTTTGTGATCCCTAGTTTGGTTAGGACATTACAGGCTGATCACCTGATTGTCCGAAAGTAAGATGATCCGTGCTTCGGAAGGCACGTTAAGCCGTTGGTCCCGGTTACTATTTACTGATGTAAGTGAGTAATCGTTACGTGAGCCATGTCAGGGGCCTTTGGCGGCTCAATTATAACCCTGACACCAGGGTTGATGAGGTTGGTATTCTACCTCACAACCCACACTATAAGAAGAAGATTATTATACCTCCATCACCTCCAGTGGAGTAGTTTGGTGGATTACCTATGCTCCGTGTTCATTCCGGTTGATTGCGCCCAGCTGTGGTACGTATAAGTAGTAGATAGGTACTAACATACCTATTCTTGTCTTCCAGGTTTTCAACACCGCATTCCAACGTGGCCTCATGTTGATTCCCGGTCATGCATTTTTGTATGACAGTGGCGCCCCCTCGCAGCACATCCGCCTAACGTTCAGCAAGGTGGCCATGAAGGACATGGAGGCAGCAGCGCGCACTCTGGTGGCCGTCATACGGGATGAACAACGGAACGCGGCGAGTAAGCGGTTGCATCGTTCCGCTACTACATAATAGATGGCGCTGTACGGTAATACTTTTAAGAAGTAAGTTTAAATTGTACTTATCATATAAAAAAACATTTATATATTTTTTTGTAAAATATTAGAATTTGGTATATATGACCAGGTTTATTGCATTGGACTAGTAAAATTATAATTTTGGAACTACCATGTAGTGAGTAGTATTTCTACTCGACACTAGATGGCGCTAGTGACAATTTAAATACGCTGTTTGAATGGTACGTTTAAAAGTATATACGTCGAGATTATATTTGAAAGTTCCGAAGGTTAACATGTATTTTGTAAGTATAATATTTTAACTGAAATGTAATATTCTATTTATTTATAGTTTAATGTGAATTTTTATACACGTAGCACTATTATGTAAGTATTTTATGTTACAGTACTAAGTACCTATTTACTCTCTGTTGAATAAAAGTCAAGACTTATTTAAAATTGTTATAGGTACCTACCTATTTCAAATTCCTGAACAATACCTACCTACGTTTCATTACTAGGCTGCTATATGGACTCTCATTGCAGATTCAACTCCAGACCAGGCCTAAACCAATAATATTAGTAGCCTCTGTGATCCCACTGTTGGGCAAAGGCCTCCCCCATGTCTTTCCAAGTATCCCGGTTCTGTGTGAGCTCTATCCAGTCTAAACCAATGATTTTCAAATTTGTTTTCGAATTCATGTTTGGATGTAAGTGATCTTCATGTGATTGGCGGTGAAGGAAAACATCGTGAGGAAACCCACATATTATGCGAGAAATATGTTGTCGGCCTACCTATGTGACATAATGTAACTGAGGTGGTCTCTTCGGAAAGTCAGGCAGGCAGTTGCTAAAAAACTGAACCTGTCAAATCTTCTTAGGTAAGTTAGAAGACGCTAGGGTGAGATAGGATAAGATATTTATTGCACTCCTGATGTTATTACAGAGGTCATAAAAGTAGAGGAAAGTACAAACAGGAACCCTGTAAGGGCAACAACCTAAAATTATACACAAAAAAAAAACGAAGAATAAAAATAATAAAGCGTAAATTTACAATAATCAGTATCTCAATGATTCGTTAAAAAACTCATGCAGCGTATAGAATGCTGTATGTGTTTTAGAGGATGATGATGATGATTCATGGTGATCGTGCTCTGCTCACCCAAATAGTGTTTACAGGTGTGAAGTTTATGTCTACAATAATAAGAAATGAATTCGCAGTAATGAGTAATATCGTCGGGACTGCCCTTAAGCTCTGAGTTACCGATTGATTCCTTCGGTACAGAGTAGACTTCGTTTTTTGTGAGTGAAATGTGTTAAATAAATAAATCTATATAAGATTACCCGTCCATATACCCTCTAAGGGTAAGCAAAGCAGAGTATACAAATGTCAAAGTCAAATTTCATCATCATCAGCCCATTAACGTCCCCACTGCTGGGGCACGGGCCTTCCCTATAGGATAGGGAGATCGGGCCTTAAATCACCAAGCGGGCCCAGTGCGGATTGAGGAGCTCGAAATGAAAACTTTTTTTTGTGGTCACCCATCCTATGACCGGCCTTTGCGAAAGTTGCTTTACTTCAACAATCGCAGACCGAGCGCGTTTACCGCTGCGCCACCGAGCTCTTCTTATAACGTTTAGTAAAAAGTATCTCATTTGAGTAAATAGAAAGTATGTAATATTGAAGTTCTAACATGGATGATAATTAACTCTGTGGCGAGACTATTTACAGCCTGTATAAGTATAGTTACCTATATATTTCATTATCAGAGAATATGTACCTATATAACCTCCGCAGCCTACAGTTTTCTAACGTCTAGCCCAGAAAAAGCAATTTTCATACTAACTTCGGACATTTTTACTAACCACAAGACTACTTCGACCTTTCAAACTTCAGAGCAATAAAATTAATTCCTCAATTTATCCGACACTAATTAACAATCGCGGAGTCTCTGTCCTCTCACTACTCTATGCCTCCTTCCTCATTACGATCAAAGAGTTGTTTTATTCCACGAGTTAGCATGCTATTTCCCATCCTACCTCCCATCTACTCTTCACACTCCAATCTAAACTTTAATACCTCTTCTTAAAACCTTATTTCGCATCTTGTATTTCAAAAGCAAAACCTGGCGCGTTATCTTTGCATCAACGGTTCAAAAAGTGACTTTAAAGTGTGCTGTTAGAACTGTTTTTGGAGTGTGCTGTTGCAGCATAGAGTAATGATGGTGCTTAGTGCAGAGATTGCAAGGAATTAAGGAAATAAGCGTTGTAATTGGCTGCCGAGTTGATATTGGTTGTCTGTTTGTTGATTGCTCTGTGAGCGGAGATCATTTCGAAGGTAATGGATGTGACGTTATTGGTTTGGTAATGTTGTTGGGAGTAGGTTGATTAGTTTGTACATATATGCGTGTTTAGGGAATGTGATAAAATAATAAAACTATCTATAAACGTGCCACTGCTGGGCACACGCATGTGCTACACATAATACTTTAGGTACCTGTTTCATTATACAGGATGTTAGTGACATCGTAACGAAAACTTTGAGGGATGACTCAGACCATGATTCTGAGTTGATACAAGTGGAATTTTCCGTCGCACAAGTATGGAACTGAAAATAATTTAAAACAACTAAAAAAAATTTCATAAATTTTCCGGTAGGAAATTTCACTTGATATCAACTCAGAATCATGGTCTGAACCATCCCCCTCAGTATTCGTTACGTTGTCACTGATACCCATACCTACTTGTATTGTGTATGTACTTGTATGGGGTGTAAGTGACATCGTAACGAATACTAAGAGGGTTAATTCAGCTCATTATTCTGAGTTAATATCAAGTGGAACTTTCCATCGCAAAAGTATAGAATTGAAAATAATTAAAATAAAACTTTAAAAAATCATGAACTTTGTCACTAACACCCTGTATATTCAATATTCTTTATTTGCATACTATGATGGTGTACAAGTTTGTAAGTTACATATGAGTTTCACATCACAGACCATTTCGGGCACAACAAAATAGACGTTTCAACACGCCTGTATCCCCGAAGAGGTAATTCATTTCTAATTTTAATCAAAAACAGGTGTAACATTCATTATACTTATACGTATAATGAGTTCCTACCATGATCCAACTATTGATAGCTCTGCATATTAAAATACTGATTACCAGCCCTCGATAAACTTTATATAGGCTTTGACGAATAAACGCAGCGAATGTCTACGTAGATAGCCATATTAATCGCAGTCATCGATATATATCGCGCCGCGCGAGTCCCAGCTGAGGACAAAAATATTACGAAAGTCTATGTCTGAGCTTGAGCCGTTCTATTATTATATAAAACAGATAAGCGTCGGTCTCATCCAATAATCTCTGTGTAATATATCCGCTTCCTGCCATCACTCCCTCTAATCCGTATCATTTTTTCACACTTACCCAGACTTTGTCATCTTTTGAAGTGGTATTGTGGTTTTGCGCAAATCTGAAGCACGTAGATGTTTACACCTTTGGGCGCACACCGCGATGTTTTCTATGAGTTTTTTTCTTAACAATATGTATAGAAATCGAGAGTAATGCTTTGTGAGAAGGACTTTCGGTTTCGTTAGAACCGATCTTAAGAAGGATAATCTGTTTGTTTGGTCTGCACGCGTTAGCTTGTACTGTGACAATTATGTTTATTTTCAAAACATGTATTTGAGATTCGAGATTGAGACTTTTTTGAAACACTATTGTTTGCATCACAAATACACTATTTCTTTTTTATTATTCTTATAAACAATTGCAAAGTACATTATCATGTTTAGTACAGTACATCACAAAATTAAAAAGTTTTATCGTGCACTGTAGATTCGTCGATTATAATAGGTAACAGATTAACAAATTATAACAATAACAAGATGAGGTACACAAAGATATGGTCAAACACGTATAAATCATAATCGCACCGTTCGTTCTTGCAGATGTGTGTATGTATGTGTGTGTGAGAGTGTCTTAATACGTATTCTGAAGTGTACTGAATATACTGTCAACCATTTTTAATTTTGGCGCGGATCCAAAGAGTGTATGATGACCATGATTTTTTTTTGTGACTTTTAAGTTATTCTAAACTTTGGCGATGGAAAATTCTATTTATTTACTTATTTAATAATTTATTGTACACAGGATAACGCAGAAACACGATATGAAAACATGAGGGGAGTATAAAAGGCATAAATTATTTCTAACAGAAATTTCTTCCAGTAGGCCTGTTTTAAGCAAATAATGAGCCCAAACCTTAGTATTCGTCACGATGTCACTTATACCACGTACGGTCACAAGTACTAATATGTATACACTTTGCAACCATGTCACATTAACTTTTTTGACAATTTAAACCGTAAGCCTCATTAAATATCAAATATGATAGTGCGACAGGGTTCTAAAGTGGGTACATGAAATTGCTCATCTGTACAAGTTAGTGGCATCGTAACGAATACTGATGGGGATGATTCAGATTATGATTCTGAGTTGATATCAAGTGGAATTTTTAAAAATATCCTGTATTAAATACTTAAATATTATAAATAATATTAAGTTAAAATATATAATACATAGTCGTTGCCAATCAAAGAAACAGATTGCAACAGAATATGCTGATGAAGATGGAACGACTTCCACGGGGTGGCTGGTGGAAATTGCTTACTAACTGCATTAACGATATTCATTGTATGGCTGTCGGCCGATGTGGTGGTTTGAACTGAAGCGGCCAGCGGGTTTCTGAAGCTTTCACTACTTGGCCGGACTAATGGGGAGCGCTGAAGGACGAATAGACATTGGTCACAGCTAGATAAACTCACGCTCGTTATTCATAATGGGGTGGGTAGAGCCACAAATATTCAGAAAACAATTCTTCTTCTTCTATCATGTGGGTTGTGAGGTGGAGTACCAACCACATCAACCCTGGTGTCAAGGTTACTATTGAGCCCTCAATGGCCCCAGCCATGGCTCATGTAACAACTACTTACTTACATCAGTAAGTGGTAACCGGGACCAACGGCTTAACGTGCCTTCCGAAGCACGGATCATCTTACTTTCGGACAATCTGGTGATCAGCCAGCAATGTCCTAACCAATCTAGGGATCACAAAGTATTTTTTGTGATATGTCCCTACCGGGAATCGAAGAGAGAGACCTCCGGATCGTAAGCCCAACGCTCAACCACTGGACCACAGAAGTCATTAATCAATCAAAATCATTTACATACATACATACATAAACAGCCTATATACGTCCCACTGCTGCCTACATGCCTCCCCTCAATCAACCGGAGGGGGTATGGAGCATACTCCACCACGCTGTTCCAATGCGGGTTGGTGGAGGTGTTTTTACGGCTAATAGCCGGGACCAACGGCTTAACGTGCCCTCCGAAGCACGGAATCGTCTTACTTTTTCGGACAATCAGGTGTTATAAGCCTGAAAAGTCTTTACCCAACAAATCCTTACCAAACAAAGTGATTTCGACAATGTCCCCATCGGGATCGAACCCGGACCTCCAGATCGTGAGCCTAACGCTCTAACCACTGTGCCACGGAGGTTGTTTATTCAAAATCATTTATTCAACGTAATTATCATGGATAAGCTAGTTCATCTACGGATCTACGATATTTCGCAAGGTGTTATGGCTGAAGAGAAGAAATGACAAGAAACTGCAACAGCAACACATCTATATTGCAATGAGGATAGACATTACAAGTTATTTAATAACTAGAGGAACACATTCAATACCAGACATTTTAATCATTTAGGTAATCATTAATCTTATAATAAGCTTTTTTACATAAAGTAAGCTTCACATTAGCTTTAAATTTATTTTCTGACAAATTTTTTTCATTGATTTCGCAAGGTGTTATAAGGGTCTTTTTTAATATCATAATGGTGCTAATTCCTGTAAATACCATCTAATTTTATTTTAAGTTATATCTGTCATTTTCTTATCCGCCGAAAAGGAAAGGGACGGGTAATCGACAAGCATAAAATTTATGGAACACACGTCAATTTTAAGCACAAATCTAAAACAACCGTCTAAAAATTCGCCCGGGTTATTCATTTATTTACTCATTCTTCCTAAAATTAAGAGCTGTCAATCATCCGTCCCTTTCCTTTTCGGCGGATAAGAAAATGACAGGTATAACTTAAAGTAAAATTAAGAGATGTCTGCAGGAATCGGGGCCATTATTGTCGTAAGTTTATAGATTGCGCCACAAGTGGATTCCATAGGATGCTGAAAACTCCGTTTCTTTATTACATCCGTCAAATATTAGCTCGCACGACTGCGGCCGTAATGAAATACGCGACAACCTGGATATTGCATGTAATATTCTATTTACTTATCGTAGTGTACATATTTATGTTATGAATATGAAATAGTTCAATTAAGGCTGCGTTCGGCAAAAAATTAAGATAGCGCTAATTTCATATCTTCTTAATTTCATCAAAATTTTATCAATAAAAATAAAAATAAAATTGGTATTTAAAATTCTATATTAAGAAAATTAAATTCATCTTTTTTACGGTTATGTATACGTTTTTACAATAAAATACTAGATAATATTTTAAATTTGTCAGAAAATAAATTTAAAGCTCATGTGATGCTTAATTTGTGTAAAAAAGCTTATTATAAGATTAATGATTACCTAAATGATAAAAATATCTGGTATTGAAAGTGTTCCTCTAGTTATTAAATAACTTGTTATGTACCCTCATTGATTTAAAAGATGTGTGGCTGTTGCAGTTTCTTGCCATTTCTTCTCCTCAGCCATAACACCTTGCGAAATTACTTAAATTCAAAAATGTTACATTAACCTTCAACAAGTTTATCCATGATTATTACGTTGAATAAATGATTCTGATTTCTTTTAAGTATAAAATGATGATCCTTGGTACACCCAGGCACAATACATATTCCAATTCCAAATATTATAACTTACTGATCAAATAAAGGGAAGCCATATAGATTTTTTTTTCTTATTTAGTCACCACTTGCAATTGGTCCGAGGACCATAAGCAGGTCTGTTTCTTCAAGCCATATAGATAACCAATTAATTCTATAGATATAACTAAATATCACGCAAAAAAGTTGCATTCATGAGGTATGAAATCTGCACTAACACAGTTGGCTCGCCCACTATAGACAGCGATACGGCTCACCTATCACGTTGGTCTAACAGAAAGCTCGGTGAGGTGTGGGTACTTGGTTCATCTTGCGATGGATGTACCTCTGGATTTTTATTTCTAAAACCCTCAAAGTTTACCCGCTGATTTGAATGACAACAAAACGCATCATCATCGTTCGCCAACTTCAAACAAATAAAACGCACCAGACGTCAGTTTCTTTTCGAACTACCCGCGCGGAGGAAGTCCCGCGGATTTCAATGGAATTAAATAACAAGTCGTAATAATTATATGCAGATACAGCGACGCTAGCGCCGCGGTCGCGGGACTTTTCGTGGCGCGGACTTTAAGTTATAATTATGTTTTTTTTTTTTTTGTTAAAAGTGGGTATCTTTCGTATCGGCGTTTTAATACTTAGCTCATCCATAGTACTTACTGCTTTAAAACGACAATTTTATAAAGATATATTTTGTGCCTTTCGTACATATTTTGAAAGTATATTTGTTTAATTTCGTATAATTTATCTAAGTAAGTACTTGTGTTAAGTGACATAAACTTAGTGATAAGTGAAATATCGGACACACAGTGCTGGCATTAGGACGTGACGAACTCCAGGGTAAAATCGCAGCTCAACATTGGTGAAGGTGAGTGTTAATAATATTTCTTTCTTACTTTCTTTGTATATTGTTATATACTTAGCCCTCTAGAAGGCACTCTTTTTCATGACAAACATAAACAAATTCACATTTTTAACCCAGTTTTCGTCCTCAATTCACCCCGCGTTAATACAACTTGAAAATGCGTGTTTATTAATGTGATATATAAAATAATAATTAAGCCCACACTCGACAGAAGCGATCGCTTTTATTTAGGCTCGGCTTTTTCTCCGCGGCGTAATAAGCGTTAAATGCGCCGAGACGCGGCACAATGTCTGTTAATGTGCCATAATCTGCGGCAATGCGGCATAATGTGCCATAATCTGCCATAATGTGCCGTAATATAATAACGTCGTGGGTTAATGCAGATCTGTTCGGCTCACGGTTTGGTTGGTTTCAATATGGTGTTAATATTCTTTGTATTTATATACAGGGTGGGACTTGGGATGTATCTATTTAACATGTAATACTTACTCTACCTACTCTCTCGCTTACTTACTCTTTGTCGAAGATGTAGCTATACGAATCGCTAGGCTTAAGTTGGGCAGGACACTTGGAAAGACGGGAAGACAACAAATGGACTAAGGCTCATACTGAATGGTGGCCAAGGGATAATATGCGATATCGAGGCAGACCACCAGCCCGGTATGTATGACATTGTCAGTTACCTACGCCGGAAAGCAATGGATGAGACTTGCACAGGACCGGAAAGGATGGCGTGAAGGAGTGGAGGCCTATACCCAGCAGTGGGTGGATACAAGCTGGATAGATAGATAGATAGAAATTCCCGTTATTAGACTTTCACCAATGAGTTATTAATTTATCTTAAGTGCTATTTACACTAACACAGTTGGCTCGAACATTATAAACGGCGATACGGCTCACCGTGTTCTATGTTGGTCTAACAGAATGCTCGGTGAAGCGGGTGTGTAACTTTAGTTTGAATGTCAGTAGTTCGATGAATGCTTGTTCGACTGAAATATTTTTCGAATTATGTTTTTAACGAACGATCATTCTTCCGAGTCAACTTTGTATCGAATCCATCCTTTACCGACGGACGGTTGACCGAAGCATTCATCGAACAACTCATATTTCTTGTTCGATGAATGCTTTGGTCACGCGTTCGTCGGTAAAAGAGGGGTTCGATACAAAGTTGACTCGGAAGAATGACCATTCGTTAAAAAGGGTTTCGAAAAATATTTCAGTCGAATAAGCATTCATCGAACTACTGACATTCGAACTAAAGTTACAGACCCCGGTGAAGCGTGGATACTTAGTTCATCATGCAATTAATCTACCTCTTACCACCCCAATTAGGAATGTAGTCATGAGCTTATGGCATGACAATAGTAAAAGTATGATAGCTGAAGTTTTATTACGTTTTTCATCGTTCCGTCAACATATCTAAATAACATTGAATTTATTATTCCTTGAAACTTAAGAGTTTGAATTTTCGAATAAAATTAAATGCTGACATTATTTTAGGTAATTATAATTCAACTTAAAAAATAGCATATTACTATTAAATATATCTCTAATGTAATATATAAGTACACTCTGTACAACTGAACAACAAACTAATGTTCAACAAGAGCCCAGCGTGACGCGTGAGAAGAGGACGGATTAGCACGCATTAAACACGCATTAGCACGCTTTAATGCGTGATAATGCATGTCAACGCGTGTTGGTGCACGGTAACACCTTTGTATAATAATAATGTACTCGTCAGGTAATTGCGGTTTTCTGAACTTTTTGTAAATTGTAAATTAATTATTGCTGCATGCTTTTTAGTTGGATAGATAGTTATTTATTTTTAATACTTAGGTAGATCATCATCTGTTTCCTAGTATTATCCCGTATTTCACAGGGTCTGCTTACCTAACCTGAAGATTTGACAGGTCCGGTTTTTTACAGAAGCGACTGCCTGTTTGACCTTCCAACCCGCGAAGGGAAAACCAGGTCACATACCTCCGAAAATGCATTTCTTGGAGTGGGTTTCCTCACGATGTTTTTCCTTCACCGCTAAGCACGTGTTAGTAATCAATTATGATCCAAACATGAATTTGAAAACAAATTCGACAATTATTGGTTTAGGCCTGTGCGAATACTAATACCTACTTATATAGGTAGATACTTCCAAGATAATAAACTATGTAGTTATATACTTATCTAAAAAAAAAGACTTGACTCATTTTTCCCATATATTTTTGTTTGACGTAGGTAACTTATTGTAAATTTGCCGTATAGCCTCAATCTATTCTAGAAGGAAAATATAAACATAACTTATTTAAAGCTCCGCGCTCCCCATTTGTCCCGCCATATAGTACTTAATGCCATATAAGTGGCGTCAAAAAATAAATAAACATCAGGCCTTTACCCCTAAAGGGCTAGACAGAGGTGTCCAGTACATACATTACAAATACCCACTCCTCGCCAGCTATGTTAGAATCCAGTCGATCTAAAACGACGTTAAAAGTGTCTCCAAAGAAATTAATTACCTAGTTGCTAAGCGTCAATTTTAACAAATTTCAATTTATTTCTGAACAAAATTCATTTCAGGTAGTCGGGTCTTTAGAGTAACTCCATTGTGGGCATTATCAAAGAAATTGTCGCGAAAAATGAAATATAATCGAGTTACGGAAACAATTTAGATGAAATCACATTCCGGGGGAGAGTGGACAAACTCCAACAAGTCCACAGATGGGGAGGGGGTGTTTTAAACGATGACGATGGAAGAAAGAGTTTCGATGAAGATATTAATTTGAGTTTACAACGGATAGATGGACGGGAATAAACACCAATTTCATGAAGATTTATTATGATTAATATTCGAATTCAAACACACTTTCTGTGTGCGTGTGCGTGTATGTGTCTGTCGATTCAGACAGGCAATGCTGCCAGCCTATTGGGCACCTTGCCTCGATGTGACGCATTGGAAAAGGTATTTTTATTTCTTCTATCGTGTGGGTTGTGAGGTGGAGTACCAACCCCATCAACCTTGGTGTCATGGTCACTATTGAACCGTCAAGGGCCCCTGACATGGCTCATGTAACGACTATTAACTTGCATCAGTCAATCAGGTGGTCAGCCTGTGATGTCCTAAACAAACTAGGGATCACAAAGTAATTTTCGTGATATGTCCCCACCGGGATTTAAACCCGGGACCTCCGGATCGTGAGCCGAACGCACAAACTACTGGACCACGGAGGCCGTTATTTATTTCATTTATAAGATATTTATGTGTTTGTTATAATTTGTCCATTAGGTAAAATAAATTAAATGTAAATTCCATTTTTAAATTAAAAAAATTCTTTATTTATTACGTAATAGATATATAGCATTAAAACATTAAATCGTTAATAGTTTGACGAACAAAAACTACTGCAGCTTCACACAACCTGTATAGCCGGCGAAAAGACGCTGCAAGTGTCTGTCTGAGAACTGATATTAGGCAGCTAAATTACTCAATTGTATAACAATATTTTGTTTTTTTATTTAAAGAACGTCTAGGGCCCTGTGCCGAGGTTTTCCTTGTAGCTTCTTTTACCCGGCTATACAGGTTATGAGAATCTGCAGTAGTTTTAGGCGGATGAGAGATTCAAAGTGTAACTACTTACCTACTGAATAAAGATATTTTTCAATTTGAACAAGAAAAACCTCGGCACAGGGCCTTAGATGTTCGGATTAAAATTGGCACATAGATAAACTTATATCTATCCGGCCGTTTCTATAGTTCTGTTCCGTTCATAAAGGCTATTTATTCTCCAGCGACGGACTTTACGTTACCTAACCGAATTCCACGCGAACGAAGTGCGGAAAGGTAGTGTTATGATATTATTTTTTTTCTCTCTCTGGCTATTATACCAAAAGCCAGAGGATTCGAAGGTAAATGAATAAGTAAGATATTATAACTGTGAGGTAATGATAAGTGAGTGAGGTGAGTGGATAAGGAAGCGGACAGACGGGCGACAGATACTGCCAGATCGTGCGCTGAGCACACTGGGGGGAGTGCCATGGTCGATGGCTCGATGTCGATAATTTGGGGATTATGTTTTTCATAGTCTATCTTGCCAGAAATCAAAAATCAGAATCATTTATTCAACGTAATTATCATAGCCGTTGGTCCGGGCTTTTAGCCGTAAAAACACCTCCACCAACCCGCATTGGAGCAGCGTGGTGGAGTATGCTCCATACCCCCTCCGGTTGATTGAGGGGAGGCCTGTGCCCAGCAGTGGGACGTATATAGGCTGTTTATGTTTTTTTTTTTATGTATGTAATTATCGTGGATAAATTTGTTGAAGGTCAATATAACATTTTTGAATTTACGTCATTTCGCAAGGTGTTATGGCTGAGGAGAAGAAATGACAAGAAACTGCAACAGCAACACATCTTTTAAATCAATGAGGATACATTACAAGTTATTTAATAACTAAAGGAACACATTCAATACCATTTTTGTCATTTAGGTAATCAGTTATCTTATAATAAGCTTTTTTACATAAAGGAAGCTTCACTTGAGCTTTAAATTTATTCTCTGACAAAAAATATTATCTGGTATTTTATCGTAAAAAGGTATACATAACCCCAAAAAGATGAATTTAAGTAATTTACTTAATCTAGAATTTTGAACAACAATTTTATTTTTATTCCTTGTATTGTAAGTATGCCTTTCACAGTTTCTCGGAAGGAGAGATACATTGTCACGTACATACATAATGTTTTCATAAATATATTGACTTGCGAACGTCAGTATATTTATTTGTTTAAACAGCTCCCTTAAAGAGTCCTGACGGCGCAGATTATAAATAGCGCGAACTTTTTTGTGTCGCACTCCTTGGAAAGACCTCCGACCCGTGGTAGTCCAGTTGGTAGAACGCTCGTCTCTCACTTTGAGGTCGCAGGTTCGAATCCAGCACAGGCTTAACCCAATGATGAATGTGTTTTCGAATTCATGTTTGGATCATAAATTATTGTCACGTGCTTAGCGGTGAAGGAAAACATCGTGAGGAAACCCACATTCCAGAACAATGCATTTTCGGAGGTATGAGACCTAACTTATATTGGGCTGGTATTCCCTTCGCGGGTTGGGAGGTCAGACAGGAAAAACATTATTTTTTCTTCAATAATCTCTTGGATAAACGTTCACCTCTTGGCCGAACATATGGGGAGCTCTATGGGCTCTTATCCTTCAAAAATAAAACAACAGGACTGAGGGTCCTTAATTGAGCGCAAACCTCGACCCAGGGTGCCATTTGAGAGGATTTTTGAGTGAAGCGTAATTAGTTGTAGATATAAGTAAGTCTATTATATTAATTTATGCGATTAGTGTATTATTATGTACGTACTATTATTTATTTATTTATTATGTACGTATTATTGTGTAGGTATGCTTGTACACGCTTTCTGCCCTCTCCTCGTTAATCTTTCACTCTCCCAGGCCTTCTGGAAGAAATTTCTGTTAGAAATAAGTTGTGCCTTTTGTCTCTCCTCATGTTGTCATATTGTGTTTCTGTGTTATCCTTAAAATTAGTAAATTATTAAATAAATAAGCGTCTCAGAGTGAGCCGATATTGACAAGCGCTGAAATACTTGGGGTGTCTCATCTAAATCCGTTCACAATAAACAACCTCAAGAATAAGTATTCGTTCGCAGTTTTAGATATATTATTGTAATAATCGACAAGACAGAGTCCCAACACTACAAAGCGGGGGCTCTCGCGCGAAATTGGAGGAAAACTTTCGTAAGGGGAAATGAAATGGGATTGATAAAAATTGGAACCAAGCCGCCTGCCAGGGCCGCACTCGGGAGGTGATCAAACGATTTAGGACTAGGTATATCCTATTGCGCAGATGATGTCTTGTTACGACAGAGCATTAAAAACGAAATTATAATTGCTTTTTTTCCGACGTGACTTATTGTAGATTTGCCGAAAATGTTAATAACTACTTGGCCGGACAAATAGCGAGCGCTGAGGGCTCTCACCCGGTACAAAATTTCAGACAACAAGCCGGGTGCCCGGTTGGACGCGAACCTCAGCCCAGGGGCCTGTTTAATAAAACTTACAATTGTAAATTACAACGACAATTTGGTGTTCATTACGTAGCTAATTTGAAACTGCAAAATATTTGTGATCACACACTCCGCAATGTACATCAAATTGTCATTGTAATTTACAATTGTAAGTTTTATTAAACAGGCCCCAGGGCGTCGTCTGACAGGATTACAATTGAAATAATTAATCGAACCTAGTGGGCCGATAGCGATAAGCGCTGAATGGGGGAAATCGTCGACCACGACGGCGAGGTCGGTATCGGGCTCCTGAATCTGTTTTGCACATAGCTCTCCTTTCAGTCACTTTTGTAACGAAAGTTTCTTAAGATTACGAAAATTTCTAGTCATTCTGGCCAGTCTGGCTTCGTTACAATGATATTGGAAATATTCAGAGTAGCTTCAAGTTAGCTTAGTTTTGTGGATCTGGCTACCCTGTTAGAGATTACGAGCATGACTACGCTTAAGTATGTTTTAGATATGTGCCATATGCTTCTTTTTGAGGTGACTTATTAGACGTATCTGAATTTTTTGGCGAATCTGATTTGCACCATTTGCAATTGTCAATAAGATACAAATTATTTTAGCAAAAAACTGCAGATACGTCTGTTTGCGACGTCAGCGACGAATTTTCGGTTATTCGATGAAATCTCTATTCGGCGATGTTTTTTTGACATGACTCATTGTGTATTATGGTATTAACTACTTCGCGGACAAATAACTATTCGGCGCATCCCTAGCATGTATGTATGCTAGGTATGTGATAATTTGCAAACACCAGTTAACCCCAACTTCCTCTCTGTCTTTTCCGAGGGCTCGAAATTCACTTAGCTTCGTTTGTCGAAGCTTTTCGCCTCTTGAAACTTTTCAATAGCCCGGAATCGAATTCAGGCGCCTCGCCCCCTCCCCCTGCCCCCTTCCTACTCCAGGTGGAGGGTGGGGGGGGGGGGAGTGACGTGTGTTCGACAATACGAGAGATGTGGATTGGACGAGGTGAGAGCATCGTGTATGCAGCGTGTAGTTAGGAAGGAGGCTTGTGGAACGGTCACGAGCATTAATATGTATACACTTTGGTACCATGTCACATTAACGTTTTTGACAAATTGAACTGTAAGTCTCACTAAATGTCAAATATGTTAGTGCGACAGAGTCCTTTTTTTTTGACGTGACTTATTGTAGATTTGCCGCAGATGGCATTAACTACTTGGCCGGACGACAGAGTCCTACAGTGGGTACATTATATTACTCATGACTGGACATGTGTACCCGCGGCGGTATACCTCACGCAACTAATTCCTATCGGTATAGGCAGACGTACAAATCACCAGACGAGCACTTCTAACTAATTATTATAACATAACAAATACTTTATTGCACAAACAGGAAAAAACAAAATACAAAACAAAAGAGAAATAGAATGAGTTCAATAGATAGCCTTATTGCTAAGTAGCAATCTCTTCCAGGCAACCTTTAAGTATAGGAGATATTTAATATTATGTAATGAAGCGGGATAGTGCAGTATGGGAATACTACCTAAATAAAACACAAAAAAAAAACCCCTTACCTTAATAATAATCTCTCTCTGGTTATTTAAGAGCTGCGCTCTGGTCGGTGGAGTAATCGCCATTCCTCTCTTCTTCCCGCCAAATCCTTCACCTCCTGGTACGACACGACCTGTACCTTCCTCTTAACTTTTTCTTTTTTAAGAGCCACGATCTTGTCGGTGTAGCACATTCCACCTCTCCGCTGTTTTACACTGTTGCTGGCAAGACAAGTATAAAATATGATATAAGTAATTAAGAATATTTTATATGGCAATATTATACCGATTTCAATGGCCGACGCCTACCGCGAAAGTGTAACAATTGTATCATCATCAGTCCATTAACGTCCCCACTGCTGGGGCACGGGCCTTCCCTATGGATGGATAGGGAGAACGGGCCTTAAACCATCACGCGGGCCCAGTGCGGATTGATGGTTATTATCGACTGCTAATGCAGCCGGGACCAACGGCTTAACGTACCTTCCGAAGCACGGAGGAGGGACTTTTTTTTGTGGTCACCCATCCTATGACCGGCCTTTGCGAAAGTTGCTTAACTTCGACAATCGCAAACCGAGCGCGTTAACCGCTGCTCCTTGAACAATTGTATAAAATATGTAAATTAATAGTGACAAGGAACATGCTGGTGTTTGCAGTTGGAAGTAGAACCCTGGACCTCTCACCGTCTACTATACCTACAGTCCACACAACATACACGACGTCCACCTTGGGTTTTGACCTCAGCTTTAGGTATATACAGGGTGTTAGTGACATCGTAACGTATACTGAGGGGATGATTCAGACCATGATTCTGAGTTAATATCAAGTGGAATTTCAAAATTCATGTATTTATTTTAGTTTTTTTTTAATTATTTTCAATTCTATACTTTTGCGATAGAAAATTCCACTTGATATCAACTCATAATCATGGTCTCAATCATCCCTCAAAGTTTCCGTTACGATGTCACTAACACCCTGTATTATACTACTGCGTAAGCAGTTTTATACCATGAACTAGTATATACATAAGATCACGCCTATTTCCCATTCGGGTAGGCAGGGACGACGGAATTCCAGTTACTACTATCCTGACACACCACCTTCACTTCCTCCACTCTTATCAAAGACATACTTCAAATCAAATCCAATATACTTTATTGCAGACAACATACAAAACAAAACACAAATGGATGATAGATACAGTACAGTCTGGCGGCCTTATTGCTAAGCAGCAATTTCTTCCAGGCAACCAGTGGAAAGGAAACATCATGAATGCTCGCTTTAGAGTACTGTTGACGTGGCTTTTCTTTAAAAATCCTGGATCTGATCGCGGTATGTACGCCTAGGGCTTCCTCTGCTAACTATGAACTAGTATCATCACCATCATCATCAGCCCATTAACGTCCCCACTGCTGGGGCACGGACCTTCCCTATGGATGGATAGGGAGATCGGGCCTTAAACCATCACGCGGGCCCAGTGCGGATGCCGATGGATGGTGTGTGGGACGTTGGTCCCGGCTGCATTAGCAGTCGTTAATAACCATCATGAACTAGTATAAAAAGGTTTTTTTTATTATAATTTAGAATTCAAACTTAAAGTTCACCAAATAACCAGGTGAAATCACAATTCATTGAACTAGCTACTTAACAAAAAGAAACCAAATAAACTCACAAACAGACAAAACATCTCTCGAAGCGGATAATCCTCAGTGGTCATTTTGCGAATTTGTCAAAGATTTTTTTTTATTTGGTCCTAGTTTTTGTGCGTTTCGGCCCATTGTGCACGACACTAGCCGTAATTCGAGAGGCTTGAGAAAGCGAGCGCGCCGCGCCGCGTTGTATTGTCACGCCTGCACAGTGGTCAGCTACTTGATAACAAGAAGGAAAAAAACTTTATTCTTATAATCGCCTTTGCATCTTCAAGAGCGTTACCGAAACGCAGTAGGTACTCGTATATAACGTATTGTGTTAATTACTTACTATGATAAATATATCGATTATAAATATAAATCATAAAAAATATATCACGACCGGTTACAGCGCCAGGCTCGCGATCTGGATGACCGCGTTCGATTTCCGGCGAGGACATTATTAAAATCATTATGTGAGCAATCCTTTGTATGGCTAGGTTAGAGGGATGCTTGTGCCCAGTAGTGGGACGTACGTAGTTTTTTTGACGTGACTTATTGTAGATTTGCCGCAGATGGCATTAACTACTTGGCCGGATAAATGGGGAGCGCTGAAGGCTCTCACCCGGTACAACGTTTAAGACAACAGGCCTGAGGGTGCCCAGTTGGGCGCGAACCTCGGCTCAGGGCGTTGTCTGAGAGGAAAAATATTTGAAATAATCGACCCTAGTGGGTCGATAGCGATAAGCGCTGATTGAGGGAAATCGTTGACTACGCCGGCGGGTCGGTATCGGGGAGTGGGACGTATACAGGTCATTTAATATGTATGTATTACAACAAAAGATACAATCAAAAGATTATTAGCCAAGTTTCAAACTAAAAATGACGTTCTGAGTTTGAATTTATTCATGTTTGAATCATAGATAGTTGATATCACGTGGTTTTCAGGATTTGTGCCCGGTTAGTGGCAATAGGCTCGCCCCCTATTACATGGGACTTAACTTAAACATACTTGACTAGGAGTGAGTTTACTATACGCCTACACCTCTGTCCACCCCTTTAGGGATACAGGCGTGATGCTAAGTTATCAAACAAAAAATAAATGGGTACTTATAGCAACAGATTCGTAAGAAATCCGTCGGTGCGAATAAAGAAGAGATCTTGGCTTTTGTAAAAGGATTTGCTCACATTATTGGGTCCTTGACGATATTTGTATGGAGGTGTTTGGGCACGATCAAGTAATGAACATAGAATGAATGTATGACTCATTGTATGGCTTTTTTATATGTTGCACGGATTAATTTTATTGTTGAAATGTTTATTATTTTGTTTTTATAGATACTGTATAACTATATTCAAATTCAAAAATATCTTTATTCAGTAGGTAACATAGTTACACTTTGAATCGTCATTTTTTACATAACGAACGTCTCATCCACCTAAAACTACTGCAGATTCTGAAAAATCTCGGAACAGGGCCTTAGACGTTCTTTAAAAAAACATAGATGACAAGAAAACATTACGAGGAAATGCATGAAATAAAAAAGACCATAAAAATAATCAGAAATACCATAATTTGTTTTTATTTTCTATGTAGTTTTCGGTTAATTGATGTTATTTTAATGTTTATAAATATTCTTAATTAAGTACTTATTATAAATATGTTACGTTATCATTACAATCACAAAAAATAAATCAGTGTACAACTTAACATTCAAATACATTAAGCATTTCTGAAAACCATCCGTAACTTTTTTTAACGCACCGCATTATGTCCCATTTCCTCGAAGCCCACTTATTAAAATGCGGTAAAAATCCTACCACGTAATTACCAGCTGCACAATGGTCCGAAACCGCCTCTTAGAAAAAAGGACTTAAAAGAAACATCTAAATATCTGCGGCGATTGTAAGAAGAGATAATGTTGTTATACATTTTTTTTCTATTATTTTTTTTCACTATAATAAGAACGTATTGCGCAAGGATCTCGCCGGCCGACAATGTAACACTACACTGTGTTTTGAACTGTTGCTTTGAACAGCCGAATCGGGTACTTAGAAACATTATACTGTCACAAAAAAATGCTATTGAGCGGAAAATGAGCGATTTCCAACCTACGTTCCTTATAAACTTTATCTTTGTTTACACCCAGACACAATTACAATCTTCCATCCATTATTATTCTGATCAAAATAAAGAGAAGCAATATAGGTAGCAACATAATTCTATACATAATGAGATCCAAATTATATCAAGCCTCAATTATTTTTATATGTTCTTCTGCCATTATATTTTTAATAATTATGTACCAGAGTAATGAGAAAAGAAGATAGGTAATTATCTATTATTTTTGGAGAACGTAGCCTGGTTTTAGCCGCTGAGAAATTAATCTTTCTTTTTCTTTATGATTAAAGTTGTATTCTCTTGTAATTAGCTTACACATTAGTACTGTCTTAGTTTAATTATGTTTAACTCCACTCCAGAGGGCGTTGTCAACATAAGCATAAACTTACGCCTTTTTTCTACCGGGGTCAGCAGATATAATGTAACTAACTACCGATTAACATTACCTGTAACTACTTGGTCCGAAATATCCCAACTCAAAGTGTGTAAGACTTATACATATTATAAACTCACGCCTATTTCCCACCGGGATAAGCAGAGACTATAGAATTCCATTTACAAAATATATAAGATGTACGTACATGATAATTAGTTTACGTAAATTGTAACATAGAGACCTGCGCTTAAATTAAGCCAATCGCTGACTGTAGTTCTCATACGAGTATTATGTATCTTTTCATCTACAGTATGGGTTAGAGGTGGATTACCAACCTCAGCAACTCTAGTGTCAGGGTTATTATTGAGCCCCCAAAGGCCCCTGACATGACTCATGTAACGAATACATACTTTCAACTTACAACAGTATGTAGAAACCACGACCAACAGCTTAAAATGCCTTTCGAAACATGGATCATCTTACTAATAATGATATGCATGATGTAGTATTACACTTTATACGAATAATGTCTTTTTTAAAAGAAGTTTAAACAATTGAACGAGTGCGTTTTAAATACATTTACAACGATGAAAAAAATGGTTCACCCTTTTCCAATCTCGAGTTAAATCAACAGAACAAACTCTATTACTCAGCTCTGAATGGAGTGGAAATGACATTAGTCCATCAAATGTACGTAATATCGCGACATCTCGTTTAAAAACAATTTGCTTTTGTTGTCCCCTCGACGACGCCGATTTGTCCCAATTAAAAATAGAAAAATTCAATTTCATATAAACGACATATTGAGTGAACGCCTCAAACAAATGGCAGTCTTTAAGCACAACAACCAACATAATTTTCTTCACAAAATACTAAATAATAATCCCTATTTAAAGGCAGTTAAGGGTAACAAAGTAGCAGAAGTAATGTGGTTCAAAAGTGAATGCATGTTTTTTATGTTATTTCGTGTCATTGTTGCGATGTTACAAGGTTTATTCGCTAACGAGCCAGCGGGGAGCCGAGCGAGCGAGACAGCATGCGTTAGAGCGAGACAGGTATATGTAATATGATTTGTTTTGTTGCATTGTGGTTTGCAGCCGCCGGCGAATGTCGAAGTTTTGTGTTTTTTTCCGTTCCGTACCACTGTGCGCTCATGTTTTATTTGCAGTGTTTTTAGATCAGGCGATATTTATTTTATTTACAATATACATTTAAAGTAACGTATTTTTTGAACAGACTCCGTGGTCTAGTGGTTAGAGCGTTAGGCTCACGATCTGGAGGTCCGGGTTCGATTACCGACGGGGACATTGTCGAAATCACTTTGTGAGACTGTCCTTTGTTTGGTAAGGAATTTACAGGCTTGAATCACCTGATTGTCTGAAAAATAAGTTGATTCTGTGCTTCGGAGTTCCCGGCTATTAGGAGTAAAAACACCTCCACCAACCCGCAGTGGAGCAGCGTGGTGGAGTATGCTCCATACCCCCTCCGGTTGATTGAAGGGAGGCCTGTGGCCAGCAGTGGGACGTATGTAGGATATTTATGTATGTTATTTTTTTTTTAGCAGCGGATCATACTAAGATTTTAGATTTTCTTATGATAATGAAGGATCTCCTTGCATCTTAGTCGATGAACGACTGCCTGTCTGACTGTCCGACCCGATAGGAACAGCATTCCCGAGATGACGAGCAGCATTTAACATTCTAAGTTTTTATTTTCGCCACAGATAATAGAGTGATCTGTTTATTAGGCAAATATTTACTGGTCTGTTATCTTCACAAACTTAATCAATCAGAAGAATTCCGATATCAAATACATAAACAAGCGGCAAAGAAAGAGGGTAGACAGATATGTCTGTCCGTAGAAAATTATGTATTACCTACTCCTCTCCAATCTCATCAGTCATCCCGTGGTCATTTGCAACGGTGTCGAAATATCGGGAGTCTCATATCCCTGACTTTAAAGCGGTAAGAACCCGTTATTATGTGTTTTAATTAATCAAGCAGAGCAAAGTTACTATATTTCGGATAAATTGCATACGTTATTTAGTAAGTAAGTATTATTACTTAAGTAAGTAATATCCTCCTCAAATAACATTGTACAAACCAATTTGCGATAAACGTTATCGTGTCCGAGAAGGACTTACGATGATCAAATTGGAGATGTCCTTAGAAAAGGTTCAATGCGATCTACTCTGAACCGGCGTGCGTGTATGAAGCGATTGATGAGTGTGGAGGAGGCAAGAGAAGTGTGTCAGGATCGAAGCAAATGGAATTCTATAGTCTCTGCTTACCCCGGTGGGAAATAGGCGTGAGTTTATGTATGTATGTATGTTATCGATAAACCAAATAACAAGCATAATGATATTCAATTTAATAAACGGATAAAGAATATTCTTGAATAGAGGAGTTATTTAGAGCAGTTTATTACAGTATTGTATTTGGTATCACCTTATAGATCTGTGTCGGCCGATTTACCGCGTATAATGCGCTGATCGGCAAGATAACATGTCCGTTGGAAGGGGCCTTTATACGATCATTGATAGTTAACTTATTTTGTAATACGGTTGTGGAGTTAATTCTTTACGGGGTGAGCCATAGAGGTGGCCAATCAGCTCGCACATCAAACACTTCAGGACCCCGATACCGACCCCGCCGGCGTGGTCGACGATTTCCCTCAATCAGCGCTTATCGCTATCGACCTACGAGGGTCGATTAATTCTTTCAAATATTTTTCCTCTCAGACGACGCCCTGAGCCGAGGTTCGCGCCCAACTGGGCACCCTCAGGCCTGTTGTCTTAAACGTTGTACCGGGTGAGAGCCTTCAGCGCTCCCCATTTGTCCGGCCAAGTAGTTAATGCCATTTGCGGCAAATCCACAATACGTCACGTCGAAAAAATAATCTTCACGGGGTCATAGATTTTATTATGTCAATTAATATTTTTGTCTTGTTTAGCCTGAAGTCATAGAATAAGGAACAATACTTATAGAATGGCGACTATACGTATCCTTTCAGAGTTTTCACTAACACAGTTGGCTCGACCATTATAGACAGCGATACGGCTCACCTATCATGTTGGTCTAACAGAAAGCTCGGTGAGGTGTGGATACTTAGTTCATCTTGCGATGGATGTAATTAATGAGAAGGCGAACGTCGTGTCTTATAAGGAAATCAAAGAATTGGACCCTTCATAGACAAGAATAGAGAATGCTACACCGACAAGAGCGTGGCTCCTAAATTCATGATGATGCGATGGATATACTTCTGACTACCCGATTTGGTATGTAGTCGTAAGCTTATGTTGTTATGTTAAACTGAGGGTCTAAAAATACCACATTGTTGCAATTTATCTAAGAAAGCAATATTGCTATTTGACGTTTGTTTGCATTGCGCACTTACTTTTATATGCGCAAATGTCAAATTGCAATATTGCTTTTTTAGATGAATCGCTTCGATGTGGCGGTTTTAACCCCTCTGATCACACATTTCATGAGAAAGATTTTCTATCGCTCGCGTCTTGTTCCAGCCGGTATCCACACAACTGCAAACTTACTGCGCGCTATTATTAAGCAGTGCGACGACTGCGCAGTAACTGCAGTAACTTGTCATTAGAGCAGCTACACTGCAGTTATCACCGCGGGACGCCGTGATATGATACTTTTTGATACTTTTAGGGTTCCCTGGGTGAAATGGTTTCAGTTCATAACATAACATAAGCTCATGAGTGTATCACAATTAGGGTGGTATTAACACTTTCAAGGACAGAACGTCTAATGACGTTCCGATTCCAAGGTGTCATACTGTTTATTATGAACCATCAATGTCCCATGGTCTCTGCCCGTGAAAGGGTTAATAAACTAATCTCAGCTTCGAGACTGCTCTCAAGATCATGTCAATGTGACAGTTCTTATATAAAACCAGGGACCTTGAGCACGATCTTGAGGGTAGTCTCAGCTGAGATCAGTTTATTAATACCACCCTTAGAGTAGTAGGTACACTCATCGCGAGAGTAATTACCCACACCTCACCGAGCTTTCTGTTCGATCAAAGTGATAGGTGGCTGCGTTAGTGAAAAGTGATACAGTTGAACTAAAAACAATTCTAGTACCGGGATTCGAACCGACACTCCCCGTTTGAGAAGCAAGCCGGTGTAACACATAACCACAGTGGTTTTTGTTCGATCAAGTCCAAATAATGACATTTGAGACAAATCTGCAATAAGTACATACATAAACTCACGCATATTTCCCACAGGGATGAGCAGAACTATGGAATTCCATTTTTTTTATACTGACATACTTCTCTTGCTTCCTCCACATTCATCAATGATAATCAATCATTCATCATTCTATAATAAGCCACGTCGAAAGAGAAATAGTATATTAGAACCAAATTCTGACTGAGGTTGGTTTATAGATATGTGGTGTAAAGGTTGGAAATAATCGACCGGGTTAAAGCTCCCAGCGCTCCCCATTTGTCCGGCCAAGTAGTGAATACCATCCGAGACAAATCGCTACAATAAGTTACGTCAGAAAGCAATGCTAGTAGGAATAAAACTAAAAATAAGAGGGCCCCAGTTCATTTCTAAATTGACTACAAGTTGGAAATTGTAATTAGTCTGGGTGGTTCTCCACCAAAATTCAATACACAGTGGAGCATGGTCTTATTCGGGCCTCAGTTCTCTCCCTTGTCGGTGGAGTAATCGCCATACCTCTCTTCTTCCCGCCAAATCCTTCACCTCCCGATACGACACGACCTGCACCTTCTCTTTTATTTGTTTCATAAATGTTCTCCTAGGTCTACCCCTTCCTCTCTTTCCTTCAATTCCTCCTTCTATGATGTTTTTATAAATGAATCGTGTCGTATCAGGTGGCGAATCATATTTCCTCTCCGGTTCTCTAAAGTATCTATTATTTTTAAGTTCTTCTTTCTACGACTCTTTCCAGCACTTTAATCAGCATAGAAAAATAAATATACCTATTAGGTATGTTACAAATAAGTAAGTGTAAGAATTCTAAATTGAAATAATTTGTTCTACGGAACCCCTTATAAAGTGCTCCAATCACTGAACTAAGCGGGCGAATCAGCAGGCAGCTCTCAACGAGGGTCTGGGTTCGATCCCGGCCTGGTTTAACTCCGTTATAGCGAGCGACGCCGCGGGCTGTGACATAACTCGACAAATGGCGTGTTTTGTAGCGAATTACATTGTTGCTTAAACTTGTTATTGTTATTCATTTTGTTGGGTAATGGAGTGAGGGATTGGACTGTGTGATGGTTTGGCTGCACGATGTTTGGGTTCGAAAGTTTAAAATAAATAAGTTCAAAAATCACATGAACAGCCTCCGTGGTCTAGTGGTTAGGTTAGGTTAGGTGGGGACATTGTCGAAATCACTTTGTGAGATTGTCCTTTGTTTGGTAAGGACTTTTCAGGCTTGAATCACCTGATTGTCCGAAAAAGTAAAATGATTCCGTGCTTCGGACGGCACGTTAAGCCGTTGGTCCCGGCTATTAGCCGTAAAAACGCCTCGATTAACCCGCAGTGGAGCAGCGTGATGAAGTATGCTCCATACCTCCTCCGGTTGATTGAGGGGAGGCCTGTGCCCAGCAGTGGGACGTATATAGGCAGTTTATGTTTATGTAAGTTCAAAAATAGTTTCGAAAATTATTAGTTTGGAACCGTGTTGGCTTAGAACTTGCGAGATTACGCATTCAGAGTACAGAAATGTATTTATTTACAAGTCAAATACAATAAATAAACAATGCTAATGCAAAAACACCAATATATCAAGAGTAGTGATGTGCTGGATTGTTAAAAATGTATATCCGCGGATACGGATCTGAATACGGATATTAATTAGTTAAAGATCGGCGGATACGAATACGGATACGGATCTTTATTTTCTTATTCGATATTCTTCGATTGGTGCCGGCGCCTGCGAAAAAAAGAAGATTTAGTTTTAGTTTTTTCATTGTCATAAAAAAGATTATAATTTGCTAATATTGACCTAATTAACATTATTTAAAAAATATTAAAGTTTTAGTTATTTCATTGTTATAAAAGTGATATTTTATCTTGCTTTCATTATAAAGATCTATCTATCTAAATGTTTGCAATATAAAGGTGCCAAATATTTGATTTTAAGAAATAAAAACAATCAATGAATTTTATAGTTTTTAATTTAATGATTCTACTTAATCACCTGAAAAAGATCCGCGTGAAAAGTAATGGACACGGATACAGATTTTTCTTTTATCTCGGATATCCGCGGATACGGATACGGATATTCGGAACATCACGAGTTTCAAGAGTAATATAAATTATTTATTATTATATATAAATTATTATGTTTTCAAATTATTTTATTTTGCCATTTGGAACTGAGCTACCGCGCTGTTCTATTTATCTGTAGTGATGATAATGATGATGATCTCCGACCGATTACGGCCATGACGACCACTTCGACTCCTAGTCGGCATGACGCTGATGCGCCCCAAGATGACTTTTGAGCCTATCTTCACAGTGAACTCCCGCGCACAGTGAGGGCACTACCACGCTGTTATCGTATCGCAAAATTCGCTTGCGCCGATACAAATTCTTTATATCACTGAAGTTTTTTCTAAAACAATACAGGTTTGTTTCTATACCTAAAGGTCTCCTGGTGGATATTGCTACTTTAGCAATAAGGCCGCCTATTGTAGGTACTACCTCATCACTAATTTAAGAGCCACGCTCTTGTCGGTGTAGCATTCCCCATACTTACTACTTTTTTAGGGAAAAATAGGGCAGTGGTTTCCCACTTGCCTCGCCCCGCAATACTCTGTCTGACGCAAGTGTGATGGCGCCCAGAGTAGTCTATTTCAAAGCCGTACTAGGACTCCTGTCCTCCGCCTCTGAATAGTACTGACAGTTACCTAACTACCTACCACATAATTGATTATAATTATTTATTTTAATGTTTGTTAGAGTAGGTGTGAGTCTTTTTGAACAACCAGGACACAACGCGACAGATATAAGATAATTAGCGATTACAATAGGCGGAATTATTGCTAAAGAAGCAAGCTCTGCTAGGCTTAATCTCTTTAAAGCCGTGATGATGATGCGATCCAGCCGATTTCGGCTACGGCGACTGCTTCAACTCCGACGTTCATGTGCTCGCATGTGGCTTATATAGCCAATCTTATTGGAAAAGATCCTCGCACATAGTGGGCTTTAAAGGCGTACCTTTTTTCTAAAGTACGTCTCCATACCGTTCCTGTTCCAAGCTAAGTGATGTAAAACGGCAAAAATTGCTCAGCGATTCTCCGGAGTTTTTAATAATTGTTTTATGCCGTAACAAATGAGTTTGCTATTGGATCGGGCTGCACGCTTACAAAAATGGACGTATAATGAGATCAGGGGGAGAGAGACGGGTGTATGGGCTAGAGAGGGAAAGAGAGTACGCGTTGGTGGATTTTTGTTGGTTGGGTCATTGCTTTTGTTTTATTTTTGTTGGGTTTTTTTGTGGGTTTTGTGGATTATGTGAACGTAATGAAAGGTGTGACTTTTTGGCATTGGGTTATTAATTAATTTAATTCAAAGTACTGTCAGTTTTCTTTATAAGTATATTTGAGTCCGTTCTATTCTGATACATACAACATCAACATTCAATAGATATCAAAACCAATAGTGATTAAGAGTTGTTATAATGTAGACCAGTTCTTCGACTTCTAAGTCATATTACCTAATCAGACACGCCCATCACCCCAATCGGGGTAGGCACGAGCCATCACTCATTTTCTTTCTTCCCTTATGTGAGTGCGAGTTGTGAGATCAATGACCGACCTCATCTAACCTAGTGTCAGGGTTACGTTTACAGTAATTGAGCATTGGGCCCATCCGGAGGTCCCGGGTTCGAATCCCGTCGGAAAATTCCACTTGATATCAACTTAGAATCATGGCCTGAAAGATTCCGTTACGATTTCACTAACACGCTGTATCATACTTATGGGCTCACGGCATATTTACTGCCTGCACAATATATAATAACCATATTTTTGTCTGAATATACATACATACATATACAGCCTATATACGTTCGTCCCACTGCTGGGCACAGGCCTCCCCTCAATCAGCCAGAGGGGGTATGGAGCATACTCCACCATGCTGCTCCACTGCGGGTTGGTGGAGGTGTTTTTTTACGGCTAATAGCCGGGACCAACGGCTTAACGTGCCCTCCGAAGCACGGAATCATCTTACTTTATCGGACAATCAGGTGATTCAAGCCTGAAAAATCCTTACCAAACAAAGGACAGTCTCACAAAGTGTATTCGACAATGTCCCCATCGGGAATAGAAGCCGGACCTCCAGATCGTGAGCCTAACGCTCTAACCACTAGACCACGGAGGCTGTTGTCCTAATATACATACACAAATAATTTATACCAATATCAACCCACCTCTTCCTTCAATTACCTCAACACAGACAAATCCTTGGACTTCATTACTCCGGCCGGTGGTAATCGCATTGCCGCCGTCTCAAGGCGTCGGTAATTACTGCCGAGAGGGGGGTGATGGAGGAGGAGTTGGGGGGGTCCAGTCTGTGAAGGGGGGGCGTCTATTGTTGGTACTTAATAGGCTTTTTATTGTTTTATACTCGCCGGAGTCCGGGCGGGTTGGGTTCGTTTCGGAAGGAAGCGGTTGGGAAAGTTGGGTTTTAAAATTGTAATAATGTTGGTTCAAATACTAATGTAGGTAATATAATACAGGGTGTTAGTGACGTCGTAACGAAAACTTTGAGGGATGAGTCAGACCATGATTCCGAGTCGATATCAAGTGGATTTTTCCGTCGCAAAAATCATGTATTTTTTTTTTAGTTTTTTAAAATTATTTTCAATTCTATACATTTGCGATGGAAAATTCCACTTGATATTAACTCAGAATAATCAGCTGAATCATCCCTCTCAGTATTCGTTACGATGTCACTTACACCCTTGAGTTGAGTTGATGATTCTGAGTTGATATCAAGTGGAATTTCCTGTTAAAAAATTCATGAATTTTTTTGTGTTTTTTTTGAATTATTTTCCTATCCATACTTTTGCGACGGAAAATTCCACTTGATATCAACTCAGAATCATGGTCTGAATCATCCCTCAAAGTTTTCGTTACGATGTCACTAACACCCTGTATACACCCTGTATCCCAGTTGTGGTAGTCAGAGGTATATCCATCGTAAGATTTTTTTTTTTTTTAATTTATTTAAATGAAAAACTTAAACGGTAGATTTACAGATCATCCCCATGATAGATGAGCTAAGTGTTTGGGTTTACACGGTTATTATCATAATTAAAATACATAATACCGGGTTCTTACCGCGTAAAACCTTTTGTTTTTCCGTCCGAGAGACCTCCGCCAGGTCTTGATTTGCCTTGGCTTACCTGGAAGTCTCTGAATAGACTTCGGATTCAGGTGGGCCGAAGTAAGGACAATTTGTTCAGGTGGGATTTCTCGGATGGCTCGGACTTAAAGTGCAAGTGCGGCACTGTTCCCCAAACGATGGAACATCTTACATACTATAACTACCGAAACAGTAACAACCCGACAACCGTTTTAACTCTGCAATCGCGCTCAAATTAGTCCGCGCTTTTATAGCATCAGAGCGAGACGCCGTTATGACGTCACGGCGTGCTCCGTCCCACTCGCACACTCCTCTCGTCGAGAGTTAATTGAATAATAACACCCTCTTTACTATTGTAGACTCGGCAAATTGACGCGTAATGAAAATATCTTTGTCGGCTAAATGAGCCGGCTAAGGTAATAAGCGTTAGATACCGCTTTATGTGTTTAAATAAAGAACATTGTTCTGTTGGATTGGCTTAGTTTAGCGCAGGTTAGTTGCTGAGTGAAAGGTTCTGGGTTCGAATCCGGTGGAGAATGACCTATTTATTCTTTCGTTGCGAAGTCTTAAGAAGGATATGATAAATATGAATTTGAAAACAAATTGGTTTAGGACCTGGGATTTAAACTTGCCACCTCACAGTGAGAATCAGGCGTTCTTCCTACTGAGCTGTCACGTTTTTTATAATATCAATTATTAAATATCTCCATGCCAAATTTCATCAAAATCGGTTCAGTGGTTTAACCGTGAAAAGGTAACAAACAGAGTTACTTTCGCATTTATAATATTAGTTCGGATTATATTATTATAAGTAACATAATGAACACTTTATTGAAGAGTGTAGGGTGAAAGCCCCATTGATCGTCACAATATTATAAAGTGTTAATCCTTTCTGTAATCCGTTTGGTTGTACACATTGCTAGAATGTTGTTCATTTGTTACCCTTTCAATAGAATTGTTACCAATGTGAAGTACATTCATTATATTACGAGAAAATATTTGCAAAATTGAAAGGAAGAAAGAAAGACACCTTTACCTTATTGATAAATAAAAAAATAATAAAAACGGCCTCCGTGGTCTAGTGGTTGAGCGTTGGGCTCACGATCCGGAGGTCCTGGGTTCGATTCCCGATGGGGACATATCACAAAAATTACTCTGTGGTCCCTAGTTTGGTTAGGACATTACAGGCTGATCACCTGATTGTCCGAAAGTAAGTCGATCCGTGCTTCGGAAGGCACGTTAAGTCGTTGGTCCCGGTTACTACTTACTGATGTATACGTAGTCGTTATATGAGCCATGTCAGGGGCCTTTGGCGGCTCAATAGTAAACCTGACACCAGGGTTGATGAGGTTGGTAATTCAACCCTGGCAGGTTACTTACATCAGTAAGTATTAGCCAGGAGCAATATAATAATGAAAACAGGTGTCTGTATTTTCTTTTCTTTGGCTCTTTTATAAGCAATATACAATAATAAGGTATTTCCTTTGGAGTGTGACATATTGAAAAAGTCGCGAATGTCCCGGTGGTCGCGTGTACCAAGGACCTTATTTTAAATCGCGTCGCGTCGCGTCGCACTTACAGTCATGAGTAATATAATGTACCCACTTTAGGACACTAGTGAGACTTACAGTTCAATTTGTCAAAAAAGTTCATGTGACATGGTATCAAAGTGTATACTCGTGACCGTACATAGCGTGCTAGACCTATTGATCATTGCAGAACATAGCATTTAGCATTCATTTGTTTTCGTACATGCGATGATTGCCGATAATCATTAAGAAACATACATACATAGTCAAACACATATCTCTCCGTTTTGCTACGGTGCAGTCGGGTAAATAGAAGCACTACATGAAGCCTACGGTTGAATAAAAATGTTTGCCTTTAGTTTTTTTAAAGAGACTGTAAACAGTGAAACAATCACCACGCCACCACTCTTCACGTCATTAACTGTCCGCTGTATAGGGTGGGCAGAAAATTACCATTTGGATGGAAATATGGTTTTAGTTTTTGACTTCACGTGACTTATTGCTATGTGTATTGAACAATTGTTGTTTTATTACAAAAAATAAATAAATATACGGTCGAATTGTGAACCTCCTCCTTTTTTGAAGTCGGTAAAATGAAAGATTAAAGATAATACCAGGTTTAAAATATAGTCCGCAGAAAGAAGTCTGGCGGACGCGGGGTAGTGTCGCAGATTCTGCATAAATTTTCTTTTCTTTCACATACACATGGTATTATCTTTAGACTTTATTTAGTAATAAGGCAGTAGGATCTTCTTAATAATAATAAAAAAGTTAATTTATAGGTAAAACCTACGACACACAATACATTTACAACATTAAAATATACACACATTATTATTCAGTTGGAAAACATAAAGGTATATGGGTGCCGCAGCTCACCAAAAAAGGCCAGGGTTTGAAAAAGGTCTTTTTTCAAACGTTTTTCTTGATTGGTCTCGGATATTGTTTACTATTTGACAGAGAGATAGATCAAAATCCCAAGACGGTCAAAGGATGTTTCATGGCGGAGTTACACCTATTAAAATACTTACTAAGCCATCGACAAAAATAAAAAGATCAGTCAAAACAACACGCTGTACAAATTGAAAGTGTATTTTAAAAAAAGTGGTGTGTAACTGCGAATCAAGTGGAAGTGGTTTGTGGTACAAAAACTACATAATTGGAGCTACTTAGCGTCCGTCACTGGCCACTCTCCCGACGCCGCGTTTAATTCAATTTTACTGGTTTATTTCTTTCTTTAAGTAATTTATTTAATGGTTGCTCTACTGCTTACTAGGTACACGGGTTTGTAAATTTTGTTTTAGTTTTTGACTTTCGTTTTTTTGTGATTTAAGTAATACATTTTATTTTTTGACGTGAGTTATTGTAGATTTGCCGCAGATGGCATTAAATATTTGGCCGGAAAAATGGACAGCTGAAGGCTGTCACTCGGTACGACGTTTAACACAACAGGCCTAAGGGTGCCCATTGGGCGCGCACCTCGGCTCAGGGCGTCGTCTGAGAGGAAAAATATTTGAAAGAATTAATCGACCCTAGCGGGTCGATAGCGATAAGCGCTGAATGAGGGAAATCGTCGACCATTCATCATCATTTCCCATATTTTATTTATTTTCGGTATATTTAATACATATCGGTCTAAGAAATATAAGTATAAAATATTTCGGATAGATGGTGCCGGCGACAGATTAATTACCTACGATATAGATCGTAAATGACTATATAGACCCAGTGGTGTGATTGTTAGCACACTCGTCCCGGCTTCACAAAAGTTGCGGGTTCAAGTCCCGTCCGAGTTGAATATTTTTGATATATATTTTTTCACTTTCCAAATATACATATTTCAACACTAATTTTGTTATTCTAGGAGCGAATAAAAGACAGAACTCTGCTCTTCCCGGGCATGTCGAAAAGTGACAGATTCTGATTCTCTTAAAGAAGACATATCAGTAATCACAAGATTTATACTCTTTACTCCTACGCACATACCTAAACTCACGCTTAAAATCCCTAACATGGTGGGCAGAACCACGAGTAATCAAATACAAATTTATTTATTCGTAAAAACACAGGGTGATGTTACAATTCAATGTACAGATGTTAACACTAAAAATTAGGAGCCACTGCGATAACCGTCAGGCATACGAATTTAGGCACAAAATCAAAACAAATGATTTAAAATTAGAGAGATTACAATACAAAACTCAAGTATTTAAATTATAAAATGTCAAACGTTAGAAAGTTACATGTCAATAGGTAACATTAAAGTAAAAAAATATAATACTAGTAACTTAAGAAACTTGCACAATGGTGTACTTAAATCTAATTCCATTTTTCACCAAAAAAGTCCCTAATATTATAAAATACATTATCAATCAGAAATGCTTATAAACACTTGCAGATACTTTTGATACGAAGTTATAAGATGGATATGATGAATCATCATTTCATTATTTCTGCCTGTTTTTTGTAAACCATCAACTTGGTACTTAGTAGGTGATCATTAAATGTTTTTTTCTTCTAAATTATGTTGTCTCATTTTATAAAGTAGCCGAAAAGTATTAATTAGATTGTAAATTATAAGTTTTGAGGCAAATATATCGATGGCGGTAGTAAAAGCACTCAGAATCCATCGGTAGTTATTTATTCGAAATAAAATCAAAATTAGCATTACTAATAATCTGGTGCAGCCGTAACCAGGTTACAAAGACCTGTGACATTTGAGCTGAGCGTTTGAATATAAGTACCCCCTTTCCTAATGTACCAATTTTTAGTTTCCTACCATGAAAACATGAGACTCCATGACCCATGACTCATGTCAGGGGCTTATGGCGGCTCAGTAATAACCCTGACACCAGGGTTGATGAGGTTGGTAATTCACCTCACAATCCACACGATAGAAGAAGACCATGAATACTGCGAAACATCCCATATGAAATTTTATAAAAATGATACACGATTTTTTGTTACTCACAAATAACCCGCATACCAATGTTTAGCTTTCCACCATCCCTTCAACCTGTCTCCACTTAAAAAAAACATGTCAATTCGCGATTTGTTTTGCCGTGAAAGACAGACAAATAAACAGAGACAGACACACACATTCACTTTCCCATTTAAAAAAAAAATTCAAATTTTTTTTTTTTATTTTATATTATACCTATGCATGTAAAAGCTAGTTACAATACCATTTGTATTTACTACTCAAAGTTACAAATACGAATGTTGCACGTAAGTCAGGATACAATTAAACATAGAGAAATTGCTAAAAATATAAAAGTGGAGTGAGGTCGAGATATTCTGGCACCACGGTCAGTGATGCGCCCAGCAGTGGGCAGGTATCAATTTAAAGTAGTTACCGTGTGATGGATTGGATGACGCGGCGCATACCACACCGGAGTGGAACCACAAATGGTGCGAGTTTTGGGCAAGCTTTTTTATTGGGGTTTGTGGGATTGAGGTGTTTTTAAGGATTTAAATGTTATTTTATTTCATTCTACTCGTATTGTAAGAATGTAGTATAAATTGATTCGTACAATGCTCCCGGTGGTATGGAATAGAAGGCATTTTTCAAATAAGTACAAATCTTTATTCTTTATTTTTTTTATCTTTATTTTATTTTTTATTTTTTTTTTTGTCTCGTGAGAATAAAGAAAGTTAATTGAAAAACAATAAAGTTGAATTTCGACGAGTTTATTTAATTAATAGTAGATGATCCATGCTTTAGAAGGCACGTAGTAAGTACGTAGTCGTTACATGAGTCAAGGGCTTTTGGCGGCTCAATAAAAAAAAAAAACAAAATTCAAAAATTGGTTATTCGGACAACATATGATCGATCGGTAGGGTTAGTAACAAAAACATAATAAGTTAGATTACAAAATAAGGTTTCAATAATAAATAACCCTGGCATCAGGGTTGATGAAGTCGGTCATTCACCTCACAACTCATATGAAAAGAAAAAAAATAAGTATTGTTAGATACATGAAATGCTTCATACATTTCAATACACATCCATTGGTAACAATAACTGTCTAGGAAAGACATAAATAAAAGAGTTTGTGACGGCAATTTCACGGTTTATTAATTTTTTTCAAAAGAGATATTACAGAGAACGTGTTGATTCGATATAATTTTAAAATGAAGAGAGAGTGAATGGTTGGAACGAATGTTACCATATAAATAATATTTTTCTTTTTTAATTAAGAATGGTTTGGCTCAATGGTTGTTGCAAACATATTCCCGAGGGCCGGGTGCTAAACTTACAACTGAAAAACTACAACTCCGACCACCTAATAATTAGCGATCTAGCACGGTGCGTACAACAGGGGTACAAATATAAAGTGCCACATAATGCGACGGAAACCGTACTAAGAGAATGTACTCAATGACAACTGCACTACGCACCCTACTATAACGCAAGAGCCATATTAACTAATATTAAGTTATACAATTTTTACAAAAATATTATGAACTTTTAGACTCTTAAGCTATGCTTATATTAGAAAAAATAAACCTTTTTTTTTTTTTAACTATTTTTATGAGAAAAATAAACACTTTTTAAATATTATTTTCATGTTTCTATTGGCAATATACATAATTTATTAATGGCTCTACGTGACATGCCGCAAGAAGTTTTCACTTCTGCTACCCTCACCCTCTGATCGGGTCCTGAAATCAGCTTTGTAACCCTAGCCAATGGCCAGCTGAGTGGAGCAGAGCGCTCATCCTTTAAAAGTACTAAAGCACCTTCCTCTATGTTGGGTTGATTATGGTGCCACTTAGGCCGATTATTTAATAACGACAAATATTGCTTATGCCATACATGCCAAAAACTTTGCTGTATCTGTGTGCATCGTCTCCAAAATCGAAGCCTATTGGTAGGCACTGAAACACAGTCAGCCTCTGGGATGGTCGTTATCGGTCTACCTATTAAGAAGTGGCCTGGTGTTAGGCATGATAGGTCCGAAGGGTCTCTAGACAGAGCCGTCAAAGGCCTAGAGTTCAATATACCTTCTACCGATATGATGATTGTATTAAACTCTTCATAGTTGAAAATGCTGGGACCAATTATCCTTTTAAAATGAAACTTTGCGCTTTTAACGGCGGCTTCCCAGAGCCCGCCGAACGTTGGTGAATAACTGGGTATATAATCAAATTTGATGCCCTTTGAAGAGGCGAAATTAATTACGGTCGATTGATGTTGAGTAGAGCTGTGTAGCTTGTACAACTCTTTAAGAGAATTATCCGCACCTTTGAAAGTTTTGGCGTTGTCGCAGTGGATAACGCGTGGCAACCCGCGCCTTGAAATGAATCGTTTCAAGGCTGCAATGAAACATTGCGAAGTCATATCTGAGGCCAACTCTAAATGCACACTTTTGGTGACAAAACACACAAACACTATAACATAACCTTTGGAGACCACACTCCTTCGAAGGCTAGATTGCTTAACTTGAAATGGGCCACAGTAATCAATACCAACAATGCTGAAGGTACTAGCCTGGTTAACTCTATCAGTGGGCAATGAACCCATTAACTGTTCAGCACATTGAGCTTTAAAACGATAACATTTAACACATTTGTTTAAAATCTTTTTTACCTCTCGATTACAGCTTATAATCCAGTAACGCAGTGCTAGATTAGACATGGTCATTTTTGGACCCGCATGCAATAAGGCTAAATGCTCATTTAAAATAATTAAATCCGTAATGTGACAATTTTTTGGTAAAATAACAGGATATTTTTGTGAATATGGAATTGAAGCATTTTGTAATCTGCCAGAAACTCTTAATACTTTATTGTTGTCTAGAAACGGAGTTAATGATTTTAAATGAGATCCTATAGGATGCTTATTTTTAATACAATGAATTTCGTGAACAAAATATGAATTTTGTACAATATTAAATATTTTATTTTCTGTGTTTTTTAATTCTTGTATAGTTAAGTTATGTTTTAGCCTATTATTTTTATTATTACAGTTATATGCAAATCTAAGAACCCAAGTCATTATTCTTACAGTTTTGTTCCAAGAGGAATATTTTAAAATTATTTCAGGTATTTCAGGCACAGTTGATGTCACGCTCAAGCCGACCTCCCGTGTATCGTAAGTAGGAGCAGAGCACAACAGGTGATTGCAGCTTACCAAGGATTCTACAGGCACATAATTAGGTTTAGAATGCTGTGGTGGACCATTCCACCACAGGGTGTTAGAGGCAAGCTCGGCCGGGTCACATCCGCGAGATAAGCAGTCTGCCGGATTGAACGCGCCATCAATGTGATACCAATTACAATCATTAGTCAACGACCGAATAACATTTGTTCTATTTTGTACATAAGCCTTCAAGTTTTTGTTTGACTTAAGCCAGCACAGCACAACTTGTGAATCCGAAAACATGTATTTGGCATCAATTTTAATATTTGAGTAGTTTATTCTGACTCTGTCATATAACTTCGCTAAAATTAATGCTGCATTTAATTCCAATTGAGGCACAGTCAATTTGTTTTTAATAGGAGCTATTTTAGATTTAGCACAAAGTAGAGTAGTGGTTGCACTATTGTTATGTATTACTTTTACATAAATGCAACATCCATATGCTGTTTGTGACGCATCACAATAACAATACAGCTCAACACGCTGTGCATTAGAACACATTATGTTACGATTTACACAAATAGCTGACATAGTTGTAAGTTGACAGTAAAATTGTTTCCACTGTTTTAATATTTTATCAGGTAAGGGAGAGTCCCATTTTAAGTTTTCAATCCACAATTTTTGTAAAAATTCTTTAGCTCGGACTGTGATTGGCCCTACCAGCCCGAGAGGGTCAAAGAAGGACCCTATGACACTAAGCACGGAACGCTTGCTCCAGTCTCCATGCATATTTTTGATAGGACAACCCACTTTTAACGTATCGCTTTTGACATCGTACGTTACGCCGAGTGCTTTTATAGATAAGTTTTCTTTGCAGAGCTCATGTTCATCAAAATGCTGCTTACTGATTGGAATGTCAACAAGAAGACGAGGATCACTGGCGGCCCATTTATGTAAGCTAAAGCCGGCTCGCTGAAGTAATGAAATAAGCTGATCTCTTACCTCCAATGCCTCTTTTATTGACTGACCTCCAAACAGCGCATCATCTACATACATGGAATTCCGGATCACAGCTGCCGCCCTAGGGAACTCAGCCTCGTACTGGCGTGCTAGTTCTTCCAGGCACCTTGTGGCCAGATAACTGGAGGACTTCAACCCATATGTGACGGTCTGCAATTCAATAATAATTAGGTTATTATTTTTATTTCTCCACAGAATATTCTGGAGCACTCTGTGCTCTGGGTGTAGAAAAATGGCTCTATACATATGCCTAATGTCGGCCAAAAGAACATACTCGTGAGCTCTGAATGACAGCAAAATATCAAAGAGGTCTTTTTGCACCTTAGGACCGTTCATAAGCATTTCGTTTAAGCTGGGGTGCGCCCTTGCTCGAGTATTGCCATTGAACACAACACGGACTTTATTGGTTTTTTTGTCATTCCTTATTACGGGTAAGTGCTGCATGAAATACCTTTTATTCGCTTCAGCATGGCTGAAGGGCAAGATTTTGGCATGTCCTAACTCAACATATTCGTTGATAAATGCATGGTATTTTTCTTTAAGCTGCTCATCTTTATCTAGTCTCTTTTCGATGTAATTTAATGTTTTGGCTGCAATGGGAAACGTGTTACCTAAGTCAAGCTGATCTAGAGGCCTTTGAAGTGGAAGTGAAACCTGAAAATTGCCATCAATTAACTGTACCGACTGTTTAAAAGCGGCTTCGCAGGGATCCTGCTTTACTGTAACCTCCGGCTTCGTTTCAGGTACTAGTTCAGTATTCCAAAACTTTGTAAGGAGGTGATCAAGCTGTTCATCATTGTAAGTAGTCATTGCATGCAGTGTTACTAGATTTTTATTTAAAGATGATGCATTCTCTTTGATCTCTCCTGACACAATTGAGCCAAATTCGGTGTCTATTAGGTAGAGATTGCTTCCTAATTGAATTTTGTTAGGCCGCATAATTTTGAAAAACATGTCAGCTGACAGTAAAAATGAGATGTCACCTGGAGTACCATATTCATCATCTGCAAGCACTGCAGATTTTGGCATGGGGATATTTTTCATATCAATTGCATGCTGAGGTAACGTTGAAGTTATTTGGTTCACAATGGAACAAGTCACTTGACAATTAAAATTGTTTTGAAGTGACATGAAACGCACATTGACAGCTTTTGAGGTAGTTCTGTTTTGTTGACCTAGAGCTGTAATATTTAAATTACTATTGAATGGCTTTAAATTTAACATTTTGGCAAGATCAGATTTTATAAATGAAACTTGACTGCCGCTGTCCACTAGCCCTCTAGCAATAATATGTGATTTTCCGTCTTGGCTGAAGAGCTTTGCTTTAATGGTGGGCAGCAGTACAGTGCTGTTGCTGATGTTGCTGTGCAATGAAGCTTTTGATTCACTTGCGTCCAGGTGCAATAGAGTATTATGATCTTTGCTATTGCACAAAGAGCATTTGAAATGAAAATGACATTTTTTATTGTGATATCCTAAACAAACTTTACACAAATTATTGTTCAAAACAAATTCAATCCTATCCTTTGGGCACAATGTTTGGAATTTTTGACATTTGAATAATTTGTGAGAAGGATCTTTACAAAACCTGCAAGATGGTAACTCTCTGCTTGCGAGGTTAGTAACTTTTTTATTAAATAATTGTGTGGAGTTCTTACCTTCGCTCCTTTGGCTCTCCTCGAAGCTGCTGGCCCTTCTTTCAATGAATGCAAAGAAGTCATCCAGATTTGGCAGCTTGTTATCAACACGCTCACTATGGTATGCTCTGCAAGAAAACTGATCTATTTTTCGCAACAAAATGGGTAAAATTATCATATCCCAATGTTCAGTGGGCTGTCCAAGGGTCTTCAAGGCTCCTAAATGTTGACGAGCATGAGCTATTAACTCTCGTAAATTGCTGGCAGCACCCTTCACAATAGGCGAAAAATCCAAGATTGCCTGTACATGGTTTGTAACAACGAGAAACTTATTATCATATCTAGCTTTGAGTAAAGCCAATGCCTTCTCATAAGAATCACCCGTTAAGGGTAGCCCTTCAATAAGTGACAACGGCTCCCCTTTCAAATATTTTCTTAAATAGAATAACTTTTGGATAGGTTCTAGTTTACCATTTCTATGAATAATAGCCGTGAATAGTTCGATAAACGATTGGTACTTGGTGTAGTCCTTTCCTTCATACACTGGAATGTCAATTTCAGGAAGTTTCATTGATGAATATCTGTCACTGGCACTATCACTAGCTGATGTATTTTGCTTCGACGAACTTGCCTGCGCGAGCGCCTTCTTGTAGCTTATTATCACGCTAAGACATCTCTCTTCTAGTCCATCATCGTCGAACTCGTCGTCGTCGCTCCAAGTTAAAACTTGCTTTTCTAGCAAAAGATCGTTCACGGTCAGTAAAACTTTCTCCAATAGCTGCAGCCGGAGGGTAATAGCATCCGTATCTAGAGGTCCTTTCTGTTCACGCAAAAAGTTTTCTGCTTTCGTCAATTTCGATTTGCATTGTGCCAATTGAACTTTCAGCCGTTTGTCCCGAGACGCCCTGTCTTCTTCATCCGCAATGCTTTTTCTGCGTCCCATGTTGAAAATCGCAGAAAATTCCGTAAATAATTAATATTTTTCGCAGAAATGCAGACGTATTTGTTTATCAAAACACGGGGCGAACGAACGAATGATGCTTGACATTGACAGATGAAGGAACGAACAGTATCTGTCAAGAGTTGAACGGCTGAATGACTGCATTGACCGACTCGTTGATTCACGTTTGGTTATCGTTGAAGTTCGAATAATGGCGGCCTCTCTTTACAACAAGTAGATTTTCACCGGAGAAATGCGTGAACTATGTTGAGGCTTCTGTGACGATCCGTGGTATATTCCTTGACGAATGTTGGTCCAGGCCTCTTATTTCACTTCTAGCACGCCCCTTGATGATGAAATATGCGCAAAAGCCTTGTAAATGGCGACTCGCACTCACGCGCCCACGAGATCGGCAATGTGCACTCGCGACGAAAAAACAGTTTTTACGATGCGCAATCACTTTACTTTTGTTTCGGCACCAATTTATGTCTAGGAAAGACATAAATAAAAGAGTTTGTGACGGCAATTTCACGGTTTATTAATTTTTTTCAAAAGAGATATTACAGAGAACGTGTTGATTCGATATAATTTTAAAATGAAGAGAGAGTGAATGGTTGGAACGAATGTTACCATATAAATAATATTTTTCTTTTTTAATTAAGAATGGTTTGGCTCAATGGTTGTTGCAAACAATAACAAAATTTGACATTAGCACCAGTAACTTAATGATACCATTTCTGTGGCCCCTTCGATCCTTGCCACATAAATCTTATAGACTATACCAGATATCGATGTGATCGATGTTAGTGTTATCGATGTAAGTTGAAACTAGTAGGCGTTGAAATTAGGAGTCGTTGAAATTAAACACCGATTGGAGTTGAATCAGAGCTCCTACCCGTGTGGTGATTCTAATAAGAATGAGAGTCTAGTCCCCGCGCGCGTGTATATATAGGAAAACGCCCACTAAGCGGGGCGGGGCAAGGGCGCGGCGGGGGTGTGTAGCGGTGAAGCCGCGCTCAGTCCCTATCTTTCTCTTTATTTTAAAAATAAAACTTACAAACTATTTACAATTTCTAGGCAATCATTATACAATCATAATATAATCATAATACAATCATAACACAATCCTAATTTGCTTCTTGTTGCTTCTACGGCGAACATATTCTCCCGCCGCAGCTGCGCAGCTCGATGACCACGTCGCGCAGCTGGACCATCTACGGTTCGCCGTCCTCGGGTGGCGATGTTGGCAGGATGACCAGCTTCTTCGTTGGCCGCCGCAGGATCCCCTTCGTTGTCCTCACGTCGACCGCCCTCGTCTCGCCGTCTGGTCCGGGGTAGGCAGCCACGACGACACCTCGCGGCCACGAGTTGCGAGGCAGCGTGCCGTCAGCGATCAATACTAAATCGCCCACGGAGATGGAACCCTTGCTGGCTCGGGGCTCCCGCCGGTGTTGGAGTTCAGGTAGGTACTCCCGTACCCATCGCGCCCAGAACATGTCGGCTAGGCGTTGGCTCTTCCTCCAGTCTTTGCGGCCGGCGTCGTCGCCCTCCGTGAAGGCGCCTGGCATCGGCACCCGTGATGGACCTCCCAGGATGAAGTGGTTCGGTGTGAGGGCCTCTGGGTCCTCCGGTGATGTCGACACGTGTGTGAGGGGTCGACTGTTGATGGTGTGCTCGGCCTCCACCAGTAGCGTTGTCAGGACTTCTTCTTTTGGCGCGCGCTCGTGCAGCACCACGGCTAGTGCTGATTTGACGCTGCGGACCAGTCTCTCCCACGCGCCTCCCATGAATGGCGCGCTAGGAGGGATGAACTTCCAGGTGATGAAGCGAGCGGAGGCTTCTTGTTGTATGGCCTCCTCGACGGCGTGCTTCATCTCGACGTCCGCACCGCGCAGGTTGGTACCCTGGTCTGACCAGAGCTCGGTGGGGCACCCACGGCGGCCTATGAAGCGCCGCAGTGCCATTACTGCAGAGTCGGTGCTGAGGCTCCCGGCGAGTTCCAGGTGCACTGCCCTGGTGGTTAGGCAGGTGAAGAGGACTCCGTACCTCTTCTGACGTGCGCGACCCACGGTGACTGTCATGGGCCCAAAGTAGTCAAGCCCCGTGTAGGTGAAGGGCCGCTGGTGATGGGCTAGACGGCTCCTTGGATGATTGCCTGTCGATGGTTGGGCTGGCGTGGCCCGACGGATGCGGCAGACCTGGCATTTCTTCAGTTCGTTGCGCACGGCGTGGCGGAGGCGCAACACCCAGTAGTGCTGTCGCACCTCATTTGCCGTCGTTTCAAACCCTCCGTGGTGTAATTGCGTGTGCACCCACTTGATGTACAGCCGCGTCCATCGGTGGTCTCCATCCAGGATGACGGGCTCCCGTTGTTCTGTTGTGATGTCGGCGGCGGCGGCGATCCTCGAGCGTAGATGTATTAGTCCCTCTTCGTCAATCATAATCGACAGTTGCTTGAGTCGACTGTCGGCCGGCAGGGGCTTCTTTCTTCTTATAGCTTCTAGCTCCGCGCTGAAGGCCTCTTCCTGCACGGCGCGTATCCATAGTTGCCGTGCGCGATGCAAGTATCGTGCCGCGAGAGGCACGATCTTTCTCTGCTGTCTCGGCGCATGTTTGTGTCCTGTGCCTCGTCCCGTTTCTCTGTGCGCCTGTACCTTCTTCCACGTCGGGTCTTCCTCCGCACGTTTCTTGGTGCGTTTTCTAGCGGCGGCACACCTTTCTCTTCCCTTTAGTTTTTCTATGAATTGTAGGACACGCGCCGTGACACGTAGTAGTTTTGCCCACGATGAAAAACGTGTTATGTCGGGTAGCGCCTTCCCTGTTCTTTCTGCGGCGGTCGTCGCGTGCACTCTCTCCTCGTTTGTGTGTTCAATAGTCTCTGAGATGTCCTCCGCCGGCCAGGTGTCTTCTGGTAGATACAGGAAAGGCGGGCCGCCGAACCAACGATGCTCGGAGGCGAAGTCTTTCGGCGTTCCTCGTGTAGCGTCGTCGGCCGGGTTGTCTCTCGTTGATACCCAACGCCATTCGTTTGTCTTAGTCTCCTCTGCTATCTCGGCGACTCGATGAGCTACGAAGGGCTTGTAGGCTCGTGGTCCCGTTCGCAACCATGATAGGACGGTCCTAGAGTCGCTCCAGAAGTAACGACGTGTAGGCTTGATGTCGTGTTCCTCTTGCGCTGTGCGGGCTAGGCGGCAGCCCATTACGGCCGCTTGGAGCTCCAGTCGTGGTATCGATGTCATCTTGCTGATAGGCGCTACTCTCCCTTTGCCGGCGATGAGCGAGATGTGTATTTGCCCGTCCTCGTCGACGATTCGCCAGTACACCGCAGCGGCGTAGGCAGAGCTGCTTGCGTCCACGAAGGTGTGTAGCTCCACGAACCGGGCGCATGTGAGCGAGGCATAGCACCGAGGTACGGCTAGTTGTGAGAGGCGCCGCGCATGCTCCGTCCATTTTTTCCATGCTTCTGCTTCGGGGGTAGGCAGCGCGTCGTCCCATCCTATTCCGGTGCGCCAGGTGTCCTGAATGATGCGCTTCGCTTGTATGGTCACGGGCGTGGCGATTCCCAGCGGGTCGTAGAGTGACATCGTCGTTCGTAACGCTTCCCTCTTCGTTGGCACGCGCTCGCCGTGTAGTATGTCGGTGGGTATCCGGGCTTCATTCATATTGAATGACAGCGTGTCGCGCTCTGGGTACCATATCATCCCCAGTATCTTCTCGGGAGCAAGCTTGACGATGTCTTCTTTCGCCTCGGGCGCCAATGATGACAGTACGTGTCTGGAACTCGATGCCCATTTCTGTAGGTAGTAGTTGGCGCGGCTATGTATATAAGCCACTTGACTGGAGACTTGTATTGCTTCTTCTTCTGTATCGAAACTTGCTAAGTAGTCGTCGACATAGTGGTTGTTGATGATTGCCGCCGCCGCCGCCGGATACTCTTCTCTATATTGTTCGGCGTTCCTATTCTTCACGAAGATTGCCGTGCAGGGGGAGGAAGTAGCGCCGAATATTACACTCTTCATGCGATACTCGACGGGGGGTCCCTCTCTTCTATCTCCGCGCCAGAGAAAGCGCTGCATGTCTCGATCTTCCGTCCTTATTGAGATCCGCATAAACATGTCCTTTATGTCAGCCGTCACCGCCACTCTTCTTTGCCGGAACTTCATCAGCACTCCTGGTAGGGATCGAAGTAGGTCCGGCCCGGACAGTAACATGTCGTTCAGGCTGACTCCTCGCACCTTTGCGGCCGCATCGTGGACGATCCTCAATTTCTCTGGTTTCTGCGGGTTCATAACTGCAAAGTGTGGTAAGTACCAAATCTTCGTTTTTCCCTTCGGCGGCGTGGGCGCGACTTCTGCATAGCCGTTCTCTATCAGCGTGTTCATCTGCTTCTCGTACCGCCTTTTCATTTCTTCATCGCGATCTAACTTCCTCTCTATGGCTTGAAGTCTTCTCAGGGCGGCTTCGTAGCTATTAGGAGGGTCGTAGTCGTCGCTCCTCCAGAGTAAGCCCGTTTCGTATCCTTCGTTTGTGCGGCGAGTGGTCCTCTCTAGTGTTTCAAGCGCTCTTCTTTCTTCCTCTGTGTGGAAATGTTTCGGTTCCACTCCTAGGACTTCCAGTGCGAAGTGGTCTCGAAGCAGTTTTTCTATTGCTTGATCATCTTCTACGATCCTCGCGTGATGTACTCGATGAGCGGGCCCTCCCGCCGGTGTGTGCCGCACTCCGTGCAACACCCATCCTAGGTCCGTGCGCGCGGCGACCAGTTGGCTGTCTTGCTCGCGTCTGACTTCATGTGCCAGGAGTAGCTGCCAGTTGTCTTGTCCTATTAATACGGTTGGCGTTCCCCGGTGATAAGTCAGCTGGTCTTGTAGGTCTTCTAGGTGGCTCTGTCCCGTCACGGCGCACGCCGGCACGCTCTGCGGCGATAACTGCAGGTTCTTCATCGTGCGCGCTGAGATGCTGTAGCTGTGCGTGTCCTCTGGCGCGCTGATGTCGAAGGTTACTCTTCTCGAAGCGCCGGCGTCCACTCGTGCCCCGGCTACTCCTTCTATGTAAAATGGCTCCGGAGGTCCCGATACGCCGATGTGTTCCGCCACCGCCGCCTCTATTAATGTGCACGTTGATCCATCGTCGAGAAGTGCGTACGTGCAGTGAGTCCCCTTAGGTCCACTTACACGAACCGGCAGAATCTTCAATAGTGCTGTAGTATTCTTCCTTTCTCTTGTCGACGCTATAGTGGCTATTACTGGGTCTTCTTCTATGTGAGTTCCCGCGTGGATGGACGCTCGTTGTTCCGGCTCGGAGTGCAGTAGGCGGTGGTGCGAGTACTTGCACCCGCCGACGTCGCACCTCCTCGTGGGACATGTGTGGCCGAACTTCCTCCGTTTCAGGCAGCGGAAACACAACCTATGTTTCTTCGCGGTTTCCCAGCGCTCGTTGACCTCTGTCTTCTTGAAATCTGCACATTCGGCGACGTGGTGTGTTTCCTTTTCGCAGACTGGACATTGTTTCCTATTGTCACCGGCCGTGACGTTTATCTTCTTTTCTTCTATGTGGTGAGTCCTCATTGTCCGCCTCAGTGGAGCGGACGTGTGCTCCCGCCGGTCGACGACTGGTGTGGCTTCCACGGGCGCGAAGCTGCCGCACCGCTCCGCTGTTCTCTCCATGAAACTTGCTAGCTTCATCAAGTCTGGTTCCTCTTCATCTTGTTCGGCCGCAAAATCGTAGTACCTATATCGCAGTGCTGACGGCATCTTCTCCACTACGTGTCGAACTACTTCCGGGTTATGCAGGTAATGTGTCTTCTTCAATGCCCTGATGGTTGCCGTAATGTTTGATATCCTCGTGGCGAAGGTGCAAATGTCCCTCGGTGATTCGGTCAGACGTGGTAGGGCCCGCAGCTTCTCCAGTTCGGCCATGACGAGGGCGTCCGGCCGCCCGAAGCGCGTAGACAGCAACCGCATCACGTCGGCAGTCGTGGTTGCACCGATGAATAAACATTGGGCGGCATCTCTTGCTGCTCCCCGAAGGCTCCGACGTAGTCTTGATAAGTTTTCTTGCTCCGTCAAATATACTGCAGTCTCTTCATAGGCGGTCTTGAAAACTAGCCATTCACTCGACGCTCCGCTGAAGATGGGTAGCTCAGGCACGGAGCGCGGGGCGATGGCGGCTGGTACTGCTCGTGCGGCCGATGCTATCGCTGTCGCTAGTTGACTGTAATCGAAAGTTGTTGGCTTCTCTTCTATACTCCTGTGTTTCGGCTTCTCATGATCCTTTACGGTGGCAGCGGGGAAAACGGCGGCAGCGGGGGGGACGGCGGCGGCGGCGGACGGCTGCGGGGGGGACGGGTCTTCCTCGGCGGCGGGAAGCTGGTCCACCCACGTCTTGGTGCGCTCTTGCATTTCGCTCACGCTGACTATATCCGTATCGTCGTCGTCTGATTCCGCTTCTAATGTGGCGATCTTCGCCGCCGCTAGCTCCACTTCCTTCTTCAACAATTCTTCTTTAGCCTTCAGCAGCGCCAGGCGACGTCCCTTCGACGCTGAGGAACGCGGCGCTGTCGGTGCACGCTTCACCGACTTGGGCCGTAGTGTCGTGTCGTGCGTGCTTTCCCCCGTAGATTCCTCCGTCGTCGTTGCAGTCGTCGTAGTAGTGCCCGAGCTGTCCTCTGTGCTGGTAGCCGTGGCTGTACGGCTTGTGCTGGGTTTCCTGGTCAGCGGGGGGGCGGTGACTGGCGTCGACGCGGCTGTGGTCGGCGCAGTCCTAACGGCGGCCGTGACTGACGTTGACGCGGCGGTGGTCGACGTAGTCGTGACGACGGGGGCGGCGGCGGCGGCGGCGGGTGCCGACTCGGCGGCGGTCGGCGTTGGGCGAGTTTCTACGGACTTCATGCTCCTAGTCTTCATATCCGCTGTTTCTTCAATCCGGCTCGAAGGAGAATTTATGTGGCCCCTTCGATCCTTGCCACATAAATCTTATAGACTATACCAGATATCGATGTGATCGATGTTAGTGTTATCGATGTAAGTTGAAACTAGTAGGCGTTGAAATTAGGAGTCGTTGAAATTAAACACCGATTGGAGTTGAATCAGAGCTCCTACCCGTGTGGTGATTCTAATAAGAATGAGAGTCTAGTCCCCGCGCGCGTGTATATATAGGAAAACGCCCACTAAGCGGGGCGGGGCAAGGGCGCGGCGGGGGTGTGTAGCGGTGAAGCCGCGCTCAGTCCCTATCTTTCTCTTTATTTTAAAAATAAAACTTACAAACTATTTACAATTTCTAGGCAATCATTATACAATCATAATATAATCATAATACAATCATAACACAATCCTAATTTGCTTCTTGTTGCTTCTACGGCGAACAATTTCATAACTGGAAAGGCAAAATTACATAAGCGCCCAAAGGCCATTTTGTGAAAATGCCGTTTAAAGCTTTTCCGTTATCATAACTTTTTACCCACTTACCTATACAATTTAGATGACGTCAACATAAGGATTACATTTTTTTACATTTTCTATTTCCAGCAATATTATAATCTTAACATGCGCTATTATTTTAAGATATTTGCTTTTCTTTTTTACATAATTTTGCTTTTCATTTTATTATTTTTATTTTTAATCAATTAAGGGGTTAATTTTTTTGTGAAACCAATTATATTTTACCACAATATAGTTTTTCAAGCTAATCTAAATTCCAGTGATAATGTGCAATATCTTTCAACTATATTTTGTGCAAATCATCGCTAAGTTAAATACGAAATTGGTTTCTAAAAGATTTTTATCAACCGTTTAACTATGTCTGATTTGCTATATTTTTTTCATATTATTAGGTATAATTGTGCTTTTAGAGATGTCATAATAGTGGGCACGAGTCGAGTGCTTGCCATTTGATGTTATCATAAATTGTGCGTTTTTTTGTAACGTTACTTGCACTTTTTTGCTCCAAACAGGGGTATATTTTTTGCCATGATAGATAGACAGACGTTTAAGTCGGAAGAGCAGACTCGTGTCACAAGAAGACATATACATAAACAGCCTATATACGTCCCACTGTTGGGCACAGGCCTCCCCTCAATCAACCGGAGGGGTTACAAGAAGACAACTCCATTGAGGTCCTAAGATGGAGATGATTAACCTTGCAAATAGTGACAAATGTCAGTCCATCCAACCATGATAGCTGTGTTCGAAGAACGCGTGACTTTTTTTTTGACGTGACTTATTGTAGATTTGCCACAGATGGCATTAACTACTTGGCCGGACAAATGGGGAGCGCCGAAGGCTCTCACCCGGTACAACGTTTAAGACAACAGGCCTGAGGGTGCCCAGTTCGAACCTCGGCTCAGGGCGTAGTCTGAGAGGAAAAATATTTGAAATAATTAATTGACCCTAGTGAGTCGATAGCGATAAGCGATGATTCAGGGAAGTCGTCGACCACGCCGGCGAGGTCGTCACAGGTTCGAATCCTGGCTCGGGTTCTAAACCACTGAATTCGACTTTGAATTATGTTAGGATTATAGAAACTAGATATCACGTGGTGTACAAGATTTGTGCCCGCCACTTTTACGAGGAACTTAATAAACATGGCGAGAAGTGTGTGTAATACTGTCTCGTTATCTCGTGTGGATTGTGAGATCAATGACCAACCTCATCAACCATGGTGTCAGGTTTACTACTACAATACTGTAAATAACTGTATGGTGTAATGTACACCGCTGCCTAAGGCCGGGTTTCCACTGACGCGGAGATGAGCGGAGAAGAGCGGAGATGTGTCGATTTGACCAATCACAGTGTTCGAGAGACCGAAAAACGAAGACACTCTGTCACTCTCTACCTCAGGGTGATTGGTCGATTCCTGCACATCTCCGCTTCTCTTCGCCCAGCTCCGCGCTAACCTAACCCCTTCGGGAACAGACGTAATGCTATATTAAATATTTGAAGTGTTTTATGTTTTGTTTTTTGGAGTACACAGCCTCCGTGGTCTAGTGGTTAGAGCGTTAGGCTCACGATCTGGAAGTCCGGGTTCAAATTCAAATTCAAATTCAAAAATATCTTTATTCAGTAGGTAACATAGTTACACTTAGAATCGTCAATTTAGGTCAATTTTGAAGGTTCGATTCCCGATGGGGACATTGTCGAAATCACTTTGTGAGACTGTTCTTCGGTAAGGGCTTTTCAGGCTTGAATGACCTGATTGTCCGAAAAAGTAAGATGATTCCGTGCTTCAGAGGGCACGTTAAGCCGTTGGTCCCGGCTACTAGCCGTAAAAAAACCTCCACCAACCTGCATTGGAGCAGCGTTGTGGAGTATGCTCCATACCCCCTCCGGTTGATTAAGGAGAGGCCTGTGCCCATCAGTGGGACGTATATAGGCTGTTTATGTTATGTATGTTTTTAGAATAAACCAATAAAGTCAACTTGTGTAAAGACCTCATAGATACAAGTAGATAGGTAGTGTCCAGTACAGTCGGTGGACCCCGGCAGGCGTCCGGCTGCAATCAACGGAGTTGTGTGACAATCCAGTTACCTGCTCTCTGCACGGGTACAGGGTAGTGAACACGGTCACGAGTAGGTACTAATATGGACATGCAATTATGATATAATTATGTATGTATTGTTCTTCTATCGTGTGGGTTGTCACGTGAATTACCAACCTCATCAACCCTGGTGTCAGGGTTATTATTGAGCCGCCAAAGGCCCCTGACATGGCTCATGTAACGACTACTTACTTACATCAGTAAGTAGTAACCGGAACCAACGGCTTAACGTGCCTTCCGAAGCACGGATCATCTTACTTTTTGGATAATCAGGTGATGAGCCTGTAATGTCCTAACCAAAATAGGGATCACAAAGTGATTTTTGTGATATGTCCCCACCGGGATTCGAACCCGGGACCTCCGGATCGTGCGCCCAACGCTCAACCACTGGACCACGGAGGCCGTTTATGTATGTATGATGTGTATATACGCTTTGATACCAATTCACATTAACTTTTTTACAAATTGAACAGTAAGTCTCATTAAATGTCAAATATGATAGTGCGACAGGGTTCTAAAGTGGGTACATGATGTTACTTATGACTGTACCTCGTATATACCGCACGGTATGGAGTTTTGATTCCAGGAAGGGTTAAAAAGCCGTATCGAAAAATTTCATCTAAAAATAAATTTGCGCATATAAAAATAAAAGTGAGGTTTCGTGTGGGTTGTGAAGCAGATTCTATAATTATAATATCTATCTATATCAGCCTAAATTCATATCCAATTTTGTACGCACACACACACTTACACACACACACAATTTTTTTTTATTGTTTATGTTCTTTTATTTTATTTTTATTGTTTTATTTTATTGTTTTGTTTAAATTTCTGTGGCATTAAAATGTTTCATTATAAATAATCACAACACTGGAAGAGCGGAGTTTTTCCTGACACAGGCAATTTGTTGCTTAAAAGGAAACTCTAATAAACTAATGTACGACTGAATTTATAAATGTAGGATGACTGGGACGATGGAACGAACGGTACAGATTGTGTGTGAGTGAGATGATGTGAGTGAGATGGCATGAGAGGGGAAAGGAGAGAAGAAAGGGGGAATGGCGAATGGTGTGTGACGGACGGCGTGTGAGATAGTGAATATTTCTGTTAAAAATAGTTTAAAATAGTGGAAAATAATAATAAACTCAGTGTCTCAGTGAACTTGACGGATTTTATTTGTTTTACCCAACCTCAATTTCTACAAATTGGGGGCTCGTACGGGATTGAAGAACAGTATTGCGGTTTGAGGTTGGGCGTGGCGTGGCACGTGGCGGCGTGGGTGAAAACGGCGAAAAGGCGATTTTACGACGAACGACGACGACGAAAAGGCGTTTTCATCACTTGTCCAACATGTCTAAAGACCAGCAACGCGTTAACGACGACGGCATTAAAGAGGATGTCAATTTTGGGAGCAAAATGCTTTTCATGACGGCCGAACTTGTGCCTACATTCAACGGCCAAGATGGAGATTATACGGTGTCAAATTTCATAGAAGACCTGGAAGATAACGCGGAAATATTTTCGTGGTCACCATTGCAGAAATTATTAGTGGCACGGCGGGCTCTAACGGGAACGGCGGCGCTGTGGATAAAATCGGAACGACCTCATAAATCATGGGAGAACCTAAAGGCGGCGCTGTTGAAAGAGTTTCCCGATAAAATGGACGTGAAGAAAGTACATGAAATAATGACCGCGAGGAAAAAGAGACGAGATGAAAGCTGTCTCGATTATATGTTGGTAATGAAAGAACTTGGACGGCGCGGCAAAATGGCAGACTACGTGGCTGTACAATACATAGTCGATGGCATTATTGACAAGGAAACCAACAAAATAATGCTTTATGGTGTCTCCACGTACGGCGAGCTGAAAGAAAAATTGAAGATTTATGAGAGTATAAAGGAGAAAATGAAACACGACGACAGAAGAAGTGACGGCGGCGGTATGCGACCACAACCATCGGCGCAGCCCCGGCAAGGACACTACCTAGATGGAAGAAAATGCTTCAATTGCGGCGATAATGGGCATTTATCAGTGGATTGTCCTCATAGAAACAAGGGTTCGAAGTGCTTTCGATGCGGTTCATTCGGACATTTGTCATCTCAGTGCAAAATGGCGGAATCGAGCAATGGCGGCGGCGCGAGCGCGACAGCAAACACCGGAATTGGAGTCCAAGCGGCGGCGGGCAAGTTTGAAAATCAGAGAGGGCGTGAGCGAAATCGTCAAGTTGGCGGTACTGCGGCACAGCAGCGACATCGCTCTTTCTCGGTGGCAGAAATGGGAAATAGACGAACGTCAACTTTATATTGCGAAGCGGAACGTAACCCTGAAGTGACATTTGATAACGAGACGTCAACTTTATATTGTGAAACGGAACGCAACCGTGAAGTGTCATTTGACAATGGCAAACAAGATGGCGACTACACGTCAACAACAGGTGATGTACTGAGCGTCGATAAACGCATGACGGGTACAAGAAAACCTATGAAAATAATGAAAATTGCTGGTAAGGAACTGAGTGCGCTTATTGATACCGGCAGTGATGTTAATCTAATGTCGTGGCAGTGCTATAAAAGCTTAACTGGGTGCAAATACGATGACTGTGACGTGGTGTTGACGGGACTCGGCTCGACGAGAATTCGTGCGCTTGGGCAAATAATAACATCAGTGTCTGTGGACGACGTCTGTTATAGAGACATTACGTTTTATATAGTGCAAAATAACGCTATACCTTGTTCTGTTATCATTGGGCAACAATTTTTACAGCACACAGTTATGGTAATGGATGGCTCGGATGTATATTTTATGCTTGAAAACGAAAATTGGTTGCAATGTGTTGCATGTGTTGTGTCTGATTTTGACATTATAGGACGTGAGGTGTCGCCGGGAGTGCAGCGAGCAGTGGTTGAGTTGGTGACGTCATATCAACCGGTAAAGACGAGGGAAGCTCCCATCAAGCTCAAACTACACCTGAAAGATGATATCCCTGTAGCGCAGCGACCGCGTCGTGTGGCGTTAAAGGAACAGATTGAAATTGATGCTCAAGTAAAACAGTGGTTACAGGATGGAATTATCCGCAGGATGAACAACAAGCGGTGCAGCGGTTGGAACGAGTGTTGAGAAGAGCTTCCGAATATGGCCTGGATATTAATTGGAAAAAGAGTCAGCTTGTGGTGAAGAGTGTTGAATACTTGGGGCATGTTATTGGATGTGGAGAGATACGACCATCGCCCGAGAAGACGCAGGTAGTCAGGAGATATCCAGAGCCAAAAGATTTAAAACAGCTGCACAGCTTTGTTGGATTATGCTCATATTTCAGGAAGTTTGTGGAGAATTTTGCCATTGTGGCGAAGCCATTAACAGACTTATTAAAGAAGAATGTTCAATTTGAGTTTAGTGATGAGCATAGGAAGAGTTTCATCACATTAAAGGAAGCGTTGGTAACAAATCCAGTCTTAAAAATCTTTGACCCAAGAAAAGAAACTGAAGTTCACACGGATGCTTCAAGCATTGCATATTCAGCAATTTTAATGCAAAGGGATCCAGAAGATGGACAATTGCATCCAGTACACTATCTAAGCCGGAAGACCAGCGATGCAGAAAGCAAATATAGCAGCTATGAATTGGAAGCATTGGCTATAGTTGAAGGAATCAAAAAGTTTCGACATTATTTGTTTGGTATACACTTTAAAGTTGTTACAGATTGTAAGGCATTTGAAATGACAATAAAGAAGAAAGACTTGGCAATGTCCACCAGGGTGGCTAGATGGATAATTTTATTACAAGACTATGATTTTGAAGTGGTGCACCGTGAAGGCCAGAAAATGCGCCATGTCGACGCATTGAGCAGGGTACCTTATGTGGGAATGATATTTTCTGATCTTCATGACAGCATACTATATTCGCAAGATAATGATGAAGGTTTAAAAGCCATAAAAGAAATTTTGAAGTCTCAGTCTTTTGAAGATTATTGTCTAGATAATGGACTACTGTATAAAGGACAAGAAAAGAAGTTGGTAATTCCGAAGAGTTTAGAAAGTGAGATAATTAAAAGAGCACATGAAAATGGTCACTTCGCAAAAACAAAAATGATGAGTCTCATCAGTAAGGACTACCACATTTCTAACTTAGAGAAGAAAGTTGAGAACTTTATCATCACATGTGTTCCTTGTTTACTAGCAAACCGAAAAGAAGGGAAGCAAGAGGGATGGCTGAACCCTATAGACAAGGAAAATGTACCACTACATACCCTACATGTAGATCACCTTGGACCTATGACGACTACAAAGAAACAGTATAATCACATACTCACTATTGTGGACGCTTTTACAAAATTCACATGGATTTTCCCTACTAAAAGTACCACAAGCAGAGAGACGATAGAGAAACTAAAGATTCATCAAGAAACATTTGGAAACCCTACTAGGATAGTGTCAGACAGGGGAACCGCTTTTACTAGTGGTGAGTTCCAAGACTATTGTAAAGAGGAAGGCATCCAGCATATCACCATCACAACGGGCATACCTAGAGGAAATGGACAGGTTGAGAGGATGCACAGGACCATCATATCCGTACTCACTAAATATTGCATAGAAGACCCTACTCTATGGTACAAGCATGTCAGTAAAATACAAAGATGTCTCAATAGTACCTACCAGAGAAGCATTGGCATGTCTCCTTTTGAGTTACTGACTGGTGTGAAGATGAAGAATAGGGAAGACATAGAATTATGTAGATTGTTGAAAGAAGAGGAAATAGAAAATTACTTTATAAATAGAGAAGATTTAAGAGAGAAAGCGAAACAGCAAATATTAAAAATTCAAGAGGAAAATGCAAGAACATTCAATAGGAAGAGAAAAGCAAGCCAAAAGTATTCAGTTGGAGATCTGGTGGCGATCAGAAGAACGCAATTTGGAGTTGGAATGAAGATAAAACCTAAATTCCTAGGTCCTTACAAGGTCACAACAATTAAGGGTAAAGATCGCTATGATGTGGAGAAACTCGACGACTTGGCGGAAGGACCGAGGAGAACCAGCTCGGCAGCAGATTTCATGAAGCCTTGGCCTGCAGGTGACAGCTCTGCTAATTAGAGAAGGTTTGTAGGTACACTATCACATAGCAAAGATTTTCATAGTGCAGTAGGTATTTTATTTCTTCTAAACTTTCAGTGCTGTGGCTGTGTGATGTAATATTGTTGCTACTTAAAAGGTTAATAATTTAATTAAGTGCCTGTTATATTTCTAAATAGTCTTGATTTATTGTACACTTTTATTCAAAATTAGCCATTATTGTGTATTGAGAGAATGTGTAATACTGAAACTTTACTATGTTGTGTTTTTTATTAGGATAAGAGTAAGATTATTTAAAAACGTTTGATGATACCTGCCTAACTTTTATTTTTATGAAAACTGTTCTTAATTTTGAGATGTTTGATGATACCTAACTTTTATTTTTAAGAAAACTGTCTTAATTTAAGATGTTTGATGACACCCAACTTTTATTTTTAAGAAAACTGTTCTTAATTTAAGATGTTTGATGATACCTAACTTTTATTTTTAAGAAAACTGTCTTAATTTAAGATGTTTGATGACACCCAACTTTTATTTTTAAGAAAACTGTTCTTAATTTAAGATGTTTGATGATACCTAACTTTTGCATGGAAGTGTTTGTTGCTGCCAGTCTATGCTATCATTGTATTTCTTAGCTCTGAGTTGTTGTTTGCTATACTTACCATAATTATTATACTTACTTGATTCATTGTAACTTTGTTTTGGTGGTCTGAGGGCAGACTTAACTTCAGGATGGCCGAGCTGTAGGATGACTGGGACGATGGAACGAACGGTACAGATTGTGTGTGAGTGAGATGATGTGAGTGAGATGGCATGAGAGGGGAAAGGAGAGAAGAAAGGGGGAATGGCGAATGGTGTGTGACGGACGGCGTGTGAGATAGTGAATATTTCTGTTAAAAATAGTTTAAAATAGTGGAAAATAATAATAAACTCAGTGTCTCAGTGAACTTGACGGATTTTATTTGTTTTACCCAACCTCAATTTCTACATAAATATACATTTTGTTTGTTTGTTTGTTTGTTGTACGTAGGTATAATATATTTTATAATAATCATATTTTTTATTTCGTTGAAACAATACTAGTAGGAGTACAATAATAGAATACAGATGACCAACCTCATCAACCTTGGTGTCAGGATTTCTATTGAGCCGCCAAAAGCCCGTAACATCGCTCATGTAACGACTTCATACTTTAAATAAATAGTAGCCGGGACCGACTGTATAGCGTGTTCTCCGAAGTACGGATCATCTAACTTTCGGATAACCAGGTGATCAGGCTGCAATGTCCAAAACAAATAGGGATTATTAAATCCCCACCGGGATTCGAACCCGGAACGCTCAACCACTGAACCACAGATGTTAGATAGAATATGAGAGGGAGGTGATGTATCGTTCGTACATTACTCTGCGTCGCAGTAATCTCAAGACGCGAACAAGAAACAAGTGGAACTGACTGACCGCACCATCCACTGCCCATTACACTGCACAGTATATACCACCAGGTTAGCAGCTCACACGGTGACATGGCTTACGCCTGCTGGGTTATACATACATACAAACACACATTTATTTAGGTAATATTTATTTATTTATAAAGGTACATACAACATTACAGTGTAACCCTATGCGCTGTATGACGAGAAAAAATATATAAAAACTAAAATACAAAAATATACAATGAATAAAAAAAAGAAACAAAAAGAAAAATAAAACTATAAACACATACATAAACTCACGCCATTCCGTTTGCTTCGATCCTGACACACATCTCTTGCTTCCTCCACATTCATCAATCGTTTCATACATGCACACCGGTTCAGAGTAGATCGTACTGAACTGAACCTTTTCTAAGGACGTCTCCAATTTGCGAACGATATCTACAGAGATAATAGCCTGTGACATAAGTGCTTTTGCGAACTGACGTATCTGCAATATTTTGCTAAAATAATTAGTGTCTTATTAACAATAGCAAATTATTGAAAATGATCAACATACCAGTATACACATGAACACAATACATGCACTTGAATTCTTTAACAACAGTCAAATAGTTAAGCGACCAGTACCTGCGCCACTGGTAGTATGTATACTGCGGCGGGTGGTCCCCGCTGCACTAGTTTCATAACTGCCCGCTGATTGTAATTGCTTTGCGAACTCATTGAGCGCAGTCACCATGTTATAACGCTGAACACGAGCTGTAAGATTAGATACCAAGGAATAGAAGGAGGAGGTTAGAAGGGCCGAAGGGGAGTCGTGCGCGCCATACGGGTAGGATCAAACAGCTCATACTTTGTTTTAAGTTTACACGGTTATTATCATAATTAAAACACATAATATTAGTCATCCCGTGATCATGGTACTTGCAACAGTGTCGAAATATCGGGAGTCTCATATCCCTGATTTAAACGTGGTCTCTCTCTCTCTCTATTTAAGAGCTGCGCTCTTGTCGGTGGAGTAACCGCCATTCCTCTCTTCTTCCCGCCAAAACCTTCACCTCCCGATACGACACGACCTGCACCTTCTCTTTTATTTGTTTCATAAATGTTATCCTAGGTCTACCCCTTCCTCTCTTCCCTTCAATTTTTCCTTCTATAATGTTTGTTATAAATGAATCGTGTCGTATCAGGTAGCCAATCATATTTCCTCTCCGGTTCTCTATAGTCTTCAATATGGTTCTCTTTCCTTCAACTCTTTCCAGCACTCTTTCATTTGACACCATTTCAGTCCAGCTTATACCCTCCATCCTTCGCACGTACGTGGTAAAAACCCGATATAATGTGTTTTAATTAGCTCAGTGACTTAGGTACTTCCTCCTCTTGCACTCCAGCCGTCTGAAAATTTTACAAAGCACGCATCACTTACATTGTACTGTCACGAAACCACTGAGTTTCGATTTTATAAGTTTGAATGACAATCGATTAATAGCAATAGGCTCGCCTGAGCACCTAATTGTCCGAAAGTAAGATGATCCGTGCCGTTAAGCCGTTGGTCTCGGTTACTACTTACTGATGTAAGAAGTAAGTAGTCGTCACATGAGCCATGTTAGGGGCCTTTGGCGGCTCAATAATAACCCTGACACCAGGGTTGATAGGGTTGGTAATCCACCTCACAACCCACACGATAGAAGAAGAAAACTGATCATATGGGCCACATAAGGTGGTCGTGTCTTATTGTTATTTTGTGAAAATTTTAATTCATGTTATTGTTTTGTTTTTGTGGCGTCCTTTTATAATAAAAAAATAACTTCTAGAAGGACGTAATCGCAGGCAAATACTAGTCTAGAATAAGCCACGTCAAAAAACACAACATATTTACCGTCTTCCAGTAAATCTATTTTGCTCGACAATCCCGGTAATAGGTAAGACGCATTAAACCGGCCTCGTTTGAACAACCAATGTCTTTTATTATCCAATGATGATGCTTCAAGCGCACGCGGAGAAAAATAATTAATTTCAGCGAGGTAATGACAATCGGGAGTACCCTTTGAGCTGCGGGGCGCGGGGTGAGGAGGGAGGGGAGGGGGGGGGGGTGAGAGACATGTTCACGTAGGGTAGGGTGAGTATGTTGATGGGTTGGGAATGGACAGTTTTGGAAATTATTATAATTACCTAACCTAATAAATAACTCGAGGACTAGTAACAACAATAAAAGTAACATCAAACAAAAATTTAACACAAAAAGAATACATCAACAGCAAGTACAATCAGTATAATCACTACAGTAAGTATCATCATCATCATCAGCCCATTAACGTCCCCACTGCTGGGGCACGGGCCTTCCCTATGGGTGGATAGGGCGATCGGGCCTTAAACCACCACGCGGGCCCAGTGCGGATTGGTGGTTATTAACGACTGCTAATGCAGCCGGGACCAACGGCTTAACGTGCCTTCCGAAGCACGGAGGAGCTCGAGATGAAAACTTTTTTTTTTTGTGGTCACCCATCCTATGACCGGCCTCTGCGAAAGTTGCTTAACTTCAACAATCGCAGACTGAGCACGTTTTACCGCTGCGCCACCGAGCTCCTCCCACTACAGTAAGTATAATCACTAGCAATACCTAATTAGCGCGTCAGAAGTCGTCACAAAAAACTTGCATTAATTTTTTTTGCAAGTTGGTAAAACGATATGGTTTCAGAATAATTTAATGTTGAGTTGTATAGTGATGGTTACTTGGACGGGTGAGAGCCCTCTGCGCTCCTCATATTTGTCCGGCCAAATAGTTAATGCCATTTGCGGCAAATCTACAATAAGTCACATAAAAAAAAGGTTACTCGGCCATCTTCTGAATATAGTCACTTATTACGGGTAGACGTATTGGAAGCAGATACTTACTTTTTTTACACGTAATTTATTGTAGATAGCATTAAAATGTTTTTATGTGCAATAAAGAATTAATTAATATTTATTTTATTTGAATTATTTCTTTTTATTTTGGTGCAATAAAGTGTATTTGTATTTGTAAAGAATATTCGATTTTATTTGATAAGATTTGTCGCAAATGGCCTTAAGTACTTAAGAATGCAGATTTTTATTTACACGTGATAAAATGCTCTTACCATTGATGACTAAGACGGATGAAACGAAGGAGATTAAGTAGGAAAGTTGACGCTGGTATCAGGTCAGGAAAACGCTAGGCTGAAGAAGAACGGGTCCATCATTATTTTTATTTTTTTAAAGAACGTCTAGGGCCCTGTGCCGAGGTTTTTCTTGCAGCTTCTTTTCGCCGGCTATACAGGTTGTGAGAAGCTGCAGTAGTTTTAGGCGGATGAGACGTTCGTTATGTAAAAATTGACGATTCAAAGTGTAACTATTTTACCAATTGAATAAAGATATTTTTGAATTTGAATCAAGTTATCCATCACAAAACAAAACTTGTGGTCCCTCTACATACCGCAGCTGTAACGAGGTAAGCTACGACCGCGGTTGTTGTTGTGGCGACAGTATCGGTGCCCACTAGTGGGATAGATTATCCCACTCTGCCGGGGAGTTATAGTTACTCTTATGATTATGTGTTTGATACCTATAAATCTGTCACCATCATGTCACGGTTTTGGGTTTGAGTCCTGGTAGGGGCACTGTCGATAATTGCTGTTTGAGACTGTTCTTAGTTTGGTTATATAAAGTCGTGTCTGTAATCCCTAAGGGGTGGGCAGGACCACATGAATCTTAGTAATCAGAAGTTACCGCCATTGTGATACGAAATCCTAAGATATCGAAACGTATGGTGATAAATGATGAGCCCATCACCCACATTATGGGCCATTATGTTGGAGTAGGTAGTCTGCGACATTCCCGAGATGCTAAGCAGCTGAACGCAATCTACGTTTAAGTCCCTTGTAATAAGGGGAAGCTTATTGACATTAACCGGGCACGGATCCTAGAAACCTCATGATGTCAATTATGTATGATCCAAACATGCATTCAAATAAAGTCGAATTCAATGGTTTAGAGCCCGAGCAAGGATTCAAACCCGTGACACTACGTTGAAAGTCATCCGTTCTCCGAACTGGGCCATCACGGATTTTCAAAAATAATAATTATACGAATATTTTGTATTAATTGTAGCCAAGTTTATTTCATTAATAATCTCATTAACTTTTAGAATTGTCCAATTTGTTGGTATATTGGAAAGCGCGAATCCAAAAACATAGTTAATTAAATTAGCAAGTTAATTAATTTGCATTCATCCCAGCGGCCTGTAATTAATGTTTCGGATGGTGAGCGGACGAATAAATAATTAACGGTATTTTGCAGAATTTTGTTAATTAATTATTGTTTTGTGAATTGTGATGGAAGTATTTTATAAATGGTTGGTGTTCGATCTAGAAGAACCTACATAAACTGCATATATACGTCCCACTGCTGGGCACAGGCCTCCCCTCAATCAACCGGAGGGGGTATGGAGCATACTCCACCACGCTGCTCCACTGCGAGTTGGTGGAGGTGTTTTTACGGCTAATAGCCGGGACGAACGGCTTAACGTGCCCTCCGAAGCACGGAATCATCTTACTTTTTCGGACAATCAGGTGATTCAAGCCTGAAAAGTCCTTACCAAACAAAGGACAGTCTCACAAAGTGATTTCGACAATGTCCCCATCGGGAATCGAACCCGGACCTCCAGATCGTGAGCCTAACGCTCTAACTACTAGACCACGGAGGCTGCTAGAACCTACTTTGACCAAATTGGGGAAGTCTATGAAAAATGTTTATTATTAGCCGTAAAAAATACACCACAGTGGAGCAGCGTGGTGGAGTATGCTCCTTCCCCCTCCTGGAGAGACTGTGCCTGGCAGTGGGACGTAAATAGGCTGTCTATGTATAAATAAGTAAATCAAAATAGTTTACTGTGTAAGTGACTGTGGTCCTGTGGCGGCTGGCTTTTTAAACGGAGAGAACAGATTCGGTACCGGACTTGCACCAATGAGGTTATAATTTATCTCAAGTGCTAAGTTCCCTTACATAAATGGCTCGAATATTATAGACGGCGATACGGCTCATCACCTATCACGTTGGTCTAACAGAAATCTCGGTGAGGTGTGGGTACTTAGTTCATCTAGCGATGGATGTAGGTACCTCTGACTACCCCAAATGGGATAATTTACAGAGAGAAGCAGAAGAGTTTTTTTAAAGTAATCAAAAAGATACTTACCTTTTCTTAATATTTCATAAAATTCAGATTACCTTTTTAATATCAAAATTAATTTGCACAGATAATAATTTCTTGTAATAAGAAAGCCCAAACCAATCTAAGTAAGTACACATCAAAGGGTGAGGTCAAATGCTATAATCGAGGCATCTTTGATTTCATTATGGGACAGAGGGCCCGACCACAGTACAGAAATAACAGTAAGTTAGATTTTTTTGTAAAATTTTCAATAACACAAGTTTTCTTTTTATACGACACTGGAAGATATTGCACCGCACTCAGAATGACAATTTTAAATTTAGAATAATAATTTTTTTGACAATAATAATAATTATTAGAATTTTAAATTTACAATTATTTATTTATTTAAATTTGCAAATTTTAATTTTATGTGTACAATTATAATTTTACAATTTTATTCTAACTTTATCTTTTTGCATTTTAATTTTAATAAAAAAAAATAAAGATAATATTATTATTCTTATTTACAGCCGATGATACAGTTCACCTCCTATAATGGTGATGTAGTAAAACTAGGTGAAACGCGGGTAGTTCGTCAGCCGATGCTGTACCTCTGACTACCCCAATTGGAAACTTATATTTTTATATTTTTACATTCAAAATTGATATTTGATTGATTGATTGAATTGGTTATTGCTTCTATGCTGTTCTGGGAGCAAATAAAAAAAATAGAACACGTTCAGCTGCTTGTCTTCCCGGGCATGTCGTAAAAACCGACAGAGGGATTGCGTCCTCTAACATGATGGACTAATGTTATGGGCGATAGGCTGATCCCTTATCACCATAAGGTTCATCATATCCATCTTAGGACTTCGTATCAACAGTGGCTGCAAGTTGTCTTTGATTACTTGTGGCTCTGCCCACCCCATTTGGGATTACGGGCGTGAGTTTATGTATGTTATGTATGTATGTCAAAATTGATATGGAAAATATTCTCAAAAGTTAATATTCATAGCGAGGATATTAAATCGACAAAGTTTGACTCGGTGAGCGATCTCTATCCCAATTGGGGTAGTCAGAGGTCCATCCATCACAAGATGAACTGAGTACCCACACCTCTGAATGTGGGTTTGCTACGATGTTTTCCTTCACCGCTGTGCACGTGATAATAATTTATCTTTATTCTTATAAAAAAGCTATACGTCACAACCATGAGAACTAAATATTTAACAAAGTTTATGATCCAAACATGAATTCGAAAACAAATCGACAATCATTGGTTTAGGCCTGTGCTGGAATCATTGAATCATTGGTTTAGCTATAAAAAATTGAATTTTAATTTAAAGCGAACTGCACACCTATAGATAAACCGAGGAATCTGTTTTGTAGGGTTTTTATTGTATTAACGGATTTTCTGTCCTTATGAATAATACATCCACCAACCCGCAGTGGAGCAGCGTGGTGGAGTATGCTCCATACCTCCTCCGGGTGATTGAGGGGAGGCCTGTGCCCAGTGGGACGTATATAGGCTATTTTAAGTATGAATAATACATGAATAATGAGGAGCTCGGTGGCGTAGCGGTTAACGCGCTCGCTCTGCGATTGTTGAGGTTAAGCAACTTTCGCAAAGGCCGGTCATAGGATGGGTGACCACAAAAAAAAGTTTTCATCTCAAGCTCCTCCGTGCTTCGGAAGGCACGTTAAGCCGTTGGTCCCGGCTGCATTAGCAGTCGTTAATAACCATCAATCCGCACTGGGTCCGTGTGATGGTTTAAGGCCCGTTCTCCCTATCCATCTATAGGGAAGGCACGTGCCCCATCAGTGGGGACGTTAATGGGCTGATGATGATGATGATGAAGTATGAATAATAATCATTTTATTTACTTACTTCATATGTGGATATTTTCAGCGTCGTATCAATGCTCATTCCAGCCGTTTGTACGTTGTTCTCATTGCACTATGCCCGAGGAGGAAAAGGAGGAGGGTTGAGGGTGGTGGAGGGAGGGGGGATCCAATCAATTTTGGTTAATTGGCGCTTTAATGTTGGCTCATTCAACAATTATACAGAGGTCGCTGTCAGGTGCCTGGCAGGGGGGGCGGCGGCAAGGCTGGGGATTGTTACGGGTCGTTAGTTCATTACATACACACACAAATGAACTGGTAATGCTAGAAAGGGGGTTTCTGGGGGATGTGGACTAACCCGTATTTGGCTGGTATTGCGCGAGTTGGAAGGCAGACCTTATTAAAATGGGATAGCGCTAGGCCGATGATGATAATAATGCTATTCGACATTGGTTGGTTTTTTATTATTATTTATTAATAACCCCCTCCGGTTGATTGAGGGGAGGCCTGTGCCCAGCAGTGGGACGTATAAAGGCTGTTTATGTATTTATGTATGTATGTACGTACATAAACAGCCTATATACGTCCCACTGCTGGGCACAGGCCTCTCTTCCCTTCTTTCACTCCTCCCTGTCCCGAGTTTGTTCGTGCCACCACGTGGTTGGGTTTATATGCGCAAATGTCAAATAGCAATATTGCTTTTTAGAACCAAAAGACAGATCAAAAAAGCGTATAATATTTATGATGATGTCAGGTGATGCTCCCATCACGTCGGTTGTACAATTATCCATCATGTTACAGAGGACACTAGGTAGGTATCCACTTTTTTATTTAATTACTATATACCCTTCCTTTCATCATCTCCCTAGGATTATCCCGTATTTCACAGGGTCCGCTTACCTAACCTGAAGATTTGACAGGTCCGGTTTTTTACAGAAGCGACTGCCTGTCTGACCTTCAACCCGCGAAGGCGAAACCAGCCCAATACAAGTTAGGTCACATACCTCCGAAAATGCATTTCTCGGGAATGTGGGTTTCTTCACGATGTTTTCCTTCACTTTTGAGCACGAACATGAATTCGAAATCAAATTCGACAATCATTGGTTTAGGTTTGTGCTGGATTCGAACCTGCGACCTCAAAATGAGAGGCGAGCGTTCTACCAACTGGCCACGACTAAATTTTGTAAATGCATCATGTTGTTTTTAGCGTTTATCATCCATCATCCGTTCATCATCCCTTGGTCCTGGTTACTACTTACTCTTACTAGTCGTTATATGAGTCATGTCATTGGCCTTTGGCGCCAGGGTAAATGAAGTTGGTTATCCACACCACAACCCATACGATAGAAGAAGACTGATCATATATAAGATGACAAATTGACAATAGTGAAATTGTATTGTTTATAAAACATATAATAAGTGTTGTTAAATATGTTTTTATAATGCTGTTGGTTTTCTCAATAAACATAAAAATAAAAAAAATAAAATACCTCTCCGCTCCGCTTTGGTGGAGTTGCATGCCCTCATCAAGTCGTGGGAGGAAGCTCCCTTGCTCCGGTCCTACTCCGTCGGTCACGCTGCGGACCGTTCGCCCGCAAATTGTCATCCCCTCCCGCAGATGAATGTTATTGCAAAGGGGTGACGAGTGACGGGTGACAGGGGGTGTCACCCGCGCTGTTGGGGGACCGGAGTACCTACGCTGTCTAGTGTGGTCAGCTCTGTGTTTTGGCGTTTGCAAGGAATGCGTTGTCCGTCGTAATAATACATAACATAACAGCAGCTCAAGTGGAGTCAATGAAGGGATTCACTTCTAACTTGTCAGGGACAAGATTTTGATGAGTTTTTCTTTTGTAGGTGTAGTTTTTTATAAATATTTCTATCATATAAAAAAATGTAGATGTTTTTTGTTCAAACGAAAAATGGATTTAAAGTACCTTTCTGCCGCACAGAGACGGCTTGCAATTAGTACCCCTTAACCGTTTTTGCGTCTGTCTGTTTGTCTGTCAGAGGGTCTCAAAGTTCAACCTTTAAAAACCTATATTTATTATATTTGTTATCTGGTTGTAATTTGCACAAAATATACATTTATTATAGCGGATATTAATTCATATTATCACGTAATAAAAAACAGAAAGTTAAAAAAATTACGAACGTTTTTTTATAAACGTTCGCTTCTGTAAAAAAAGCGGTAAAAAGCGGGTCTTCGCTTTGTAAAAAAAAAGCAGTAATATATTTGGCAAGAAAATACAGTTTACTTCAAACTAGAAAGCTGCCAAAACCTCAAAAAAAAAAAAAAAAACTACCCCTGGGTCGTTCTTCTTTTTTATCGACAATAAAAAGACATTTTCTCGATTTATCGGATTTAACATCTTTAAAATTATAACGGCAATAAATATTTTAAAACATCATATAAAGATGTGTCTGTAGAGGACCATTTAGAGGTTCTCTTTATCTTGGTAACATACTTTTCTTTGCAGGCGCATTCCAAAAAATATTGTGACAGAGTGGCCCTTTTCATCGGAGACAGCATTTCAATTTACCACTCTGTCACATAATTTTGTGAAAAACAATGAAGCTACGTTAATAACTAATTGAGGAACCGATTAGTATTTTGCTTGTATTTTGAGTATAATAAGATAACTATATTTTTGGACAATCAAAACATGAAATAAAATTCTAAAACATAACTTATCAGAAGCAGAACGAAGGACAGATCATTGTCGATAAAAAAGAAGAACAACCCCCCTACAAAAGAAAATATCACCAAAATCTGTCCTGTCCCTGGCAAGTTAGAACTTAGGAAGCTCATGCTTTATTGACTCCACTTCCCGTCCAGTGGTTTAGAACTCGAGCCAGGTTTCGAACCCATGACCCGACTGTGTAATTCATACGTTCTCCGAACGTACTTAATATGAAAATACAAAAGCATTTTTCTATACCTACGATCCACTCCTGGGGTCAGCCAGTCTACTGGAGGTATTGTGGAGCATACTCCACTGCGCTGCTCCTCTGCGGGAGGATGAAGGAGTGTGGATTACTACACAAGCCATTCGCTAGAGTTACCTATAGTTCTGTTACGTCAATCCTTGACTGGATGTAACATAGTGAAATATAAAATAACAATTTAATTACATTCATAATTCAAAAGCTACAAGAAAAATAACCATGTTTCCATTTAATTAAACCTACGCAATTATGACGATAATTAAGTTACTTGTCAAAATGGAGCCCGCCTGCAACCCTAGTTCAATCAATCTCGCGTAATTTGGGCTGAATCTTCCGTTAACGAGTCGTTATTATAAAACGACCCGTTATAACGAGCGCTCGTCGTAACCGTTACAACGACTCGGATTGCCGCGGCTCAAGTAAACTGTGATGAGCCAATTCCAAGTTTACAAGAAGATATAAATGCCATAGATTAACTGTCTGAGATCTGATATTAGGCAGCCAAATCACTAAATTGTATATAATTTTTTTTTAAAGAAAGTCTAGGGCCCTGTGCCGAGGTTTTTCTCGCAGCTTCTTTCCCCGGCTATACAGCTGTGAGAAGCTGCAGTAGTTTTAGGCCGATGTGACGTTCGATATGTAAAAATGACGATTCAATGTGTAACTATGTTACCTACTGAATAAAGATATTTTTGAATTTGTATTAGAATTTTTATGAAAATACCTATAAATTATTATATTTTTATTTATTATAAGTAAATATTCCCAGTGTTTTACTGTGGATTAGTTTGGAAAAAGTGTTGTTTCTATTACATTTTAAGTTCCATTTTTACTATGTTATATTTAGGTACTTATTTATTGGTAACAAGACATTAATGGTCCAACCATTTTTTCCTCAAAAATACTTTCTATTTAAATTGACGAATTGATGGCATGATAAAATTCATGCAATGAAAACGTAAAGGTTAATTAAGTATTTATTCTTACGTTTGTCACTCAATAACCCGTCGAAGGCCACGTTTTACTAAATAGGGAATGTTAATCCAGCTTATGTGTAAATTACCTTTACACGTTTACAGTTAAAGTAAGTAAGTGCCTAGTAAATTAAAATTATCAATTGTAATAATGGTCATCACTAATTTAAGAGCCACGCTCTTGTCGGTGTAGCATTCTCCATGCTACTTTTTTAGGGAAAATCGGGCAGTGGTTTCCCTCTCCCACCCCGCAGTACTCTGTCTGGCGTGAGTCATCATCATCTCCCCAGCGTTGTCCCGTTTTTCACAGGGTCAGCTTACCTAACCTGAAGATTTGACAGGTCCGGTATTTTATACGCTGCATGAGTTTTTTAACGAATCTTTGAGATACTGATTATTGTAAATGTACGTATCTTTAATTTTTTAACATAATCTTTATTATTTTTATTCTTGGTCTTCTGTTTTTCATTGTGTATAATTTTAAGTTGTTGTAGTGCCCTTATAGGGCTCCTGTTTATACTTTCCTCTACTTTTAAGACCTCTGTAAAAACATCACGAATGCAATAAATATCTTATGTTATCTTTACACGAACGACTGCCAGCCCAATAGGTACAGGTTAGGTCACATACCTTCAAAAATGCATTTCTCGGGAATGTGGGTTTGCTCACGATGTTCCTTCACCGCCTGGCATTCATTTGACATAATTTGATGTCTGACGCGAGTGACAATAATAAATAATCAATTATAAGACAAGACAATAGGAAATTAGGAAAAATTAAATAAGACAATAGGATTTTTTTTAAGAACAAAACCAAATTGTAGGTAACTGTACAACTTATGACACGCTGTGCGAAGTGCGCGCGACAAAATTTAATTGTTTTTAAAAAGCGAAGCGTAGCGTGCCGCGCGTGCGCCAATCAGAGTGAGTTCCCAATTAATAGCGACTCATGAAATATGCAACGACGGTGCGCGCAATCACACAAATGTATTGCTGCACTGTTGTTTAGCGCGCCGGGTGTATTGAAAATTCCTTTAATTGTTGACTTTAGAATTGGAAATCGATATTTTAGTGAACAGGAGGATTTGTGTTAGTAGCGGAAAACCTTAAAATAAACAAAAAAAGTGGCTGATGACTACATGTTGTTATAGGATGTTCCTATAATAATAGGAATACCGATAATATTTGAATAGAAAATAAAGATACTTATTTCCAATTCTAAGTAGGTATAATGTAGCTACACAGGTAAGTTGAGTAGGTAGGTACCTACGTACCTACTTACTTAGCCTCATAAGATTCAGATTTCTAGACGCTTTCAAGATATTGGATTATAAAAGATAGTTAGCCTTACAACCTTAAAATTATTAAAATAAATAAAACTAAAAGAAAACTAAGGTCTGAAGTAGGTACCTATCGTAAATTCTTCATCATTTCCAAAGAAAGTGTTCAAATATTTACCTACTTTAAACATCGAATAACAATAACATTGCAAAGACTTATATCCAACACAAGAAACCAGTAAACCTATTTTTATTAAAAGTAAGAAACTAAACTTCTAAGGGAGGAAATAAACTAACCGAAATATAATCTAGTTATTCCATTGAGAAGCCGCTGGCTTGTTATCCCGAAGTTAACCCTCCGACGCCGACTACAATCACTGGCACAAAAGAAACGCGGCGACAAAAGAAACGCGCGCGAAAGAAAAAATAAAACCCGCTCTCCGATTGGTCGATACTCGCGTGACGTCACGCACGCCCCGCCCCCTAGCAACCGTCGCTACACCTGAGATGAATAACGACGAGTGCGAGCGAGACAGAACGATATTGACAGAGTTCGCTTCGATTTTTAAACGGTGTAACTACCTTCAAGCGTCATTTTAGTTTCGATTCTATTTTGAAATATATTAGAGTGAATAACAGAGTGATTGGGACTTGTGGAAATATGGGTTGTGTTTGGACGGATGGTCAGTTGGAAAAGCTGTTATTGTTTGGTTGCGGGTTAACCGATTTGGTTAAGTTCGTGTGTTAACAGGCAGATGGCCGCTTTATGCGCTCTCCGGCACGAGACGCTCTGATTGGCTGTGTATTGATTAGCTTGATTAATTGGAATTTAGTTCGTTAACTGGCTTTTGCGTAATTGGGTTTTGAAGACCAATTTGTAGAAGTTGATGTTGGCTTTTTGGGTTACCATTCGTGATTAAATTGGTTTTTGAGTCCGTGGGGTTGATGCGATTGGTTTTAAGTTTAGTGTAATTAGTATTGTCTAATGAATGATAGATAGTTTGGACATTATTCTGGCAAACTTTAAACAGAGCTAGGCAGTATTGACGTTCTCGGAACATCCCAAGTCAGTAACAGAGTAACACTACTAGCTAAGTAGACTCAATAATCTATACAAACTCTAACGACAACATTAAAAGCCAAACCCAAAGGAAACGTTCGGAATCACAATCCGTAACTCATTGAAAGAGGTTCAAAAGCCCAACTAAACACTAACAAGTCATAAAGGACACCCTCAAAGGCAGCCGACAAACTCGGCTAACACCTCGCACAATCGGCCAAATCACTCCGAAAAACTATTCAATTCAGAGACACTCAATAAAGGAGCTCCGTGGGGGAAAATGCTAATGCGACGCTTCTTGCTTCTTACCAAACAAAATCACTTCGCGACCCCAAATTTCGCACTTTCAATGGGCAATTTCGCGAGGCTCCGCCCACCCCCACCACCAGCGCGGGCCGGCCGCTCAGTCGCGCGCGCGCTCTCGCCCGAGATGGATGCGTCCGACGAACGCTACTTCGGCACCCGCACGCCGGACCGCGACTCCAGTAGTCCGCGCTCGCACATGAGCAGCCCTAACTCCATTAATGTAACAGACCAGAATATATCGTTATCCCAACACCAGCAGAACTTGGAGACGTTAAACAGAATGGGGATGTTCTTTCACGCGCAGCAGATGCATTTGAACCAGAGTTTTGACGCTGTGAAGAGTAGGCTCGGGCTGACACAGGTGCCGGGGGCGAGTGCTGGCCCGAGGCATACCATTGACGCAATTCTGGGCCTGAGGCCGCCCCAGGCGATCGAGAGGAGGGACGAGAGGGAGTGTGACGTGCCTGTGTCGCCCGGCGCCAACGAGAGTGCCGGTGAGTTGTTGTTGACGGATATTTTGGGTTCCTGAAGAGTTCGGTACGTAAGCGGACCGCGGCGTGAACGGATTAAAAACTTTAAATTTTAAATTTGTTTTAGAATTAGACTCAAAGAAGTTTCTGTTTATTTAGTAAAAATATAAAACAATAAAATATTGAAAAAGATATCTACCTACTTCTAAAAATACAAAATGACAACAATACATGAAATGTCTACTGCATATTAACCATTATTTTTATTTTCAACTAGAAAAAGTTTCAAACCCTCATGGTTTGTAGTCTTTAATCAGTCATTAACAACAAAACTTATCAAATATACCTACCTACTTGAACGAAAAATCAACTGAATAATCTAAACCGTAAACTATATACCTACAGTAAAAAGTATTATTACCTATACCTTTTATAAGTACATAAAAAACAAGTAAACATAAAAAATATAATAAGTAGGTACGTATACCTATTCAAGGATTGAACGCGTTATAATTAGTTTTATTAAAACAACATAAACTCATAACTTTTATCAAAGACATTTTGAAAGTCGTACAGGTACCTAGCTAACGTGAAAGAAAAATAAATAAGTATTAGGTAGATATATTGCGTTGCGACGCTTTTACACAGCCCTAACTAGGAACCTACTAGACAAGACGTCCGTGCAGACCAGTCCGTGTAGACCACGCTTAAAAAAAATCAAAACCAATTAGCTATTTAACGTAAAATTATCATCAAATATAATTATTTTTGATTCCACGTCATTTCCAAAAAAACTGTGAAAACGAAATGATAGGTTTTTAAACTAATGTCGCGCGACGGACGGGACCTAGTCGCGGTCGTGGCAGGGTTAAATTATTTCTATTCGCCTATCTACCTACGTGGTGATTGTTTTATTATGTTGCTAGGTTCATTGAGCCAGCGGAAGGTCAGGTATTAATAATTATGTAAAATCTAGGTGAATATATATCCTATATACTTATTTAATTTCAACCAAAACGACGGTAACGCGCCCACCGCGTTATACCTAATCGTGATGCGCTGCGCGAGTAGAAGACGCGACCGACGGACGCGACTGGCGGCGGCGGCATAGGTACATGTAAAAAACATAATTATATTATATCTACCTAGGATTATTTGGAAAAAATAGTGACGGTCACATTGTTAATATTAATACCCGGAATAAAAATAATCTTGCTTTACATGTCAGTCAACTGCATAAGATCACAAAATGTTTTACGGGGCAATTTATACATTTTTACAATAAGATTTCCATTCAGATTCATAACTTTAAACAGTTTTAAGACGGTAATGAAACAGAAACTTTTGTAAAAATGGTTATAAGTAAAGGTTATAAATGTTACCTATAGATTAATGATTATTTAAAAGATATGAATGCGTGAGACATTAACTGTCCGGGAACTGATATTGTATAGAAAAAAAATATGCTTTATAAAGAAAGCCTAGGACCCTGTGCCGAGGTTTTTCTCGCAGCTTTTTTCCCTCGGCTGTACAGGTTGTGAGAAGTGCAGTAGGTTTAGGCGGATGAGACGTTCGTTATGTAAATGATGATTCAAATTGTGACTGTTTTACCACTGATAGAAGATATTTTTGAATTTGAATTCGGTTACCAACATCATAACGTTGACAGTGGGTTAATAGTAACTAATAAAGTATAAACATACCTATTTGTTTTTGTTATTAACATACATAACATAAACTGCCTATATACGTCCCACTGCTGGGCACAGGCCTCCCCTCAATCAACCGGAGGGAGTATGGAGCATACTCCACCACGCTGCTCCACTGCGGGTTGGTGGAGGTGTTTTTACGGCTAATAACCGGGACCAACTGCTTAACGTGCCCTCCGAAGCACGGAATCATCTTACTTTTTCGGACAATCAGGTGATTCAAAATAAATATAATTAAATATTAATATTATTAAATATTAATTTATTAATAATAGGTTTTAAAATTAGCTTTTTAAAATAAATAACAAAATACTATAAGTACTGATTAAATGCCTTGTAAATTTATTTATTCGTGTAAGTTTCATATATTTTTTTTTTGACGTGACTTATTGTAGATTTGCCGCAGATGGCATTAACTACTTGGCCGGACAAATGGGGAGCGCTGAAGGCTCTCACCCGGCGGTAAGTTTCATAGGGTAAATAGGTATAAGGGCTAAACTAACCTAACTAATTTTAATAAACATGGAGTTTCTTTAATTTACGTTCTCTTTAAAAAAAATGTCTAGGTTGTAAAATTATTAAAGATACCTACCTATATTAATAATTTTAGTTACTGCTTATCAAGTTTATTTCTATCTACCTATTACTTTTCAAAATTTTACTATTACTTTTATATTTTATAGGCACATTAAATTAGGTACCTATGATATTTGTATTAAATGTGTTCCTCTAGTTATTAAATAACTTGTAATGTACCTGCCTACATTGATTTACAAGATGTGTTCCCGTTGCAGTTTCTTGTCATTTTTTTTCCCTAAGCAATAACACTTTGCGAAATAACGTTAAATTGACCTTCAACAAGTTTATATAATGATAATTACGTTGAATAAAAGATTGTGATTTTTGCGTTGATTAGGTATATCATTTTGGTTTTTTCTGGCCGTTGGTCCCGGCTATTAGCCGTAAAACACCTCCACCAACCCGCATTGGAGCAGCGTGGTGGAGTATGCTCCTTACCTCCTCCGGTTGATTGAGGAGAGGCCTGTGCCCAGCAGTGGGACGTATATAGGCTGTTTATGTTATGTTATGTTTTCTCTGGGGAGACCCTGTGCCCAGCAGAGGCACATATACATGAATAGGCTGTTGGTTTTATGTGTTTTCCACTAACACATTTACGACGGCGATACGGCTCACCACCTATCACGTTGGTCTAACAGAAAGCTCGGTGAGGTGTGGGTACTTAGATCATCTTGTGATTGATTTACTTTTGACCACGTCGATTGGGAATATATTCGTGTTATGTCTGTTTCATCATCATCAGCCCATTAACGTCCACACTGCTGGGGCACGGGCCTTCCCTATGGATGGATAGGGAGATCGGGCCCTAAACCATCACGCGGGCCCAGTGCGGATTGGTGGTTATTAACGACTGCTAATGCAGCCGGGACCAACGGCTTAACGTGCCTTCCGAAGCACGGAGGAGCTCGAGATGAAAACTTTTTTTTTTGGTCACCCATCCTATGACCGGCCTTTGCGAAAGTTGCTGAACTTCAACAATCGCAGACCGAGCGCGTTTACCGCTGCGCCACCAAGCTCGGTCATGTCTGTTTATATTTTTATTATCGCTACAACAATATTTTTTCGTTCTTCTTCTTAATATATTCAAAAACCTTTCCCAAATAGAAAATATAATTTATTTTATTTTAGTATGAAATTTTTACCTTCATTTTTCGTTCGGAGTAAGCTGGTTCGCCCATTATTATTGAGACCAAAATAATGAGAAGCAATACAGATAGCAACATAAATCTATACCTACATAATGTGATCTAAAGCAACAATTATTTTTGATGTGCTTCTGCCATTACATTGTATTTTTGAATAGTTTTGTACCCTAGTAATGAGAAAATAGGTAATTATTACTAATCTGTTTTATTTTTGGAGAACGTAGCCTGGAAAATAGAAGAAATGCGCGAGAAATAATAAATAAAATATAATTATAAATAATAAATAAAATATAATTATAAATAATAACTAAATATACAATTTAACAATAAAATTATTTAAGGAAGACTTAGTCCATAAATAAATAATAAATAATAAAAATATTTATTTCAAATAGCCACAGTGAGCTAAAAAATAAATTTTACAATGTGTGGCTGTTTCAATTTTTTACAAGGTAATGACCTCTGAACTCCCAAACTAAAGTGAATCTGTATTATGGGAGTCTTATATACACGTATACTTTTTTATTGCGTTCTATAGTTCTTCTAAGCAGGTGTCCTTTCTGTACGTAGTACTGCCTATATATAAATACCGTGAACATAGAATAAGGAATAATATTACGTGTAGAACGGCAACTCTCCGCTCCCCACCAGTGGCTGAGCTAGGTTTACCTCACCCCCTCGGTCTTACTTTAGTCTTCAATCGCGTGCGTCAGACGTCACCCATACAGTTGCGCGTGTACGATAACGTCAATGTGTCTGTGTAAAACGAGGTGTTTTGTATAAAGTGTAGGCTGAGCTGTAGGCCATCTAAGGGGTCCACAGATGGCGGATAGTGGAAGCGCACCCCTGATGCCGGGCAGCAGCGGTATCAGTACTGGTTGGAAACCAAGGAAATGGATTCTAGTAGGGCTCTAGCTAGAACATCACCGATTGAGAAATTGGTCGGTGTACTGCGGAACGGAAGACGATTGGGGCAACCACCGTTCTACACGCCCTATCTATGGGGTAATGAAGGCGATTACTCCACCGACAAGAGCGCAGCTCTTAAATAAAGAGTGTATGAAGTGTCCGGGGTGGGCTGTGATAGAGTACCAGTCACATAGATAAAGGTATGAACACGGGCTAACACGCCGGGACATAACTAACGCCGTGTTTATGTTTAGACTACATAATTGTAACAAGTTAACCTAGTTCCGTTGTAATGCGGCCTGTAAGCGGAATTATTCATGTATCTCGCTTATGGTGCATTGTAAAGGTGTGACTTGGCACGAGCGGAGCGGGTAGCGATTTGTGTTTTCGCGTTTATAAAAAAAAAAATTTTTTCTTTATAATATGTTTCGAAATGTTTACTAAACCTGAATATTTCATACATATACACATAATGGATGCCTAATTCATCTAGCAATGGATGTACCTCTGACTACCCCAATTGGGATATAGTCGTGAGCTTATGTAATTTTTTAAAATTCCGTTATGGTAAGCAGAGATTTATTACGCAATCACGCAATTTCACATACTGCAAACCACCACTTTCGCTTCATATTAATATATAAGTTATATTTTTTATTAAAAACAATAATTATATATTATTATTATGATAATAATAGTTAGATAAATAAAATAAACGTTCAATACGAGTTATCATCTATCAATGTAGCTACGCCGATACGAATAACGTAGTTTTTGCTACGCGGCGTAGATGCTACGAAAATTATACTTAATGTAAATTATGTATCAAATTAAATTATATACTTTATTAACATACAGACATAACACAATAATACGGTATATTATAACTTATTCAGGGCCTTCTCTGACATGACTTTATTGTATATTTTCCACAACTGGCATTAACTACTTGGCCGGTCAAATGGGGAGCGCTGAGAGTATAAAAAATTAATCCACCTCACAACCTGTAGGTTGTCTGTATGTATGTTGTATGTATGGTGTACCATAGAAGAACAACAGATTTAAGCCAAGTAACGACCGCCGCGCCCCGCCGATTCTCGCTTTTCTCATACACACTCCAACGCACTACCATTGTCCAGTTCAGTGCTGCATACATTTTACATGAACCCACTGTATGTGATGTACCCGGTGGGTAACATCTACTAGATTGCCGCGCTGGAATATTCATACCCTCGCCCTGACAGGGTGGACACAGAGAAAATGTGTTCAAGAAGTACATACATAATATTTCCCGTTGGGTTTGGCAGATACTACTGTTAACAACACCATTAATAAAATGTTATTTTTTATGATTGTGGCAATTTTAAGATCTCTCTTTCTCTCCTCCTCCGTCTTCAACGCCATCTCGTATTTAACATGTCGTGTGGAAATAAATATTTTTTTTCAACAACGTCTTTTGAATAAGAAACTGATTGTCCGAAGGAAAGATGATCCGTGCTTCGCAAGGCACGTTAAGCCGTTGGTCCCGGTTACTACTTACTGATTAAGTTAGTAATCGTTACATGAGCCATGTCAGCGGCCTTTGGCGGCTCAATAGTAATCCTGACTGGTTGATGGGGTTGGTAATCCACCTCACAACCCACACGATAGAAGAAGAAGAAGAACAACCGCAGTCCCCAACAACTACGGAATTGCAGTTACTGATCCTGACACACCACTTTCGCCTTTCCCACTCTCATCAAAGAGTCCTCCTCCGAAAAATCCGAAATACTTATAGATCGGAAATTTCGCATGGACAAGAGGAAGACCCTGGGTAATGGTTAACACGCTCGTCCCGGCTTAACAAGAGCTGTGGGGTCAAGTCAAGTCCAAACAAACAAGAAACATTTATTGAGAAGCTGTGTAGGTACATACATGCAGGTGTCGAACATTATAAAATTGTCTCAATGGTAGTGGGTTGGAGTGTGTATGAGGGAAGCGAGGAGCGGGGCGCGGCGGTAGTCACTTGGCTGTTGCTCTTCTAAGGTGTAGGTTGTGAGGTGGATTACATTTTTTATACCGGATAAGCACTCTCAGCGCTTTCCATTTGTCCAGTTGATTCAGATTATTTTTTTCTTTGTGAGTGCGATTACAAAATTCCTTCGGCTATTAACGTCATTATTCAATATTTTATTTTATTTTAAAGTTTTATACGTTACAAAGCATCCTGTGCATAATTATTAAGCCTGGTAGTAAAGAAAATTCAACGCGAAATAACATAAACTCACGACTATATCCTAATTGGGGTAGTCAGAGGTACATCCATCGCATAATGAACTAAGTACACACACCTCACCGAGCTTTTTGTTAGACCAACGTGATAGGTGGTGAGCCGTATCGCTGTCTATAATATTGGGCCATTTATGTAAGGGAACACAGCACTTGAGATAAATTATAACCTCATTGGTGCAAGTCCGGTACCGGGAACCGAATCTGTTCTCTCCATTTAAAAAGCCAGCCGCCACAGGACCACAGTCACTTACACAGTAAACTATTTTGATTTACTTATTTATACATAGACAGCCTATGTACGTCCCACTGCTAGGCACAGTATCTCTAGGAGGGGGCAGGAGAATACTCCACCACGCTGCTCCACTGTGGTGTATTTTTTACGGCTAATAATAAACTTTTTTCAAAGACATCCCCAATTTGGTTAAAATACACTTTTCTAGATCGAACACTAAACTGTGTTTGAGAAAAAGAGAAGAAAAATCCTTGAAATTATTACAATATAACACCTTTCGATAATAACAGCATTATCAATTAAATTATACTTTACATTATTATCTACAGTCTTAATGTTTCGCAACGACGCGTTATAAATCTAACTCGGTCGTCAGCCGCTACTTGCTTTCAATCACGATAAAAAAAGTAATAATATCGATACAATCAAATCAATTACGAATCGATTTACAGTTGATTTCACAACCGGACACAGTATCGATTTATTAAAGATCTATAGATCGTTGATGAATGCTAATGCATTTGTCGAAACGTTGCTTAACATTAAACTAAGTATGGAAAGTTGTTGACGGGCACGTCCGGTGGCTGACTTTGGATTCAAATAACCACACACACATACATACACAAGTTCACGCCTAGTTCCCTTTGGGGTAGACAGAGCCCACGGAATTCAACTTACTCTTCTTCTTATCGTGTCGATGGCAAACTAAATAATATCGGCTCAAAACTTGGCAACAAGTATGGCGCTATCTGCAGCGCTCATCAGATCCTCCTGCGTGCTGCGTGGACACGATATTAGATGTTCCATCGTTTGGGGAACAGTGCCGCACTTTCACTATAACTTACTAAGATGACCTGACACACCACTTCCGCTAAGGTAACTATATATACACATATTATTACATTATACATACACACATACATACATAAACTCACGCCTGTAATTCCTAATGGAGTGGATAGAGCCACAAGTAATCAAAGATAACTTGCAGCCACTGTAGATACGAAGTCCTAAGGTGGGTCTAAGTTTATCCTGTAAATGTTTTGTAAATTTGTGTGCAATAAAGTGTTTTATTATTATTATGGTAAAAGGTGATTATGGTGATGAACCTTATGGTGATAAGAGACCAGCCTACGGCTTATAATATAACAATTGACCATCATGTTAGAAGGACACAATCCTTCTGTCGGATTTTATGACATGCCCGGGAAGACAAGCAGCTAAACGTGTTCTATGTTTATATATGTCACCGTAAAATTGTAAATAACGTTAGATCATAATATATCGATTTGAATCTCGCGAGATTGTGAACTGTCGAATAATTATGAATCGTATCATATCGCTTACAATTTAACGTATTATTTTTCGGTAGATTATAATTTATCGAAGTGAAACCGTCAAATTGTGATACGAAACGCACCTCGCGTGCTATACCATAGAGTTACAAAACTATTAGAGTGAGCATAATGTTAATTTGGGATTCTCTTAAAATGCATAAATGTTTTTGTCATAATTTTAATTATCATAATCCTTTTTGCATAACCTTTTTTAGCATAATAGTTTTACTTTCCCATAATAACATCTAGGAATACTGGTTTGTTAGGTATAACTTATTTTTGGGATTAATAAATAGATATCCATAATTCTTTTTTAGAATAATAGTGTTTTGTCATAATTTTTACAAGGCATAACAGTAGGTTAGGGTGCGGCGGGGGTGGCCCTTGGGCCACCCCTATGCCGCCAGCATGTTTATCTTACACACGAAAAGTATACTGAATGATACGTTTCAGATTTTTTAATTTTGATACATTTTTTCTTACCATGTGATGTCAGAATTATTGATTACTTTACTAAATAATTAATAAATACGTACTTGATTTCACAATCTTGAAGAGCATTTATTTTATTTGACTGACACCTGTGTTTTATTCCTAACTCTATGGACACAGAACGGTCTACTGTAAGGCCGACCAATCAGGGACAGCCGTCGGACAGTTGACAATTTGACAATTGTAAGATTGTGATTTAACAGTTTTACTTCGATAGATTATAATCTGACGAATAATAATACGTTAAATTGTAAGCAGTATATTACGTTTCACAATTTTTCGACAGTTCACAATCTCGCGAGATAGATTATAATCTAACGTTATTTACAATTTTACGGTGACATATATACACAAACAAACATTTTACACGGAAAATCCACTAACCTGCAGTGAAGCAGCGTGGTGGAGTATGCTCCTTACCACCCTCCAGTTAATTAAGGGGAGGCCTGTGCCCAGTAATGGGACGTATATAATATAGGCTGGTTATGTTATGTTACATGGAAAATGAGCATGTACTCGTGTGTGTGTACGTATAAAAAAGTCGCGAATATGTTCCCAATTGGGGTAGCCAGAGATACATCTTTGCATGATGAACTAAGTTCTCGCGTAACCAAGCTCTATAGAGCTTGGTTGGAGGTTGGTTGAGTTGGTTGGTTGGTTGGCCGTTATAACGGCCTCTGTAGTCCAGTGGTTGAGCGTTGGACTCACGATCCGGAGGCCCCGGGTTCGAATCCCAGTGGAGACATATCACACAAAGCACTTCGTAATCCCTAGTTTGGTTAGTACATTACAGGCTGATCATCTGATTGTCTGAAAGTAAGATAAATCCGTGCTTCGAAAGGCACGTTAAGCCGTTGGTCCCGGTTACTACTTACTGATGTAAGTTAGTAGTCATTACCATGTCAGGGACCTTCGGCGGCTCAACAGTAACCCTGACAGGGTTGATGGGGTTGGTAATCTACCTCACAACCCATACGATAGAAGAAGAGATACATCAAGCGGAACAAGGTGACCGCGTTTCACCAAGATATTAAAAATTTACCAACGATAAGTGATGTACTGTACCGCCGTCTGTTATGGTCGATAGCCAACTGTGCCATATACACAAGATCACGCTTGTTTCCTATTGGTGTAGGCAGATACCACGAAATACTTACTACGATTATGACACACCACTTTCATTGCAATCAATGTTAATTATTGTAATTAGTTAGTTATTACTCGTTAAGTTCATTATGTTAATTGTGGTTTGATGAAAGTTGTATAAATTAGTATGTGAGTAGAGGTTAGAGTGGTATGAATATAGAACGGATGTGTTGAGTAGATTGAATAGGAGATAGTGTAAGCGCCATCAAAATATTTCTAGAGTATTAAATATAGGGTGTTGAGAAATAGATGATGTGAGGACAGAAGCCAGATAACATAACATCTGACTGCCAAAACTGTAAGCTGGCAGCACCACCAGTTCGAACCCCGGCACTGGACTTACGCCATCATCATCATCATCAGCCGTACGACGCCCACTGCTGGGCATAGGCCTCCCCCAAGGATCTCCACGACGATCGGTCCCGCGCTGCCCGCATCCAACGGCTTCCCGCAACCTTCACCAGATCGTCGGTCCACCTTGTAGCGAACTTACGCCAATGAGTTATTAATTTATCTTAAGTGCAATTTTCACTACTGTTCTTCTTCCTTAATGGCGTGGGTTGTGAGGTGGATGACCAGCATCAACCAGTCTCACAACTTCAATTACTTTGTGATGGTTAGGACATTACAGGCTGATCAGCCGATTACCCGAAAATAATATGATCCGTGCTTCGGATCCGTTGGTCCCTGTTAGTACTTAAGTACAGTCAAGAGCAATATAATGTACCCACTTTAGGACTATGTCGTACTAACATATTTGACATTTAGTGAGACTTACAGTTAAATTTGTCAAAAAAGTTAATGTGACATGGTACCAAAGTGTATACATATTAATGCTCGTGACCGTACTTACTGATGTTATTAGGTACGTAGTCTTACCCCAGTGCCGGACATGCGCCAATGAGATATTTATATATCTTAAGTGCAATTTTCACTAACACAGCTGTCTCGACCATTATATACGGCGATACGGCTCACCACTTACCACGTCGGTCTAACAGAAAGCTCGGTGAGGTGTGGGTACTTAGTTCATCTTGCTATGGACGTAATCCTGACTAGCCCAGTTGGAAATATAGTCGTGAGCTTATGATGTGTTATGTTGTGTAATACCTATCTATGTCCTTCATTTTCATCCAGAATTTCAACACCAACTCCAGCTAAACCTGTCATAACATATCGTTTAATAACATGAGTGTCTACTAAAGTACTTAGGTATCATCTTTAATGTAAGAGCCACGCTCTTGTCGGTGCAGCATTCTCCATGCTACTTTTTTAGGGAAACACAGAGCAGTGGTTTTTTTCTTGCCTTCCGCCCCGCAGTACTCTGTCTGACGCGAGAGTAATCAATTTCAAAGCCGTACTAGGACTCCTGTCCAAAAGAAAATACTTAAATAAAATATAATAAAAAAAATAAAAAAAAATACAAGAAACAAGAAAAATAGCTTAATGTATTGCCCCCCACTACGTCAATTATGGAACAAAAACCTTAAAAACGCCAGTCCTCCCGCCGTGTTGTAGATCCCACGATAGCGGATAAGCTAATTAATAATTTCACACAAATTATACCCCCCCTTTGACCCCCCATTCGACCTGAATGTTTTCCTCAAGGATCTGATAAAGCTCAGTTTGCTCGAGTTAACTAAACGGTCACAATATTACGGCGAATGCTTTCGGCTTCTGGGGGGGTTAAACTCGCCACATTGAAACCATTCGTCTATATAAGCAATCTTCTTATTCTCTCGTGTGGGTTGTGAGGTGGATTACCAACCTCATCAACCCTTGTGTCAGGGTTACTATTGAGCCGCCGAAGGCCTCTGACAAACTAAAAAAAGTAAGTAAGTAATTTGACATTTGCGCATAAAGAAATAAGTGCGCAAAGTCAACAAAAATCTCAAATAGCAATATTGTTGTTTTGATAAATTGCATTAATGTGATCTTTTTCAGTGGTAACTATAATACAAGCAAAACGTTATGAAAACTTATTGTGAATTTTACAGATATAAAGCCATCGACATCACCATCAATTTTAGCCAATCCAAATTCAAAATGAAATCCCTCTTTTTACTAATTATAGAACCAATAAAACTAACCACTCAAACCTTGAACCAATAAAGGGCAATTACGAGCAAACAAACGTGATTAAACAGCCGTTATAACGGTTAGTATTGCTAATTGAATTTCAGTAGCGTTAGGAAACGCTAAGTGGAAGCTTTTCGGCACGCAACGCCTAAGTTTAACACGCAAGTTGTACTATGTTTCAATAAAGAGACGAATTAAATACATTATAATTTTATGCTCATTAATGGGCCAGGTTCATGTTTATAATATAACGCATTGTGCTCATGATCCGGAGGTCCCGGCTACGAATTCCGGTGGGGACACATCACTAAAATCACTTTCCCTAGTTTGGTTTAGGATATTCCAGGCTGAACTCCTGATTGTCCAAAAGTAAGATGATCCGTACTTCGGAAGGCACCAGTTTTACATTAGCTACTTGTGGCTCTACTCAATACAGATTCCGTCCATGTGCCCATGTGTATATACGTATGTTATTTCAATAGTATTGGGTACTAGGTACTAGGTATATCCAGTAGACATCCCTCCACAAACCATCCCTCAATTGAACAACGTAATAATGGAACTCGTTACTCTTCGATTAGCGCGCGGATTGTGCGGACAATCGATCGCCAATCAATTACCCACATCCGATTATATCCCCCCGTCCCCATCCCGTCCCGTCATCCCCGTCCCGTCGTCCCATCCCCTCGTCCCCTTCCCCCTTGACCACATCATTCGAATGCGATCATTGGATGCGGTCGGGGTCATGTTATCAAGTTATGTAACCAATGTCGTTGGGATCCAATGATTTACGCGAAATTGTGTGAGTTGATTGGTGTGATTGGTTGGTAATAGGTATTTTGTAAGGTGAACGTAGTTTAGGTACTGGCCGATCTTGTGAAAACGTGTATTACCTATATTTAGTATAGGACACGGACCTGTTGAACCTAGGTCACGGAATAGAACAAAGAGGTTGGAAAGGTCCTAAGGTCCGCTCTCTTTTACAACGATACGACAGCTCTACTGCTTTTAAAATTACGCAGCCAATTTACCGGCAATTACATTTTATGTGATAGGATGCAATTTTATCATTACTTTTCTTAAGATACTGAATGCTAAAGTTGTAGGTAGCGCTGGTAATTGTAATAAAACCCCACACAATCAATTGAATGAACTGTATTACTTAGGATATTAATTAAATTACAAGATCCAAACATTGAGACGCGTTGGCTTGCTCGCGCTAGAGATGTGACTGACCATAAATGGTAGACTATTAGGTATGTCCCATACAGAAGTATTTATTTAATAGATAGCCGAACATACTAAGCTTTTTAGCTTTCCTGTGATAAGGAGAGATCTCCTTGCATGATAGTCGATATTTAACTTTTTGCAGGTTATAATGTACAAAACGACCTTATAGAGGTACTATCGCGGAGCTCCGTGTGTTGTTAAGTTTGCGGACGAGTGGAGTGCAAAATGGAAGTATGAACTATTTGCTCATACTTGTATGGCGCGCGTTTCACGCTCACGTGGCTCTTCCAACCTCTTCTTTCTATTCCGTGACCTAGGTCCAGTAACTAGGTTGAATGCAAGTTGATTCTCAAGGAATTTCAGCTTCTGCCGACTCGAATAGTTACTAGAATAATTTTACACATTTATCAGGTTTTTAAAGGTTTCATTTTCGCTTCAGTAGTCATTACATAAGTCATGTCAGGGGCCTTTGGCGGCTCAATAGTAACCCTGACACAAGGGTTGATGAGGTTGGTAATCCACCGTCCATTTCAGAAATGCACGGCTAAGTGTTGTCATCCTGAGTAAACTTATTGTAACCTCGAATGCCATTCACTAGGTACTTTAATCTACCATACAGTGTGGTTCCACTTAACTGCAAGTTACCAGGATGCCTGAGTGATACAACAATGTAACAACCTTGCAATTATACAAATCTACAACATAACACAACATGTACATAAATCAACAACAGTGTTTGTTTATGTAAATGTAGTTAATGTAGAATCGGTATGGCTGTGGTGGTTAATGCGATTATATTCATATTGCACTGTGGTTACGAAGCGAGGTGTGCTGGGGCGAAATTATATTTATATTAATTATTACACATTAAAAAAATACTCACCTAGCGTTATCTGCTTTTCGCAAAAAAAAACGTTCTTCTACCTGATACGACTCGCGTTATGACTAGTCTACGTAATTCGAAAGCAAATAACAGCCAAAAAGAACGGTTTAACATGCTTTCTGAAGCAAGTTGTCATCTTAATTTCGGTCAATCACGACGTGTGTAACTAACATAAATATAACACCTTTAGATTTATTATATTTTTTTAGGATCGCAATCACCTCGATAATACTTCTTACACGATTATAAAATAGACTGTATACTTTAGAGTAAATAATCTGCAATCTGATGCAAATACTGCACAGTACACCAAACTTTAATTTAGATAATATCTTTGAAACTCCGTGCTACTGCGAGCATAAATCACTAGCCGATGATGCCGGCTACCGCTATCCTTCATAATTTACAACACAAGATCCGACTATAGATAATACAATACTACACTAAAACACACAAACCCACAGTGCACATGACTAATGAGTTTTAAAGCGAGTGCGCGGCCCACTGTGCAGGGAGGAAACGGCGCGAGGTAATAGTTGGCGGAAACGCAGCGTTTATCCGCGCAATTATTTTGTCCGCGCGCGTGATTGAGTGCCCACTGTGCAAACGTATACTCAGCAACAATTTGTTTTGATTGATTGCAGGGAAATTTTGTTGGTTCGGCTTTTCATTTGTACAAAGTGAGCATAATGGGCCGGAGTGGGTTGAAAGTGTGGCCAAATATTTTAGAGTTGTATTAATTTACTGTATTAAGATGTGATAGATTGTGAAGTGTGCTATTTCAGATTGTGTGTCCGTTTTTTTGAAGTGACTTGCAGCTATATTAGGTTTGCCTCTGATGGCAATAACTACTTGGCCGGACAAATGGTGAGCGCTGAAGGTTCTCACCCTATGTATGAGCGTTATTCGTACCTGATTATCCAAAAATCTTGCATATTTTTATCATGAGCAGGTACATTTATCTGTATCCATCTTAATAACCACCATTGCCTACAACTTTTTAAAGTCCACTATGTTTGAGAGCAAAAGTAAGTATATAAAATATTTTTTTTTTTTACCGACAGTATTTTTTTATTTTGTGTAATCAATGAATCGGTGTGAACTAATATAGTTTGCAAAACAAACAGAAATAAAATACCTACATCATTTTTTTTTTAGCTGTGATATCACCGTAAAACACAATATGCTTTTTGTAAGAGCTTTTTTTGAAGTGACTTGGCCTGTATTGAGTTAGCCTCGGATGGACTTAACTACTTGACCGGCCAATTGGGGACCGCTGAGGGGCTAGCCAAAAATCTTGCATATTTTGTACCTTAAGTATCTCTCTCTATAATAATATCCACCATCTTGAAAAATATAAAACATAAATTTATTTGTTTTGACGATAATCATTTCACTTCGTATAATCAACGTAACGATGTACACTAATACAGTTTGCAATACAATTAAAAATAAAATGCCTACCTAACTTTTTTATAGCTATGGAATCACCGTAAAACTCAATTTGCTTTAATAGCAAAAAAATCATTACAAAAGGAGTTAATAAATGCAAAAATGTATGAATATTTAATAGTAAATGTGACAGGGCAATATCGGCCATTTTCCATTAGAGAAATGAAACGGTGCGGCGTCATAATAGCCGGTCTCATATCTCATTACCTACATTACCTACCTTGTTATTAGCTTTGATTATAACAGTATATATACTCATATAAAGTACACAAACACCTAAATATTACATGCGATGTATAGCGCTTAAATGAGGAGCTCGGTGGCGCAGCGGTAAACGCGCTCGGGCTGCGATTGTTGAAGTTAAGCAACTTTCGCAAAGGCCGGTCATAGGATGGGTGACCAAAAAAAAAAGTTTTCATCTCTCCTCCGTGCTTCGGAAGGCACGTTAAACCGTTGGTCCCGGCTGCATTAGCAGTCGATAATAACCGTCAATCCGCACTGGGCCAGCGTGATGGTTTAAAGCCCGTTCTTCCTATCCATCCATAGGGAAGGCCCGTGCCCCAGCAGTGGGGACGTTAATGGGCTGATGAAGAAGAAGATAGCGCTTAAACACTTGTGGTGGCCTTCTGTATACTATCGGAGATTACCAGACGCTCATAGACGATAGTAGCTGTAATGATGACTGTAATCATCATCATCATCTCCCTAGCGTACTCCCGTTTTCACAGGGTCCAGGGCAAGCGCCTTAAACTGAAGATTAGACAGGTCCGGTTTTTTACAAAAGGGACTGTCTGTCTGACCTTCCAACTCGCGAAAGGATAACCAATCCAATACTGGTTAGGTCATCGCCGAAACGCATTTCTCGGGTGTGTGGGTTCCTCATGATGTTTTCGTTCACCGCTGAGCACGCGATAATCATTTATGATCCAAACATGAATTAGAAATACGATTTCGAAAATCATAGGTTTAGGCCCGTGCTGGATTCGAACTTGCGACCTTACATTGAGAGCCAAGCGATTTTCCAACTGGACTACCACAGCTTGAAACAATTCATCTAAAAAGTAATATTGCAATTTGACATTTGCTCATATAAAAAAAAATAAAAAATTTAGAGAAAAAAACTCGATTTATTTTTTTTTATTTTAGAGAAAATAAAGATTTTTTTTTTAAATAACAAATGGTAACAGTAAGCGTCTGATTATAATGATAATAATTCTTTATTCCACTTAAGTGTAATTGTTTTTTGTGACGTTGTAGTTTTAACTAAGGTCATAGACTAACAAATTGATTCATTTACAGATACATTGAGAATTCCGTACACTAACAGATGTAAAAGGATAATAACGGATTAAAACGTTCCAACACACAGTGAGATATAACAAAACGTAATTTAGTTACGACATTTAATTCCAATCGAGAGTCCCCATCAGCCGTCACTCGCGTCGACGATTAAGAAATCAAAATCGATACACAAAAGTGACAAAACATCCTTCATTGTACAAGAGATTGAGCGATCACAAGTCAAAACAGACTAACTACTTTATTCCGTCTCGCTCACACACGTACAAACACCACACGAAAGAAAGAGATAGTCACGTTACATTAAGATCATCCAGACAGATTACAGGCGGCAGCAGAAAACAAATAAAAATATTATGGGCAACGCATTAAGACGTTTTACACTTATCGCGATACGATCTGTGGCTTTTTCCTTTTTGTAATAATTATCGATAATCTGGCAACACTCGCGAGCATTATCGTCCATAATGGCTTGTCTCGTTGTTTTTTTGATGTGGCAACCCTAATCACGTGTCAGATTTGCCGTGTTGGGCATATTAAACCTGCTCGGGGCGTTAATGATTTTTCAAAATGGACTATTTGATTGAATTATTCGTTTTTTGTGAACGCGCCGCCGTTTTGGGAATCCCGCCGTTAATTGGTAATGATTAAGTCGATTTTGTTTTTGCGACCAACACTGACAGGGTAACGACTCTATATGATAATTATAACCTCATTTTTTGAGATCGGCAACGTTAAATTGAGCCGAGAGACATGATTTTGTTAGTACTAAGGCTAGTTTCACAGTAGTACTGTGCTCTATAACGAGCGAAAGCTTGTTACACTTAGCCGGAAACGCGGGAAAAGCGAGGCGGGTGCGAGATATTGTGTAACGTATTGAGAACCATATCAGCAAATGAATACGGTTGTACCAGTTCCCTCATTCAGCGCTTATCGCTATCGACCCACTAGGGTCAATTAATTCTTTCAAATATTCTTCCTCTCAGACGACGCCCTGAGCCGAGGTTCGCGCCCAACTGGGCACCCTCAGGCCTGTTGTCTTAAATTTTGTACCGGATAAGAGCCCTCAGCTCTCCCCATTTGTCTGGCCAAGTAGTTAATGCCATCCGCGACAAATCTAAAATAAGTAACGTCAAAAAAGGTTGTACCAAATGTGTTTCCTATAAAGCGATCCGAATCACTATAAATCTATTTTCTAACGTCTCCCCTGTCTCTGCAGACTTGTCGCCTAATTAGGTAATAAAAAATATGTAAAAAAAGTATTGTATTCGACATCCAAGCAAAGTTCAATCGAATTCTCAATAAGTTTTGGATTTATTGTGTACGGTCACGAGCATTAATATGTATACACTTTGAAACCATGTCTCATTAACTTTTTTGGCAAATGAAACCGTAAGTCTCTTTAAATGACAAATATTATAGTGCGATAGGGTTCTAAAGTGGGTGCATAATATTGCTCATGACTGTACACAACTGTTACACGTGAATAGCCGAGCCAATTGTGTTAGTAAAAACTAAGCACTATTTTTAGAATACCGAGTATAAAGTCCGTCTTATTCTGAAGGCAACCCTAGCAAATTGGTGTAGGTTATTATGGAGAGCTTAGATTGACGTGAACTTTGAGAACTCTCTCTGGTCACGACATGTTGTGAACACGTCATAAGACTATTTAATAGTTTTTTAACACCTCAATATGGGACTTCCCATCAAATACAGTCGTGGGAAATACCAATTACTTTAATCGAACTTACCAATTAATTTTGACTGGTTAATTTAGCGGGCCAGACCACTGTGCAAGGTACCTTTTCCCTATTTATGCACAGTAGTTCATTTTATTATTATATTTTTTCAATTAGGATTTAATGAAGATTTATTATATATACATACAAAAACTCACGCTTATTTCCGACCGGGCTAAGCAGAAGCTATGGAATCCCATTTTGAAAGATAAATGATTTATTAGAATTAAAAAGTGGTAAATGATTACCTACAAATATTTAGACCTAGCCGAAAAAATGCTGTTTATCCTAAGTTGTGCTTGTAATTTAAAATCCAATTTACTACGAAACGAAAAGGCGAAAGCGAAACACTTACTCAGTAGAAAAAAGGGTTAATAAATGCAAAAATAAACGGAAAATTGAACTTTATCGGTCGCCGTAGTAACAGGTTTTCTTGATACTTTAATGTTGGTACTTTCTGTTTCTTGACTAATGCTTGATGATTGAAATTGATAAAAAAGTGCGGTGCGTTACGAAGGAGTTACTTTGCTAAAAGTACGTCTGAGCGTTGGACTCACGATACGGAGGTCCCGGGTTCGAATCCCGGTGGGGACAGAAAATAAAAATCACTTCGTGATGTCTAGTTTGATTAGGACATTACAGGCTGTTAAATAACCTGATGTCCGAAGGTAAGATGATCCGTGTTTCGGAAGGCACGTTAAGCCGTTAGTCCCGGTTACTACTTACAGATGTGAAGTTAGTAGTCGTTACATGAGCCACGTCAATGGCCGGTGGTGGCTCAATAGTTACCCTGACACCAGACGACAGAAGATTAATTTTCCGACAGCAAATTCTACTTGATATTCAATCAGAATCATGATCTGAATCATCCACCTCAGTGTTAGTTGCTGTGCCACTAACACCGTGTATCACTACATAATATTAAACAAAGTCGCTTTTTCTCTCCCTATATCCCTATATACGCTTAAATCTTTAAAACGCAACGGATTTTGATGCGGTTTATTTTAGTAGATAGAGTGATTCAAGAGAAAGGTTCATATGTATAATTACATCCATTAAATAGTGGAGAAGTATGTTATATTTAAGGTTTTTAATGTGATGTCGTAAATAATTTCATTTCTTCCTCAGCATTGCACCCGAGCGAAGCCGGGCGGGTCGCTAGTGGTAGAACACCGTGTATACACGTTTTGGGTTTCATTCTAGTTATTACCCACATCTGTAACGTTTTATTTTCTCATGCCATGTTTGTTGCCTGTTGTGTGTAACTTTTAAATACATAAATATGGCATGAAGAAAAGGATTATTATTTCTAACTAACTTTGTTTATTTTAAAACGTTTTATATTCTTCTACATTTTGCTCTTTTAAAAACAACCGTCTGCCATTTCTCTCCTTCCGTGATCCTCTCTTCTCTCTCGCTCACACCTCGCTCTCTCTCTTTCACGCACCGTTGCGTTACGTTTCATTCAGCCTACCATTCCTACATAAATAAATGAATCTCCCGTTGTCTGCAGGCGAAGGTTCATGCAACAGTAACGACGGCTTCCCCCAGACGACAGACGACAAGTCCGCGGGCGGCAGTGACGACGACGCCCGACCGGGGTCGGCAGCGGACAAGAAGAAACACCGCCGCAACCGGACCACCTTCACCACCTACCAGCTACACGAGCTGGAGAGAGCCTTCGAGAAGAGTCACTACCCTGACGTGTATTCCCGAGAAGAGTTGGCGATGAAGGTCAACTTGCCTGAAGTTAGAGTGCAGGTCAGTTTTTTTTTAATATCTTTTGATTCTCTTTGGCATAGCTTTTTGGCGGGAACAGAACGGTTGATTTCTTCATTGAATAATCTAAATAATCAATACGAAGTGGTGTTTTTGTGGTTAACGATCGCATTAAGTTAGTCGGAAAACATTCGCGATACTGTTATTTAATCGAAATATTCAATAAACAAAGTCCACTTCTACTTTCGCTTCGTGCCAACAAGCCGCTTTATAACGCGAAAGTTTATGCGGACTTTTGAGTTAATTCGTTTGAGGTTCCGAGTAGTAGTCTGCTCCGAGGTTGGGGCTTAGGTTACATCATTCATCATCATTTCATTAATCATCATCAAGAAAAAAAAACATAAGACATGGCTGTATGGTCATAGTTCCCTTTGCCTTGCCCTTCGGGGAAAACCAAAACAAAAAAATCTCCATGGCATTTCGTCATTTTAAATCGAAGTCTCAAAAAGATGTTATATAATATGGTTTTCACTATAAGGTAAACTATTTCCCCGATTCCTAGTAGTCTTATGAACTACTGGGGATATCTCGATGCTAGCGCTTGCGGCAACGTGAGTTGAAACTACTACTTACTACTACTTTGACAGTTTTCTTCGACTTTTTACATTGTTTATAAATGTTGTTTTATCGATTTTGTTTTGGGTACTTATTCCGTACTAGCGACCCGCCCCGGGTGCAATGCTGAGGAATAAATGAAATTATCTACGACATCATATTAAAAACCTCAAATATAACAGTATTTCTCCACTATTTAATGGATGTTATTATACATATAAACCTTCCTACTAAATCACTCTATCAAGTCACATGATTGTGCCTGAGTTGATGATTGCGTCGTAACTACATTTTAGTTACTCGTATGTCAGTGAACAACCTGTGGATATAATGTTTGTACATATTATTGAAGTACATCAGCATCTTCCTAGCTTTATCCCGTTTTTCACAGAGGTCCGGTTTTTTTACAGAAGCGACTGCCTGTCTGACCTTCCACCCCGCGAAGGGAAGACCAGCCCAATACAGGTTTTAGGCAAAACTAAATAGAAGTTATAAGAGAGAATGAAGTATATTTGATTTGATTTTTAAAATTTAAACATAAGTATCACTATGATATTCATTAGTGCTGTCTATCTATCTATCTAGCTTGTATCCACCCACTGCTGGGTATAGGCCTCCTCTCCTTTACGCCATCCTTTCCGGTCCTGTGCTGCAGTAACATTTATTTCAGTTTTCAGTTTTTTTAATTTCACAGATTTCCGGTTTTTTATTTCTTTATCACTTTAGCTTCCAAGGAAGCTTATATTGATAGAATTAGCAATAACTTTTAAGTTGCTTTATATTGTCTATAAATGCAAGTAAACTATAGGCCAATTAGAAGTGTTCACAATAAACATAGGACTGGAATTTCATCACAGAAAACATCGGTCTACAAGAGAATACTCTCTGCGGATTATTATTAAGTAAGTACAATCCAAATATGCGAGTGCCTCTCATATTTGATTCCATCCAATATAACAAGTGAAATGAGTTTCAGATGTATTTGCTCAGTGTCACTCCAAACTCCTCGTCAATATTATTTTCATTAGTTCTGTTAAAAAATCACACTATTATAGCCGGAGGGTCTGTATAGACCCCATTATTTAACATTAAACTAAACGAAATTTCTCTATTAAGTGAAACGAGTACACTTCGCAAACAGAGGGCTTGAAGGGTAAAGGGCCAATAATGAGTCCAAAGGGCTTATGCCACTCAATCCCCCTTGGCTCCAGGCCGAACATATGTCAAGCGTATTCAACGCTACCAATGTAACAAGACACGTCACCTCCCCTTTTTTCCAGCCAACTCACTCCCGCAACACCATTTGAAAACCCCTTCAGAGTTCAAGAGAAACTGGTCGGTTCCTAATTGCTTTCTTATGCCACAGTAAAAATGTGATGTTGTAAAGAAAAGTAGTTTGTATGTCGATGACATAAGGCGTGTTGAGACGCACAGTGGTCCGTGGTGGGATGTTTGCCAAATAATGCGGTTGTCGCTAATCTGACAGTGGCGGTAATGCCGAGTTACTTTGTGTTCGATGTAAACTCATTGTTCGCATTGAAGACTGTTTTCTGATCGTCAATGCGCTTGTTCCGTGTGAAATTCCCATCATTGAAGGCAATTCCTTGGTGGCTTTTGAAACTTTTTCTAAAATGTGTGAACGTATGATCTTTCAGTGTTGTCTTTATACACACATGTATACATAAAGTCACGCCTATCCCACCGGGGTAAGCAGATACTATAGAATTCAATTTGCTTCGATCCTGACTTCTCTTGCTTCCTCCACATTTATCAATCGTTTCATACCCTATCATTATGTAGCGAAAAATTATTTTCTAGTAAAAATGTTATTAATCTATCATTGTCAAATTACTCAAATTTGTAGGACTATCTATTCTGTCAGCAAACGTTTCGTCGTAGTATTAAGACTTCGTCACCAAAGCAACTGCCCACAACAATAGTCATTACCTTTGTAACTTTGTGTAGATGTTTCTTGGTAAAGACGGTAACAGACATCATAATTATTATCATCCTTGTCACATTAACTCATTAAAACCAAGAAGTAATCTTCTTTAATTACTTAACCCGTTTATTTCTGTGCGGCGTCCGTTCATTCGCAACCCTTTCGTAATTATCTCTGTTTGTTTCTCGCTTTTATTAATGGTTTGCAACATTCTAGCGATTTTTCCATTAACAGTTTTTTTTTCTGTTTTTGTCCTCGTATAATTTGGACGCGACCACTGGGCTGCTGGTTGAAGTTGATTAGATTTGTTATAAGGAAAACTCATTTATTTGTAACCATTTTATATTAAGTAAACAGATTTATTTATTTTTGTCGTAAAAACCGACAGAGGGATTGCGTCCTCTAACATGATGGACTAATGTTATGGGCGATAGGCTGATCCCTTATCACCATAAGGTTCATCATATCCATCTTAGGACTTCGTATCAACTGTGGCTGCAAGTTGTCTTTGATAACTTGTGGCTCTGCCCACCCCATTTGGGATTACGGGCGTGAGTTTATGTATGTATGTATGTATGTAAACAGATTTATTTACTGTAGTAAAATAGACATTGGCCCCGATTCCTGCAGACATCTCCTAATTTTACTTTAAGTTATACCTGTCATTTTCTTATCCGCCGAAAAGGAAAGGGACGGGTGATTGACAGCTCTTAATTTTAGGAAGAAGAGTAAATGAATGAATTACCCGGGCGAATCAAAAAGGTATCTCGCTGGTATGCAAACCGTTTGACGTGTGCTGTCAACATAATTTTGGCGGGTTATTGGCCACTGTAAAATTTTTAGACGGTTGTTTTAGATTTGTGCTTAAATTGCCGTGTGTTCCTTAAATTTTATGCTTGTCGATTACCCGTCTCTTTCCTTTTCGGCGGATAAGAAACTGACAGATAGAACTTAAAATAAAATTAGATGGTGTTTACAGGAATTAGCACCAATATGGACGGCGATACGGCTCACCACCTATCACGATGATCTAACTGAATGCTCGGTGAGGTAACGGTCTCCGTGGTCCAGTGGTTGAGCGTTGGCCTCACGATCCGGAGGCCCCGGGTTCGAATCCATTGGGGACATATCACAAAAATCACTTTGTGATCCCTAGTTTGGTTAGGACATTACAGGCTGGTCGGCGAATTTTCCGAAAGTAAGATGAAAGTTGTATGAGCCATGTCAGGGGCCTTTGGCGTTTCAATAATAACCCTGACACCAGGGTTGATGAGGCTGGTACTCCACCTCACAACCCACACGATTAGAAGAGACGAGCGTACCTCTGTGTTCCTAAATTGGGATATAGGCGTGAGTCGTGAGCTTATTTTAAGTGATAAAATTCTGAATTCAACTCATTAAAAATCAAAAATCATCTAACTTCATACATCATACATACATAAACAGCCTATATACGTCCCACTGCTATGCACAGGCCTCTCCTCAATCAACCGGAGGAGGTATGGAGCATACTCCACCACGCTGCTCCAATGCGGGTTGGTGGAGGTGTTTTTACGGCTAATAGCCGGGACCAACGGCTTAACGTGCCCTCCGAAGCACGGAATCATCTTACTTTTTCAGACAATCAGGTGATTCAAGCCTGAAAAGTCCTTGCCAAACAAAGGACAGTCTCACAAAGTGATTTCGACAATGTCCCCATCGGGAATCGAACCCGGACCTCCAGATCGTGAGCCTAACGCTCTAACCACTAGACCACGGAGGCTGTTAACTTCAAACTTCATTTCACACTAAATATCTCCACTTAATACAGTTCGCAGGCAGGTAGAGTACAGGTCGGGCGCGGGTCGGAAGTCGCCGGTAATTCGGTTAAACCCGCCTCATCCACTACCAGCACTACATACTACATCTATCACCCGTAGATCATCTAACTATAAAAGCTGCAGTGCGAAGTCACTATAGTCCTGAAAATTACCTAATAATTACCTAAATTATAAAAATGTCTGGTATTAAATGTGTTCCTCTAGTTATTAAATAACTTGTAATGTATTAAATTAAAATTAATTAATTAATAATTATTATTTCATCATCATCATCATCAGGCCATTAACGTCCCCACTGCTGGGGCACGGGCCTCCCCTATGGATGGATAGGGAGATCGGGCCTTAAACCATCACGCGGGCCCAGTGCAGATTGATGGTTATTAACGACTGCTAATGCAGCCGGGACCAACGGCTTAACGTGCCTTCCGAAGCACGGAGGAGTTCGAGATGAAAACTTTTTTTTTTGTGGTCACCCATCCTATGACCGGCCTTTGCGAAAGTTGCTTTACTTCAACAATCGCAGACCGAGCGCGTTAACCGCTGCGCCACCGAGCTCCTCAATTATTATTATTTTCTAATTAATAATCAATTATTTTTTATTAATTATTATTTTTTAATTGAGTAATTATTTATTTATTATAATTAAAGCACATAATAACGGGTTATGTGCTTTAATTATGATAATAACCGCGTAAACTTAAAACAATGTATTTATTTATTATTTTTTTTGTATTGATTTAAAAGATGTGTTGTATTGCAGTTTCTTGTCATTTCTTCTCCCCAGCCATCTTGCGATAAGACGTAGATTCAGAAATGAAAATGAGAAGTATCAACAAGTTTATCCATGATATCTACATTGAATAAATGATTATGATTTCTGTTTAAATATTTTAAGCTATTAAACCCAATTTGATCCATTTACTTCGATTATTATTAACTTTTGTATAGTTGATATCGTCTCGCTATCGGATTTTTTCTTATAATAATTACTTTACCCGTATATTACCGTTACGAAGCTTTAAAAAAAAAAAACAATTTGTATGTAACCTCTCAGCACTTATCTACAATCTAATCTCATACTAATTGTATCCTTTTATACAGAACCATTCACATATAAACACTTCTCTTTTGTCACCAGAATTAACAATAAACGACCAAATTCCCGTGACCTTAGATTTAGAATAATTTGTTCTAGAAATGAGACCGTTTTAAAATGGTCGTTTTAAAAAGCTTTTAGAACGCCAGTTTAATATGATCCGCCGGGTGGGATAAACAATTGCAATTTAAGGGTCTTGTAAAATGGACGGTTGTCCAGATTAGTTGGAGCTCTGTATTGGGTGAAGTGGTTGGTGTAGGGGGGTCTATTGTTTTGGTGTTGGGTGCTTTCACGTTACATTAGGTGCGAGGCTACAATGAGAGAGCGATGGTAATCGAATTCGGTACGTTGGGCGCCCTTATTGCACGCGGGGTGGCCATGAGGGGATGGGATCATTTTGGGACAATTTATTTTTCATTTACCTTAAATTTTACCGATATAAGTAGGTATGGACATGTCCCAAAAAAGGTTTTGGATATAACCAAAATTAAAACCAATGTTTCGGTAAATCAGACAAAATTTATTGGTCATTAAATCTAAAATATAAGTTCCTAATGAACATCTCGATACCGATACATCTCGAGTGAGTAGTTATTAGACGACTTCCATTGACTAATATATTAATGCTTCTCAAAAGATTTTATAATATTGAGCTTGTTCATGTTGAAATCTTTTTCTATTCTATTCTAAATCTTTATAATATTTTTTATGCTTAATTTATTCACGTATACAACCAACTCTAAAAAAAAAGTTTTCATCTCGAGCTCCTCCGTGCTTCGGAGGGCACGTTAAGCCGTTGGTCCCGGCTGCATTAGCAGTCGTTAGAAACCAGCAATCCGCACTGGGCCCGCGTGATGGTTTAAGGCCCGATCTCCCTATCCATCCATAGGGAAGGCCCGTGCCCCAGCAGTGGGGACGTTAATGGGCTGATGATTATGATGATATACTTAATTTATCATACAACCAACGCATTCGTCTCATTTTAGCGTAAGCTTTAGCCTTCTATTCATACCTAACTTCTATTATTAGTTAACTCTTTTGGTTCTGTTTTAATGCAATTGAGTATAATATATAAACAGTTTTTCTTTGTCAGAGTATATTAACCCTTTCACGGGCAGAGACCATGGGTCATTGATGGTTCATAATAAATAGTATGAGTCAGAAACGGAACGTCCTTAGACGTTATGTCCTTGAGAGTATTAAAAGTGTATAAATACAAAACAATGCTGGCCACCCTATGCATCTCAATAGGTTGTCACTTATCGCGCGCTCGACTTGCGACTAACGCGCTAATAAACGTTTTGTGCCGCGCCGTCTGTGCGGACCCTTATCCTCACCTTCGTCGCTTCACACCTTATCGCTATAGCAATAAAGTTTAATTTTGCTTGTATTTTATGTTTTTTTTATATAGGGATGCGTGAAATGAGTTTTAGTGTTTGTTTAGAGGTAATATCGTCGCGTTTGTTGATGGGGATTGTATCGGATACAATGTTCTACAATGGATACAATGACAAATTGTACAATACAGTTGTGTTTTGTTTGTATAGAAGTTTTTGAGAGGATTAGAATTCGTATGGAATAGGAGTTTTGAGTTTGATTTGTTCTTATTTGTCACTCAAAGCTGAACATTGAAAATTAAAAGATTATGATTAGTATCTTAAATGTTAAAATAAATTATATTAATGTACATTTCGTAAAGATCTTCATTTTCAATGTAGAAAGTTGGAAATTAAATTTCACGGCACCGTTCGAAATACCTTATTAAACGAAAGCCCTCAGTGCTTCCCATTTGTCCGGCCAAGTAGTTAATGCTCACTGAGGAAACCTACAATAAGTGAAAAAAATATAAATAAAAAATAACACTTATCTGGAGGAAACCAAAGTAGCAAGTGGAATCTGTAACGTCTACCTAACCTGAGCATAGAATGAGGAATAACGGCATATACGGTCATGAGCATTAATATGTGTACACTTTGGTACCATGTCACATTAACTTTTTTGACAAATTGAACTATAAGTCTTACTAAATGTCAAATATATTATGTTAGTGTGACAGAGTCCTAAAGTGGGTACATTATATCGCTCATGACTGTACATATAGAACGGCAACTTCTCAGCCCCCCACCAGCGGCTGAGCTAGGTTTACCTCAACCCCCCTGGTCTTACTTTAGCGTCAGACGTCGCACACACAAATGCAATTGTGATATAACACCCATGTGTAGTGTCTGTGTAAAACCAGGTTTTTCGCATGAAGTGTTCAGCGTATACCCTAAGGCAAATTAGCGTGATCATTTCTATACAGAATAAATAATATTATTGTTATTTACGCTGCTGTAAAAAAAATTACAAACTTACGTTAGAGATGAACCACAGCGTAGTCATAATGTAAAACAATTGATTCGACGTAGCTGCTACGCGCCGTAGCAACGTGACTACGAAATTAAATAATATCACCTAATTACCAATTTATATTCCGCTGTATATATTACCGGGTTCATTAAAACATCACGCCTGTATCCCCGAAGGAGTAGGCGGAGAAATGACACTATAAAATAAGACGTTCATTCTGATCCCTAGTTTAATTAGGACATTACAGGCTGATCACCTGATTGTCCAAAATTAAGATGATTCGTGCTTCGGAAGGCACGTTAAGCCGTTGGTCCCGGTTATTACTCACTGATATAAGTACGTAGTCGTTACATGAGTCATGTCAGGGGCCTATGGCGGCTCGTAATAATCCTGACACCACGACTGATGGAGTTGGTAATCCACCTCACAACCCGTACGTACCCGTACCCGTACCCGTACTTATATCAGTAAGTAATAACCGGAACCAACGGCTTAACGTGCCTTCCGAAGCAACGTCCTAAATAAACTAGGGATCTCAAAGTGATTTTTTTGATATGTCCCGGGATTCGAACTCGGAACCTCCGGATCGTGAGCACAACGCTCAACCACTGGACCGCGGAGGCCGTTATCACCATAATCATATCATGGATATTAAGAACAATAATATCTTAATACTTGATTCAGCGCGCCGCCCCCGCCGTGGGACCGGGCAGGTGTCCGCGTTTACCGGGATCATCGCCGCGATACCACAATCCCCAGTAATGGGGATCGGATCCCGTCGGTCACGGATTACTCACTCGATTACGGCAAATTGTTTATTACACGCTTTTTATTTTACCCCAGAGGGGGCCTGATGATATGGGTGGACGAATGTTGGTGGGGACAATTTGTCTAGCTTCTATTTTATGCATGCTCCATACCCCCTCCGGTTGATTGAGGGGAGGCCTGTGCCCAGCAGTGGAACGTACACAGGCTGTTAATGTATGTAATGTCTATTTTATTTGCGTGGAATAATATTATAAATAAAAATGTAACTCCGTCTGTCTGCTACATTTTCACGCCTAAACCTACTTACAATTATGGTAAAATTACAATGAGTAAGTCATGTAACGACTACTAACTTACTTCACTAAGTAGTAACGTTGACCAACGGCTTTACGTGCCTTCCGAAGCTCGAATCATCTTAATTTCAGACAATCAGGTGATCTGCATGTAATGTCCTAACCAAACTGGGGTTCACAAAGTGATGTTTTGATATGTCCTTACCGGAAATTGAATCCGAGACCTTCAGATCGTGAGCCCAACGCTCAAACTACTGGACCATAGAGGCCGTTAAATGCTAAAAGTTAAATGCTTCTCAAGTTATTACATATGGAAAGCAGCGTTCATCTCACTGCTGGGCGATATCCTTCCCTCAAACTGGATGAAACTCGATCGGGTATCAAACTTGGGACCGCTAATTTGCTGTACTTGTGTATACATATACTATAGTAAATTATATAGCAACCACAGCTATGTACACTCATTGCCAGTTCATTCCGCAGTCAATTAGCGACCCTCTAACGAGGCTATTAGCCCGCTTTTTGCGCAGTCATCGCCGACCATCGTCGGATAGCCTTCCAGTTTGTAATGTACTTCTTGGATTATGGATTCTTTTGGTTCACTTGGCTGCTGAGCTGGGAGATAAGAAAAACACAATGAGTTTAGCTGCTTACCATCGCCGCATGTAATGCCTTATACGGTATTTCACAGGTTCAAATGTCAATTATAAAATGATAATCTAGAAATAGGTTGTTAATTTATCTTAAGTGCAGCTTCACTAACACGGTTGGCTCGACCATTATAGACGGCGATACGGCTCACTTATCACATTGGTCTAACAGAAAGCTCTGTAACGTGTGGGTACTTCGTTCATCTTGCGATGGATGTACCTCTGACTACCCCTATTGGGGGTATGCTATGTTGTGTTGTGTTAATCTAGACATAGAAACGAGTCTAAGGGAGTCAAAAATCAATCTCGTTCTTATTAAAATTTGTGACTCATTTTAGATTTTTAGTCACGAATTAAAATTACAATGAGTACGATAGACAACTACTTTTGTTAATGACGTCATTAGTACAATTATATTTCGTAAAAGGTGACATTTGCCTAGATTAAAAACAGCCTATTTACATTATTCAAGTAAGCGTTTCAGTCCTTCGATCTTCTTCTTGTCGTGTGGGTTGTGAGGTAGAATACCAACCTCATCAACCCTGGTGTCAGGGTTATAATTGAGCCGCCAAAGGCCCCTAACATGGCTCACGTAACGATTACTCACTTACATCAGTAAATAGTAACCGAGACCAACGGCTTAACGTGCCTTCCGAAGCACGGATCATCTTACTTTCGGACAATCAGGTGATCAGCCTTTAATGTCCTAACCAAACTAGGGATCACAAAGTGATTTTTGTGATATGCCCCGGGATTCGAACCCGGGGCCTCCGGATCGTGTGTCTAACGCTCAACCACTGGACCACACAGGCCGTCCTTCGATTGAATCCTGTTTTGGAATGTTACTGAAGTATTGTGAACCACCATTGCAAATGCATTCACTGGAACAGTCTCTCACGTGCTGGATATAACAGTGAGTATTGTTATGGGCTAGTAGTCTGACAACCAATACTTCAACGCCTTGATATTGGTGTTGGCGTTAATAGACAAGTACTTGTACTTAACCTTACTTAAATAAAATAAAAAATGTTTTTATTATCAAAAATAATACAATATGGCACTTTTTTTGACGTGACTTATTGTAAATTTGCCGCAGATGGCATTAACTACTTGACCAGACAAATGGGGAGCGCTGAAAGCTCTCACCCGGAGAATATCGCACATGAAGTAGGGTGGGTACATTAAAAATATAACCAAATGAACTGAGGTTCCCAAACTAGGCGGAACCAGTATCTTGGGAAACCGTAAACAACAGGGTAATGTTGGCGCATAGTTTGTTACTTGTAGTCTAAGAATTGGCCCTTGATAGACAAGAATTGCGAATGCTACACCGACCAGGGGGTTAAAAAGGCCACATGGAAGCAACAAATTGCTTAGATGAATCTACATACATACATAAACAGCCTATATACGTCCCACTGCTGGGCAGAGGCCTCTCCTCAAACAGCCGGAGAGGATATGGAGCATAGGATTGGTGGAGGTGTTTTTACGGCTTAATAGCCAGGATCAACGGCTTAACGTGCCCTCCAAAGCACGGAATCATCCTACTTTTTCAGACAATCAGGTGATTCAAGCCTGAAAAATCCTTACCAAACAAAGGACAGTCTCACAAAGTGATTTCGACAATGTCCCCATCGGGAATCGAACCCGGACCTCCAGATCGTGAGCCTAACGCTCTAACCACTAGACCACGGAGGCTGTTAAAGTGCAAAATTCTCCATTCTTGTCTATCAAGGGCCAATTCTTTCAAACTGCGCTTATCATCAGTCATTAGTATTTCAATAGCTAAACAGCGTTAGACCACCACGCCATCTTGCCACTCTCTCTCTCTCTCTATTTAAGAGCTGCGCTCTTGTCGGTGGGGTAATCGCCATTCCTCTCTTCTTCCCGCCAAAACCTTCACCTCCCGACACGACACGACCTGCACCTTCTCTTTTATTTGTTTCATAAATGTTATCCTAGGTCTACCCCTTCCTATCTTCCCTTCAATTTTTCCTTCTATAATGTTTGTTATAAATGAATCGTGTCGTATCTTACCACTAGAACCTTCTAAAACCTCAAGCCAACCTAGAAAACTAGTTTACGTTCAGTGTACCGTGTAAGTAGATAAGCACCTAACTCCGGCATTATGTAATATAGTTAGACAATAATCAGCGTGGGGGGACGACGGGGGGTGGGGGAGTAGGGGCAGGGGGGATCGAGTTAGTGCGCAATTAATAACTATTATAACTTAATCACGCGCCGCGAGTGTGTAACGGATGTATGGAGGCTGGATGAGGCGGAAATTCGTAAATTATGGTGTTAGTAGTGGTTTTGTATACAAACAATAATAAAAATACACTGAAAGGTCTCTCTGATCTTTGAGCACCAACAGCATCCTGGCTGTAATAGCTGATAGGTGGGACAGCAGCTTTATAAAGCACTGGACCCATCAGCATTTAAGCGTGTGCCATTATGGTGTTTTATAGCTTTTAAGTATTTTCTTTCTTGTATTTTAGGTTAGTACATATGGATGTAAATTTGTCCGAAATAAAGTATATTTTATTTTATTTTTATTTATTTTTATGTTTTCTAACCAGAGTGTAATGCCTTGTGGAATCCCTTGCCTGAATCCATTCGAAGGGCACCGTCGGTAGATGCTTTTGCAAGTCAAGCAGCACTTTCTCAACTCTCTCCTCTTCTTTATAACCTTTTTCTTCTTCAACTCCATTCTTCTTACATCTTCTTCTTTATAAATTAGGTATATGTCTGTCATGGTTTCCTCTCTTCCATAGTAATGTATGTATATATTTACGTATTTATATATAATTATTTATTGTCTTCTATGTACAGTTTTTAATATAGGTTATATATACCTAAGTATACTTATATTTTTCAACTTTTTGTTTTGAATAGATTGCTACCTTATCAATAAGGCCGCCTGTTGTACTGCACAACCTATCTAATTATAATAGTGTATTTTTAATATGTTTTAAGTTCAACAAGTTTACTTATGATAATTACGTTGAATAAATGATTCTCATTCTGTTCCATAAAGAGTTTTTGTTGTATTGTATTGTAATTTCATATAATACTTAACACATAACATAATTCCTGATACCTACCCGGATACCTGGGGTAGTCAAAGATACATGATGAACTGAGTTCCCACGCTGCACCAAACTAAACTAAACCAACCTAATAGTCGATGATTGGCTACTTAAAATACGAAGAATTGCTTTGATAAGATTAAAATTCGACTTCAAGTTTCGGCTTAAATTTTTGAAGTCACTGGATTCTGATACGGGATGTCGCTAGCAAGATGATGACGGGAGTAAGTCAGTGTTGTGACAACCATCAGCATAGTGATGTATCATGATATGATATGTCATGGCCCCGGGAGTGTACAACAGACTGCCTGACCATATCATACAAGCAAAGAATTGTACTATATTTAAACTTAAACTTAAAAAATGGCTTATTGAGCAGGCATTCTATAGTTTTGACGACCTGTAATTGATAATATATTTTAATGTAATTGAATTCCGTAGTAATATTTAATTTAATTGAATTTTGTAATATCTGTGACGTGTAATTATTATTATCAATAAATGACTATGACTATGACTATCAGTCGAGATTGTGTTCTGTGTAAATGTATTAGCACAAACCCGGACACTACACATTGATGTTTTCGTACACGCGCAGCTGTGTGCGTGACGCCTACGATTGAAGACTAAAGTAAGACCGAGGGGGGTGAGGTAAACCTAGCTCAGCCGCTGGTGGGGAGCGGAGAGTTGCCGTTCTATACTTAGTATTATTCCTTATCATATGACTCTAGTATCTAGACTGCCTCATCCAGCTCTTGTCTATATCGATGTCGTGTGAAAACGCGTTAGATTGCATAATCCAGTTACCGCCTGTCGGTGTTAACTTAACTCCGGCCTAACATGCGACTGCACAGTTTACAACTAACTACGTTATATGCAACCATTTTAATTAAGCAGTTAATTCGTTGAATATTGAAGATTTAACAACAATCCTTAGATGATAAACAATATTGGTGCTAATTCCTGTAGACAGCATCTAATTTTATTTTAAGTTATACCAGTCGTAAATACATAAACTCACGCCTATTTCCCACCGGGGTAAGCAGATACTATATGATTCCATTTACTTCGATCTGACACACGTCTCTATCTTCCAATTTCCAAAACAAAAAAAACGTAACTTAATGGAGTTTTAACGGTCCCTTGCCTTCTTATTTCTTTAAGTGTTACATATACATAAATAAACTCACGTCTGTAATCCCTAATGGGGTGGGCAGAACTACAAGTACCAATTAAACCAGTAACCATAGAAAACACGTAGCAATTGTAAACCAATGATATCTCCAATACAAGTTATCCCACTGGGTACTCGTGGTAAGTCCCCGCGTCCTCGACGGCGAGACGTGGGAACTGGCGGCTGGCGGGAAATTGTGTTTATCGTTATCACGTCATTACACCACTCTCCTCCAGGGCTGCCACTGGTTTAAACATCTTGTCAAAGCTCACGTGAAGCTTACTTTATGTAAAAAAGCTTATTATAAGATTAATGGTTACCTAAATGATAAAAATGTCTGGTATTGAATGTGATCCTCTAGTTATTAAATAACTTGTAACCCTCATTGATTTAAAAGATGTGTTGCTGTTGCAATTTCTTGTCATTTCTTCTCCTCAGCCATAACACTTTGCGAAATGATGTAAATTCAAAAATGTTACATTGACCTTCAACAAGTTTATCCATGATAATTACGTTGAACAAATGATTCTGATTTGTGTCTAAGGACAAAAGTGGTCACACGTGCACGCCCTGGACACTGTATACAAAAATCTCAAAGCACAAGTGTGAACGAGACAGCACGCGCGCTTTCCTCGTCACACCTAAGCGACTTGTGGCCATTTAACACTAAAGAGAGGGGGTGAGGTGACACCAGATACGAATTGGTGCGGGGCGGAAAGTGTCCGTTGTATACGTAGTATTATTCTTTATTTTTCTGACCCAGTGTAGCGGCTATGAATTTATTGTTGTTTTCTAGACGATTAGCTGCTCTGCGTATCATAGGGATTACATGCGTTAGTTGTATTCTGTACTATTTATTTTTATAATATTTATATTTAATAATAATAAGACACGACGAATTTATTAAAAACATCATAAAAGGAAAAAGAGGAAGGGGAAGACCAAGAAGAGCTTACATGGAACAGATTAAAGAAAAGGTTAACGTCGTGTTTTATAGGGAAGTCAACGAATTGGCTTTTGATAGACTGGAATGGAAAATGCTACACCGACAAGAGCGTGGCTCTTAAATTGATGATGATGTTATTTAATAAACACTTTATTATATAAGGTTGGCAACCCCTACCTCCGCGCCCCCCAGTTTCCGCTTGATACGTCTAATGTCTTCATGTGATGCGAATTTTTTGTATTGTCTGCGATCAAATAGGGCGAGACAGAAGTGTCTATTACTTCGGAGTTAAGACGGTTGTCGTCTGATGATGGTGTAAAGATATTTTATATGTTTGAAGGTAGATAGAATAAATGACAAAATATTACCATAATCATAATTAGAATTTAAAGCGGTATATAAAGCAAAGATTAATGGTAGGGCTGGTCCAAGACGTAGAAGGACGTACAATGAAGAAAAGATGAGCTGCTGTTGCAGTATCTTGTCATGTCTTATCATCGGCCATAACACCTTCGAACGGCCTCCGTGGTCCAGTGGTTGAGCGTTGGGCTCACGAACCGGAGTTCCTGGGTTCGATTCCCAGTGGGGACATATTACAAAAATTACTTTATGGTCCCTAGTTTGGTTAGGACATTACAGGCTGGTCACCTGATTGTCCGAAAGTAAGACGATCCAAACGCACGTTAAGCCGTTGGGCCCGGTTGCTACTTACTGATGTAAGTTCGTAGTCGTTATATGAGTCATGTCAGGGGCCTATGTATGCCATATGCCTCTATGCTTTATGACTCCAGGCCTCCACCTCATAACAAACTACCGTTTCCAATCCCTCCCTCATAAACTTGATCTTTTGTACTTCAATTATATTAGTACTAACACAAAATCTTTTATAAAAAATATAATAAGCAGTTATTAGAGAATCATGCGCACAGTAATCAATAGAACATACTTCTATAGACGTAATCATAACTTTAGTTCTTTGTCAAGTAATTTGATTAAAATTTGACGGATTCTTCCTGCACAGGAAATGACGAAACAGGGGTAATTCAATTATAGTTTATAATACGATAACCAGTATTAGTTGACACTTCAATTTATAGAAGTCTAGAACTCTAAAGAGGTCTGGATGAATTGGCTTATGAAATTTTACACCAGTTTGAATCGACCTGTAAATCTCGTAACGCAAATAAGGTAAAATTGTTCACAAATTAAACTCTATATTGCCGGGTAATAAGGTCTATATTGTAAAGAATTAGCAGGGTTTTATAGGGTCAGGTATTAAGAGGTCAACTTATACTGGTGTTCAGTACAAAGAGAGTTATACAAAGCAATAATCGCTGCCTCTGCGCATATCATGTCGGTATGGATTACCTTCGCCGTCGGAACTCAGAACTTAATATTTCCGTTTGTTTAAAAAAAACTGTTTTTTATTATTAAAGAAATGAAATGCTTCTGTTCGAAATAATAGGTTAAAAAAGAATTACTTTATTAGCCGTGGTAGCAACGACCTCCGTGGTCCAGTGGTCGAGCGCTGGGCTCACGATCCGGAGGTCCCGAGTTCGATTCCCGGTGGGGACATATCACAAAAAGTCAGAAAGTAAGGTGATCCGTGCTTCGGAAGGCACGTTAAACCGTTGGTCCCGGTTACTACTTACTGATGTAAGTGAGTATTCGTTACACGAGGCATGTAAGGGGCTTTTGGCGGCTCAATAGTAACCCTGACACCAGGGTTGATGAGGTTGGTACTCCTCCTTACAACCCACATGATAGAAGAAGAAGATATCACGTGGTTTGGAGTATTAGGGCTCAGTTAATGGCTATAGGCCCACCCCCTATTACATGGGACTTCAACAGCTGGCGCGGAGTGGGTGTAAACTATACAGCTCTGCCTACCCCTTCGGGGATACAGTCGTGATGCTGCATAATATTAGAAAAGGCTCAAATGGATTAGGTAGTAATAATCTCTCTCTTTATTTAAGAGCTGCGCTCTTGTCGGTGGAGTAATCGCCATTACTCCATAGAGAGGGCGTGTAGAACGGTGGTTGCCCCAATCGTCTTCCGTTCCCCAGTACACCGACCAACTTCTTAATCGGTGATGTTTCCAGCTAGAGCCCTACTAGAATCCATTTCCTCGGTTTCCAACCAGTACTGATACCGGTGCTGCCCGGCATCAGGGGTGCGCTTTTGAAGTAGCGGCGCCTACTCGCTACGTCACAAGATCGTCATAGAACCTAAATAGCATTTTATAGGTTAGCCCGTTCCAGTGAGCTACCCACTACGTTCTGCTAATCCTGTCGCTGTTTGGTCGGGGACTGTTTATTTTTATATTCGCTTACCATCATATCTGATGGCCGTTCCACTATCCGCCACCTATGGGCCCCGTAGATGGCCTACAGCTCAGCCTTCTACAATAATAATGATACTATAGTAATAATAATGGAACCGAAAAGTTAATTAATCCAAATAAGCTCGACGTATGCTTTACTTTGTTAGGTGGATGTAATTAGTGCTGAATTAGTGTAACAAGTGTTGGCCGCGGCGCTGTTGGTTTAGGAGACCATCCGGTTGTTTTAATTCATTTGCTTGTATTCTGTCCTGTTACGTGAAGTGGAGCAGCGTGGTGGAGTTTGCTCCATACCTCCCACGGTTGGGGGAAGAGTCTTTTTCTATCGTGTGGGTTGTGAGGTGAATTACCAACCCTCATCATCAACTCACCCTGAAGAATCATAAACCCTGGTGTCAGAGTTATTATTGAGCCGCCAAAGGCCCCTGACGCGGCTCAAGTAACGACTACGTACTTACATCAGTAAGTAGTAACCGGGACCAACGGCTTAACGTGTCTTCCGAAGCACGGGTCATTTTACTTTTTGAACAATCAGGTGATCACACTGTAATGTTCTAACCAAACTAGGGATCACAAATTGATTTGTAACCACCGGAATTCGAACCCGAGACCTCCGGATCGTGAGCAGAACGCTCAACCACTGGACTATGGAGGCCGTTAAGACAACTTGCCTTAGGGTTTAATTGGCGGATTGCTCCGTTCCGTTATAGCGTAACGGCTTTTGTAATGTATGTAGCTTGTATGGCACTAGCAACATGTGACGTCAGCAGTCCCTATTGCTATTTCTTTTTAACTCCTTGATTTCGAATTGCTGTGACTGTTTCTCTTTTCACATTTGACCGTTGATTGTTTATTTCAAAATGAGTTTTTTCTTACAGGATTTGCAGCTTCTTTTCCCCGGCTATACAGGTTGTGAGAAGCTGCAGTAGTTTTAGGCGGATGAGACGTTCGTTACGTAAAAATCGACGATTCAAAGTGCAACTATGTTATCTACTTTTATTTTTATTTATTTATTTATTATGGTGTATCAACAGCAGTACATACAGCAGTACAAACACATAAAATGAAATACACATAGGAAAAGTTTCGGTATGCCTGTCAATTATACGCACACAACATTGACTAAAATAATAATAAAAAGTGGAATTACTCTACTGAATAAAGATATTTTTAATTGTAATACTTGAAAACTACACTATTTGGCACGGGTCCGCCATCTTGTGCTGTCACTGCGCTCGCGCAGATTATCCGTCCAATTGCCGTCGTCATTGAAATACACACAATAGTGATCCGATACCGACGCTTACAATTCGGTGCGAGTGGCGGCTCGTACTGAAGGACTAGCCGCCAGGGTAACTTGACATCTGACAATTACAGAAGCAGGTAATGTTTAGTCGACGTGATGATGTGTCCCGGGGCAAGGTATATTGGTGGTTACCCGACACTGTCACTGAGAAGTATTTCAAAGAAGTATTGGGTTCTTGATTCTGTATTGTGATGTGAAGGGAGATTAGTCGGGTGGTTGTTGAGATGGATCAATTTGTTTCTATTTAGAAGGTATCTAGTGTGTGTGTAGGATTATTTTTTTTTGATTTATTTATAAACTGCTTGTAATGGAATGTTTTTGTTAATAAGAGCTTCTTATCATTCTAATATTTTATTCTATTTCACCTATTGTATATTTGACTTTGTGATTGTAGTCACTTTGTGATATGGGCTTGATCCTGAAATGAAAATTATTTATTTATTTTATTATTAGATTATTTTCTTTTCGCCTGGAAGAAATTGCTGTATAGCAATAAGGCCGCCAATTGTGCTGTAAAAACTGTTTTAAAATGTTTTGTGTATGAATGAGCAAAAAAGTAGATTTGATATGAAATACGTATTGGTAGTGGCATCACTGATAAAAGGTAACTTGCGAATGAAAGATTTGACCTATCAATTTTATTCATCATTACTTATAATTATTTGTTTATTTTATTTATTGCTTCATGTACATAATTATACAAGATGTTATAATGATTTATGATTAATGAGGTAAGTACATGACCCTGGAAGGGTGTTGCAAAATTTGAGCGGACTGCGTGATGGTCATAATAAATAAAAACATTAAATATAGATATCAATTAGTGGTATTGGATCATGCTATATATCATATTTGTGATTTTATTATAAGAATTTTATTTGATCATTTATTATTATTTTTTTTATTATTTTTTTATCATGCTGTAATATGTTATATTATTAGTAGAATCATATTTCATTTTTATTATTTTATTTGTTATTGTCTCGTTTTCGTCATTTTATTCATAAAATTGTTATTTTGTTATTTTATATTTCATGCATGTTATAATTTTTTATAATTTATAAATTCATTTATCGTATAAGTACCCTTTTACACACAAATAGTCTTTTAGGTCTTTGTTAAATGTTTTTGATTCCATATTATTTCTTAAGTGCTTTGGCAATGCATTGTATATGTTTATAGCTCGGTAGTAAGGACTAGTTTTGAACAATTCCATCTTTGGTAATTAATCCATTTATCATCACTAATTTAAGAGCCATGCTCGTGTCGGTGTAGTATTCTTCATGCTACTTTTTAGGGAAAAATAGGCCAGTGGTTTCCTTCTTGCCTTCCATTATTATGTATATACAAATAATTACTTTGAGTCGTCTTTCACATCCTGGACGTTATGCGAAAGTAGCAGCTGAAGTTTCAGATGTTCGTTATTTAAACAGGAGGATTAAAAAGGTCATATGGAACCAATTCATCTCAGCAAGAAATATTGTTATTTGACACTTGTTGATATTGCGTACTTGATTTGTATGCGCAAATGTCAATTTTTTTTTTAGATGAATTGCTTCAATTTGGCCTTTTCAAACCCTATAGCTGTAACACTGAAAAGAAAAACACTCTCAAAGTAACGACGGAATGACACAAACATTTCATCTCAAAAAGTCGCGCGCAGCAAATCATCTCTTAATCTCGCAATTACCGCAATTAGGCATAAATTAACCATTAATTAGGCATAAATTAAGCACAAATTTAGCATAAATTAAGCAATTAAGGTCTCTCAGCAGTTAATTAAGTCTCGACTGGGGAACTGCAAATAACACAGACAGTCTCTGGTTATATCAAATTGTGTCACTTTGAACGTGGCGAGGGCCGGAGACTGTTTTCTTACATTATTCTTGCTAATTAAACGCCTTAAATGGAGGTTTACTTAAATTAAAGTGTTAATGGCACATGTGTCTGGGATTTAAATTTATTTTATACACTATTCTGTTTCATAATATTATATATATACGGATATACAAGCGGGGAGCACCAGTTTGAACCCCAGTACCCGACTTGCGCCAATGTGTTGTTAATTTAAGAGAAAGCTAGGTGAGGCGATGGATGTAGGTATCTCTGACTACTCTGTTGTTATATTCGATCGACCTTACTCGAATACATTTTTTATTCACTCCTACTGAGGTAGGCATTACGAGCGTCCTTCGGAAAAAGCTTCTGAAGGCACATGTTACTAGAGATACTAGAGATACTTATGTCAGGGGCCTTTGGCGACTCAATAGTAACCCTGACACCAGGGTTGATGGGGTTGGTAATCCACTTCACAACCGATAGAAGACGAGCGTAAATTTTAATGCTTCCAAACTGGTCATTATTCCACATTATGTGCGGTTATTTACTCTGCTCACCCCCTAAATGCCGCAATAGATGACTATCTACATAGCTGCAGTGTATATATCCAGAGTACAGGGAGTGCGGTGTGGCGGCGGCTTTACTCGCAAATCTAATTAGCTGGCAGTTTGTAGTGGCGGCGGGAGCACAGGGGGAGGGGCTGAGAGGGCACCGGAGAGGAGGCTTGACAGATATTGTACTTAACACAGATATACTTTATTGCTGACTACGGGTTATTTTTGTGTGACAACTGTGGGATAATGAAATAACTCGGGATATTTTTTAAATGTCTTTACACACACCTTATATTAAAACCAAATCCTCTCACCCGACCGACATCGCACCGTCGACTCCCCTTCTTACTTTTTAAAATTGCCTTACGTCCCATTCATCAACCATCCTCCTTTCATACCATAAACAATCAAATTCCCATTCATTATCCTTACATAGCATTCTCACTTTCCTACATAACAGTATCAGAAAAATAACCGTATCTGGAATTCAAGATATTATAATAATTTAAAGAACATCAACATAATTAAAACATACTTATAATAACGTGTTTAAAGCAGGATATCATCCCGTCATCCCGTGATCATGGCACTTGCAACAGTGTCGAAATATCGGGAGTCTCATATCCCCATTTAAACGCGGTAAGAACCCGTTATTGTGTGTTTTAATTATGATAATAACCGCGTAAACTTAAAACAACATTATTCCGACTATTCTGTTCTATTAAAATTATCATTGACGTTTAATTAGAAACAGCGATTTAGACTGATAATGAGCAGTAGTACTTACAGAGAGAAAGTTTAATCGTCCAGACCATGAGAATTGAGAATTGTTTCGATCTAAATATTATCATCATTAAGCCGACGCGACGCCAAAAATGTTTTTTTTTTTCGATTTAATTTTCTCTAAGTGAGTGCTATACAAAAACAAAAATCCTTAGATCTGACAAATCGAAGGCTTCTTCTTGTCGACAAAATAATAATGATGTTATATTTAGAAAGTTTAGAGTCAACAATAATTTGCTTTAAACTAACTCCTTCATCTATCGTGTATCGTGTGTCTTCTAACTTCAACAACCCTGGTGTCAGGGTTAGTATAGAGCCGCCAAAGGCCTCTGACATGACTAATGTAACTTAGTCTGGGACAATCCTGTTATCCGCCTGGAATGTCCTGACCAAACCAGGATTCACAAAGTGATTTTTGTAATATGTCATTATGTAGGTAATAAACTTTTTAATAAAAATAAATAAATAAAAATAAAATAAAATACATTTATTTCAAGCAACATAAGGCTCATATACAATACTTTTGACACAATACAGTAAAAATAAAAATAAAAGAAAAACACAATGAAATGACAATTAAATGATATAATATACAATGAAAATAAACTAAAATAAAATTAAAATGAAATACACTAACATAATAATTATCTAACCAATACCAGTTTTTACATGCCTGTCGTTTTTACATGTCTGTTTTAAGATTTTTCAAAATGGCGCATGCGTGGTTTTCATTAAAAAGCGATGATAATGTAAAAATAAATTTTCTTCTGGTAATTTGTATCTCTGCTTACCCTATTAGGGGTTACGGGCGTGAGTGTTCTGTGCCTCTCTGTATTTATATTTCTCCCCCAATATGAACTGCCAAACTTTCTCATTAGCAATACACGATTTAATTCCAAATCCTGACTTGTTCAAACAGTGGAAATCTCCCCCACACAACGTATTGAGTAACCCGATACTGTATCATTGCGCAAAATTGCCCATTTCCAACCAACCCACAATTTTGGCCACGTGTTTCGAAATTACCAAATAAAGATGACCTCTCATATATTCTTTAAACTATAGCTTCTAGAGCTCTTATTATACTAGATAAGTAATAAGCTGGCCACGTGACATCGACCAGTTTTGCTAGAGCTATGCTCTCCTAGTAACTATGTTCGAATTTTATACTTCTATAAAGGTCTTTAAAAGTTGGCTTTCAAAATAGTTACGTGACTAAGACCAGTTTTTCAAGAACTCTGAAGTTTGTGTTTAATTTGTGAATTTGTTAGAATGTAATGGTAAGTCCAGGGTCAAAATATGCTGGTCGTGGTAATAAGCCCTGTTTGTATTTGACTTGAGCCATTCTAATGAGAAGGGCTGTCACTGCATGTGAAGTATTAAGTGAAAGTTACTGTAAATTAACTTGTTAGTTGCTAGTTTGTGGGGTGTGTTTAGTCGGGGTCTTGCGCATTGTTTGAACTATATTTGATAGTGGATTTATTATTACTTAAAGACTAAACTGATACTAGTCACTGTGGGCCTGTGGTTCATCAGCTTGCTTCTCAAACGACGATCACCGGTTCGAACCCCGGTACCGGACTAACAGAAATGACCCATTAGTTTATATCCCAAGTGCAGTTTTCACTAACACAGTTGGCTCGACCATTATAGACAGCGATACGGCTCACCACCTATCACGTGGGTCTAACAGAAAGCTCGGTGAGGTGTGGATACTTAGTTCATCTTTAGGTAGATGTACCTCTGCCTACCTGCCTGCCTTATGTTGTAATACGCCACTTGCATGTCTCATGCGCATGGTCGCGGCACATAATATCCCTACAATATAACGTAATGACAAGACTGACAATTGGGGTAGTCAGATGTACTTCCATCGGAAGATGAACTAAGTACCTACACCACACCGAGCTTTCTGTTAGACCGTCATAATAGGTGGTGAGCCGTATCGCCGTCTATCTTGGATCTTGGTGGCGAAGTGTTTATAGAGCAAACCCCACCACGCTGCTTCACTGCGGGTTGGAAAAGAAAAACAAAGTCCCATTCCAATTTCAAATATTCCAAACGTTACCTGAACTTTTGCCGACCAGGAATCGAACCCTGGACCCGTGGTTTGCTGGTCACAGTACACCATTACATCACAGGGGCTGTCAACATTTTTACCCAAATATTACCATTCATGAATATTTTCCCGCGCCCCCAACGACGCAATTTGTTTGCGAATAAACACTCCGGCCTCTATTGAATAGCTATTACTCAGTTATTAGGGATCCGTGGGCAAAGGGGTCCATCTGACCCTTTTGCTATTTGTATTTCTCATAAAATGGAATCAGCAATTAATGAATCAATAGGCTAGTTTCCAACTAATCAAATCAGTTACTTTTTACTTAACTTTAAAACACGAAATTACTGTGAAATTTGTATGAAAATGCATACTGTGACGTCATAGGAAACGTCATAAAATGTTGGACTTATTATTACATTTTTCTTGATGAAAATTCATAAAAAGAAAATGTTTTTTCGTCAGTTTTACATCTGTCTTTATTTAGTAAACAGAATTTCATAATTTATCTTTGACCTAGGAAACTACCTAATTCTTGACAGTTAACAAAGTTTTGAAATGTAGGTTTGTCAACAATGAATTATAAAGAATTACCCTAAGTACCTAAATTATTCATGTAAATAGTTGTGGTATAATAATAAAACAAAATAGTGAATAATAAAACGCAATAATAATGGTTTTTAACGACTATTGATTTATTTTACAATACAATACAAATTGTACTTTACCTATGGAATGTCAAATTCACACAATAATAGTAATATATACAATAATTTGTATTGTATTAACGCAGGGTAATTATTATTGTAAACCAAGAATTAATATTTCCAGAGAGAGAGGCAGCAATTTTTTCCAGGCTTGATTTTATTTACCTATCCGAATAAAAAAGATAATGTAGAAAAAAATCGATTGAATTTTAAGACCAGTGCTTCGGGACCCTATTATCTCGAGAGTAAGTCACACTTGCCCATTTTATTTTTTCACCTAATGAGTTGTGGGCTCAGTAATAGCAGTAGTAACAATACATTGTATATTCGACTCCGATCAGCCGCACAACGCAAAACGCGTCGCGGCGCGCGGCACGGCGTTGTGGCACGTTTCTTGTGTATTGTTACGTTTTAATTTACCGCGCGGACGCGGTTTCATAATTGTTACTTATTTGGAACGAGAAGTTAATAGTTTTGGGAATAGGTTTCTATGTTTTTGTATTGTTGGTTCGGTGTAGATCGGATGTAGGGTTGCTACTCAAACTATACATATAAAAATATGGCCCTTTTCATACCGGATTATCACTTAGAAATAAAGGAAGAGAAACATTCTGGTCAATATGTCATTTAATGGCGTTTTAATGTAGATTTAGTGTCCCTAATGTGGCTCTTCTGAAAGACCAGTGGGGTTAAAAAAGGCCACAACGAAGCAATTCATCTAAAAAAGCAATATTGCTATTTGAAATTTGTTTGCATTGCGCACTAACATTTATATGCGCAAATGTCAAATTGCAATATTGCTTTTTTAGATGAAGAGATTTGAAGTAGCCTTATCAACCCTATTTATTTATATATATTATTCTGTTCTTTATTTATTTATATATTAAACTGCCACATGGTTTACATTACATTTGCCTAATTCTAATTGTTGCGAACTCTTCGTAGGTTTTGTAATCTTTTTATATTATTATGTTTTTTATATTTATTCTTTTTTGACGTTTTGTATGTTGATTTTGTTTTACTTCTTGTCGTTGGCTCTTTTTGGTGACTGGTGAAAATATATTAAATAATTCTCAAAACTAAGTATCTGTTGTTCCTTCATTTCATTTAGTTATACAGTCCATTTCTTATTCATCAGCTACCACCGTAGCTCACACTAATCTTAAAATAAAAAGGTCTGATGTAGACCCTGTGGTCTACACGTCGTTACTGTTAACGACGTGCATAACAGGAACTATTATACATTTTGGTGCTAAATTTAAAAAAAATTAAAGGTCTTTTGATGATGATTAATTGTCTCTACGGTGGCTGTTCTGGAAGAGCTGTACTGTACGAGCTATTTTGGATTAAACAGCAATTACTTATTGATTTGATTTAAAACGTCGAAGTGATTGATTTCTGCAGAATTTCGCAATATAAAAAAGCACCTGCATCGCAGATACGTCAGTAATCACCGTGCGATACAATCAGTTACCCACGGACACGTTGTGGCCATTTACTAATTGAATTGTTGCAGGTACACTGACTGACTACTAGACATTTTATTTATTTATTTATTAGCTAAGATGTAAAAAAGTAACAGACAGATAAAAAATACTTTCTCATTTTTATTATTAGTACAGTAGAGTAGCTTATTTATTTATTTAAATAGGTATACCAACAGTACGGTCACGCTCACGAGTTCTAATATGTATACATTTTGAAACCATATCACTTTTTTTTGACATATTAAACCGTAAGTCTCTTCTTATCTAATTAAATGTCAAATTATGATAGTGCGACAGGGTTCTAAAGTGGGTACATGATATTGCTTATGACTGTACACATATTGTAAAGTTATGAAATTCAAATCTTGAAACAAATTTTTGTATACGTGCCCCAATCTGTAGGTACACACGATATTCACAATATCAATAACAAAACGTATAATTATATAATATATCTAGGTATTATTATATAAGTTTAAATAAATATGTATAAAATTTATACAAAAAATATATTTATTCTAAATGCCTTGCTTTACCTTATGTACTAAACATGATTATAATTATTAAAAGTTTGATTAGTCTTAGAATAGATTAATCTTTAAAAATAGAAAGAAATTATTTAATATTAGAGGACGCCACAGTGGCAACACAAAAAATACTAGTTATACAAAATACCTTATTGCTTGAAAATAATTTGACTGACGTTAAACTAGACATACTTATATACTTTTTAAACACAGATTAAAAGGAACTCTTTGTTTGACCAAATTATTCATAATATTAATTAAGTGTCTAGTAGTTAGTCATTCATTTGTCGTAACTGACATACAATCTACATAATGTCATTTTTTGTAACGATTTAATCATCGCCATAAAACGATATTCAATTGAATGTAAATTAATTTGAAAATTGTTTCTATTTTGATTGAATCATCCGGTGACGTGGCTTTTGCGAGCCGATTCAACCGATTGAACGATGCAACCGCGTTCAATCGCCAATTGTTATTTACAAACCAATTATTATGACGACGTATTTAATGTATTAAACCTTTATTATACAACTTGGTTTAATCAAACAGATTAATTTCAATTTTGTGATTCAATAATCGAAAATTTAATTTATAGATCGTGTCGAATTCTATTTTTATTAAAAGTAATTTTAATGTGCGGACCCTGTGAAAAGGGGATATCGCTATGGAGATGATGACTTTTAATGAGTATTGCGTACAATACATAAATAAATTCACGTCGCAATCCCTAATGGGGTGGGCAGAGCCACAAGTAATCAGAAGACAATTGACGATATAGATCGAAAATTTCGCATGGAGAGGATGAGCGTTGTCAGGTGAATTACCAACCTCATCAACCCTAGTGGCAGAGTTATAATTGAGTCGCCAAGGGCTCCTGACATGGCTCATGTAACAATTACTCACTTACATTAGTAAGTAGTACCGAGACCAACGGCTTAACGTGCCTTCAGAAGCACGGAACATCTTACTTTCGGACAATCGGGTGATCAGCCTGTAATGTCCTGACGAAAGTACGGCTTACAAAGTGATTTTTGTGGTATGTCCTAACAGGGATTCGAACCCGGGACCTCCGCATCGTGAGCCCAACGCTCAACCACTGGACCACAGAGGCCGTCCACTTAATGAACAAAGCCGACATTATCACTATTTAAAAGGGATACCTTCCAGTCGTCTTCCTTTCCAAATCACACTTCAACATTCACAGCCTGTGGCGGGGTGAGCCTATCCCATCCCTTCTTCATCCCTCACGTAGTCAAATTACGTTTATATTGTGTGGGGTCATCCGTCAGTCGTTGCGCGGACAGGCGTGTGCGCATGCGCGCTCTACGCAACGCGCAAATAAACAAGACGTTATTAAGTAGTGCGCAAACAAGGGGTGGGAAATACAGGGTTGGCAGGCGAAAGATAGAGCAGGAATTGAAGATTCGAGAAAAAAGAATTATATTACATTTACTCCGCAAATAATTTGATTTATTGTACTTACTGATAAAAGAAATACGGACGTTTCTACTCATTTACGTTTCTTCATTTTGTCCTACATTTACAATCATAAACTATCCATTTATACCTATAAAAGAAAGTAGATAAATATTTCTGTTACCTTATCACGCTTAAACCGCTGAATTGACTTAGATTATACAACACAATACAAAAACAGTTTATTGCACATATAAAGACAACCACAATCGGCGGCCTTATAGCTAAATATCAATTTCTTCCACGCAAACTAAAATATTAGAGTCGGGGGCGACGATGCAACACAGGTATAAGTAAATAAAGCAATAGGGTAGCATAAAACGGTTTATATAAAACATAATTAAACCATAAACAAACATAGTGCCTACATAAAAATTACATACATAAATGATAAAGATATATGATAGAGAGAGACAAATCATATCTAGTAGGTACGGAGATATATTGAGACCTAAAGAAGAACTTAGCATAGTATTTATCCTTAACGGAATTAAAATGGCGGGCGGAAGCTATTGTAGTAATAAGAATTAATAGGCATTGGAGCGAATGAAATTTAATATCGTACAAAATCGCAGGAGTTTATATGGCTGTATGGCTATATTCCCTTGCCTACTCTTACAGGAAAAATCGGAATATAAAATAAAAATGAAAAATCTGCTTTGTCTCTTGAGTAGGTAAAATGCAGTTTTCCCCGTCTTTACGCACTGTTTTAAAAAAAAGCTTCTTTTTCGTGGTAGACAAGCGAAAAGGTCATCCCCGTCCTGTAATAATAATAATATAAGCTCACGGCTATATACCAATTGGGGTAGTCAGAGGAACATCCATTGCAAAATCGACTAAGTGCCCACACCTCACCAAGCTTTCTGTTCGACCAACGTGATAGGTGAGCCGTATCGCCGTCTGTAATGGTCGAGCCAGCTGTGTTAGTGAAAGTCCTGGAAAGGTGTAAAACTTCAACAAAATAACAGTCCCGAGTACCATCCAGCTGTAGGTATCGATTCCTCGATACCTTTTATTTACACTACAAACGCGATTCGTTCCCTCTCTCAACACAAACTCGACCTTCCAAGAAAAACGAGACCCAAATACAATTTACCCATAAGTGCGGGAGGGACCGAAGATACGGCCATCTTAGATGCAGCCTGTGTACCAAAACTTAGCCAATATCACGACTTTCTCACTTTAAAAATGCCGTATAAACCGAACAATTGACGATAAGAAAGCGGCTTTATTCAAGTGTTCATTGGTTCGATTTTGCGGTGTGGCATAGTGAAGTTAATAATGTTTGTCAAGGGAGGGGCGTAGGTTCGGTTCTGGCGGTGACGGGTCGCGGTGTGTTAGTGATGTAATATAATAAGCCCTATTAGTCGACTGCCGATTGTAGTAAAATACAGTTTTCTTCAACATAAAGGTTATTATTTCGTCAGCTGGGCTGTCGTACCTACTGTTACGGGTAATTACGGGCTGTTTGTGATGTTGTTTGAAGATGACAGAGATAGAGAGAGTGAGCGACAGGGAAGTAAGTTGTGCCAGTTTTTTTACAGTACGGTCATGAGCATTGTTTTAGTACATATCACATTAACCCAATTGACAAATTGAATCCTAGATTCTCTCGTTGTGCCGTCAATGATAGATCTCAACAACCCTGGTGTCAGGGTACATTTTAAATTTGTCAGATAATATATGTAAAGCTCATGTGAAGCTTACTTTATGTAAAAAAGCTAATTATAAGATTAATAATTACCTAAATGATAAAAATGTCTGTGTTCCTCTAGTTATTAAATAACTTGTAATGTATATCCTCGTTGGTTTTTAAAAGATGTGTTGCAGTTTCTTGTCATTTCTTCTCCTCAGCCATAACACCTTGCGAAATGACGTGAATTCAAAAATGTTACATTGACTTTCAAGAAGTTTATCCATGATAATTACGTTAAATAAATGATTCTGATTTCTATTCAAACCGTCAAAAGCCCTACTTAACGTGGCTCCAAAGCTCCGATCATCTTTCTTTCGGACAATCGGGCGATCAGCCTGTAATGTTTTACCCAAACTATGAGATCACAAAGTGCTTTTATGAATTATGTCTGTAATACCGAGAATAGAACTCGAGACCTTCAGATCGAGAGACATTTCGTAACTAAAATGTAGAGAAGGTCATCGTGAATTAAAAAAAAGTACAATTCTATACTTCTGACCTACCTTTATAATAACCCTTGTGTTGATAATCCCACACAATAGAACAAGAAGTCGCGAACCTTAGTACCTCAATTATTCACAAATCACTCATCAAAACAATGCGATAGAATAAACGATATATCTCTGACGTCAGAGATAACGCGATGAGCCGCGTCGGCCATTGGTCGTGGGGTCAACCAATCAGCACGCAAGCACTTTCGAGTGCTGATAATTACATTATACGATGGACAATATCTACTGTTTGAGTAAACAGTAATTGAGGAAACATTATTAATAATTGAAGGGTATTGGGTAAATGATGTTTCTATATTTCCTCCCCCCGGTTACCGCGGAACCCAGTTTAGGAATCGCTGTTAAGCCACACGGAGTACGTCTGTGGTTTCTGTCGTTGCGTTTTATTTCGTGTGTGCCTGCCTACCTCGGTGGGACGTCTGACTGTTATTAATTGTGACAGCACACGTCACCGGAGCGCCACAGCCGCGGACCAGACACAAATAACACAAATAGAAAATACGAAGCATGTAGCCAGCCGGGCTATTGTCTAAATATAAAACATGTAGGTAACCTCTACTCATGTTACTGGTATAATTTAAGGTTGACTTAAATTTCGGCAAACAGTAAATTAAATAATTCAATTTATTTTATTTTTTTTACAAGTGTTTTAAATATATCCGCAATCCAATGCAAGCTGAGCTTAAGTTACGTTGATTTAAACATACTGGCTTCTTCTTCTTATCGTGTGGGTGGTGAGGTGGAATGGAATACCAGCCTCATCAACCCTGGTATCTATTGTTATGGTTGAGCCGCCAAAGGCCCCTGATTGTTCATGTAACTACTACTCACTTACATCAGTATATAGTAACCGGGCCAACGGCATAACGTGCCTTCCGAAGTACGGATCATCTTTCGGACAATCAGGTGATCAGCCTGTAATATCCTAACCAAACTAGGGATCATAAAGTGATTTTTGTATGTCCCCACCGGGATTCAAACCCGCTGCCTCCGGATCGTGAGTCCAACGCTCAACGACAGGAACACAGAGGCTCTCTATACTCTTTTGAGAATACATGCGCGATGCTATGTATGTACGTATGTTAAGAACAAATTGATGTAATTCTTATTTCAAATTGAAAACGGAAAATTAAAAACATTTTTGATTATCTTCGACTACTTTATATTTCTAGATTAACATTATACATATAATGAATAAAAATACAAATATTTACACAACAGTTAAATAATACCAAATTAACTGACATTCAAAATAAAACAACCGAAACACGATCTGTCAATTTTGCCGCCAAATCCGATTGTCAGTAAAACGCTTAAAAGGGGACGAAGGGGGATCCCCCCGTCCCGCGTGCCCCCTTCTCGCTCCCCCTCCCCCTTCTGTGTATCGTCGTGTTTCCGATCTAATAACATTGCAGCATCAGAATACAGGATCTTGATTCGTGGAATGGAGTCAAATCTACTCAGCCATAATATTTCCTACGTCGGGACCATTATTGGAGATCTCTGTCCTTGACGCCTCATTATGCTTCAGGTGACTGTTAGGTATTTTCGTGTTGATAGCGATATTACTTTAGGAAATTTGACTCAATACAAAATTCAAATTCAAAAATATCTTTATTCAGTAGGTAACATAGTTACACTCATCCGCCTAAAACTACTGCAGCTTCTCACAACCTGTATAGCCGGGGAAAAGAAGCTGCAAGAAAAACCTCGGCACAGGGCTCTAAACGTTCTTTAAAAAAAAATATATTGGTAAACAATTGAGTAATTTAGCTGCCTACTATAAGTTCTTAGACAGTTAATCCCATGCATTCATATCTTCTAAATAATCACTAACTTTATAATAACCTTTTTTGTAAAGTTTTTGTTTAACTACTGTCTTAAAACAGTTGACTTGTCGTCGTGGTGAGAGGTTTTTTTTTTTTTTTTTTTTTTTTTTTTTTTTTTTTTTTTTTTTTTTTTTTTTTTTTTTTTTTTTTTGACGTGACTTATTGTAGATTTGCCGCAGATGGCATTAACTACTTGGCCGGACAAATGGGGAGCGCTGAAGGCTCTCACCCGGTACAACGTTTAAGACAACAGGCCTGAGGGTGCCCAGTTGGGCGCGAACCTCGGCTCAGGGCGTCGTCTGAGAGGAAAAATATTTGAAAGAATTAATCGACCCTAGTGGGTCGATAGCGATAAGCGCTGAATGAGGGAAATCGTCGACCACGCCGGCGGGGTCGGTATCGGGGTCCTGAAGTGTTTGGTGTCGCGAGCTGATTGGCTGCCTCTATGGCTAGGGTAATCGGGTCGTCGGGATCGTATATTACGTCCTTCGGACGCCGATACTTTTCAGTACCGTCCCTAAGCGGGATGTATTCGGAAGCCGCAACTACCAGGGGATTTGGGTGGTGCGGAGCAGAATCGAAAAAACGTTTGGAAGCTAATTTGAGCCATTGGGCAATGGTTGGCAGACCTAGGTCAATGTGCAGATTTTCATTGCGAAGGAACCACGGAGCTCCCGTAGCTTTCCGCATGAAACGATTTTGTATTACCTGTAGACGGTGAATTTGAGAGGGGCTCGCGTGAGCGAAAACTACCCCTGCATAGGTCATGATCGGACGGATGCAAGTCGTGTAGATTTTCACCTTATTCCTAAGGGACAATTTACTTCGCTTGTTAAGGAGACAATGAAGACGGCCCATTACAAACGCGGCGCGATCGCGCACTCGTTTGATATGGGCCTTGAAAGTAAGACGTCTATCTAAGACTACGCCGAGATATTTGACTTGCTCCTCCCAAGGGATCGGCTTGCCAAACATCGTAATGACTTTAAGTTGACGGCGTGACCGTGGCGTGTTATAATAGCCCTTTGAAAAGTACACCGCTGCACTTTTCTCCGGGTTTACCTCGATTCTCCATTTGCGAAACCACTTGCCCAAGGCATTGGCCGCGCGTTGGAGGATTCCGGTCATCATAACTCGACCACGGCACGAAGAATAGATGGCTGTATCATCCGCAAATAAAGCTAATTCGGTATTAGGGGATTTGGGAATGTCACTAGTATATAATGAAAATAGTAAAGGGGAGAGGACGGAGCCTTGTGGGACTCCGGCATGTATCGGGTGCGGTGACGAGAGCGTCCCCTCCACGCGGTAGCGAAAGGTTCGATTTGAGAGGAAGTCTCGTATGATGTGCACGAGACGGTCTGGCACTCCCAGTGAATAAAGCTTGTAGATCAAGCCGTTGTGCCAGACTTTGTCGAACGCTTTCGCTACATCGAAGAAGAGCGCTCCCGTAGCGACAGGTTTTTTTAAGTTTAATCTACTAGAGATATGTTCAACAATACGGTGCACTTGTTGAACGCAGGAGTGTTTGGTTCTAAAACCAAACTGCTCTGGTGGAATAAGACTATTGGATTCGGCGTAGTCCCGTAATCTAGCAAATATGAGCCGCTCATAAACCTTCCCCATGGAATTGAGGAGACTTATGGGGCGGTAACTCGAAGGTTCGTTTTTAGGTTTCCCAGGCTTTGGTATACCAATTACAATTGCTTCTTTCCACTGCTGTGGAAAGACGCAGTTGCTCAAGGCGACGTTGAATATTGCCGTTAGTAAGCAGATGAGGGGAGCACCGAAGTTTTTAAGGACACGATTCGTGATACCGTCTGAGCCAGGGGCTTTTCGGGTATGAAATCTTTTGATAATACCTAGGACCTCTTCCTCAGTTACCTGTGGAAGAGGAGGATCGGTGGGAGGTACAGAAGCCCTACGCTGAACTTCAGAGTTCACCGTCGAGAGGTGCCTACGATCGATAGGGAGAGTGCTGGGCGAGCATTGGGCTTCGAGACTGTCGGCAAGGCATTCGGCTTTTTCGTCATCGTCGAAAGCGGGGGGTTGGTTAGGCCTATTGAGAGGAGGAGTAGGAACAACCGTATCCTTTTGAAGAGACCTAGACAGCTGCCAGATGGCCTGGTGGTGGGGCTCAATGCCGCTCAAAAGATTGTCCCACCGATTCTGTCGCATGTCATTAATACGTTTTCTTACAGTATGCTGCAAGAGACGCAAATGACGGCGACATTCCTCGGTGCGATTGGAATCATATGCGCGGGTGGCTGCGTTTTTCTCCGTAAGCAGATCACGGATGTCGGTAGGCAGTTTCCAGCGATGGTCTTCCATCTCCGGAACCTGTTTTGAACTTTCGTTCAAAACCGACCTCACGTGATCCGTGAGGGAGTTAATAGCTGTCGAGGCCTCCTCTAAGGAGGTTATTTCTACTGGGATACTATCTAAGTACACTGAACTGGAAGACTGGAGGCCTTCGGCCACCTTCTCCCAGTCCAGCACTGTCTTAGGGGGTGCTGGATTATCAGGGGCGTCTAAACGGGAGCCTAGTTTTAATATAACAGGTCGGTGGTCGGATTGTAACTCGTGTAGTACTTCTATAGAACATAAACGTAAGTTTATGTTCTTTAGAAGCGCCAAGTCGAGTATTTCTGGTCTGTGGTTCAAGTCAGGGGGATATCTAGTGGGCTGCAATGGTGTTATTATATCATAATAGAGGGGCTCGGCTAGAGTTTCTAATACCCTGCCTCTTGTGTTTGTTGTTAAGCAACTCCAAGAAAGATGTTTAGCGTTAAGATCGCCTGCAATTATGACTGAATTACTGAGATTAAAGAGGGCTTCGAGGTCACTTCTAAGTAACCTCTTAGAGTTATTAGGAGATAGATAAGCCGACACTAATGTGATCGGCTGATGTCCTGTCATGCCTACTCGACAGATCGAAGCCTCAATGTCAGTGAGGGCAGGTGGGTCTATGGGGATACAGTGAAGTGACTTTTTATAATAAATGAGAGTGCCCCCTTTGGGCGCGCAGGTCCTGTCGTTTCGCACTAGATTATAATTTGCCATCTTGGGGTCGCGGTTAGAGGGTTTGAGGAAAGATTCCTGCACTAATAAAATATCTACCTGATGATGTTTTACAAACTCGTGAATCTCTGCACGTTGACCTAAGATGCCATCAGCATTGAAAAAACCTATTGTAAGGGAACGCGGTTTGACTCTACTTTTATTCGTACAATCCATTATTAGGCTTTAAATTGGGACAGGGAGTCTAATAAACTGTCAAGTTGACTAAGGGCCGACTTAAAGAGAATACTAAATTCCCTAAACTGGTTGACAGGAAATGCAGAGGCCTGAGGGGCCATCGCAGGAACCGGACGAGGCGCGAGAGAGGCTGCAGGAATACCTAAATTGCTACTAGGTTGGGCGCGGGGCGGATTTGTGGGTCGGACGATTGACGGGGGACGAGTCCATGCGGATGGACGCTGCGGCGCGAGTTTGGTCTGCGTGAGTGGCAGAGCCGGGAAATCGCGAGTAGAGTGCGAGGAAGGGGCCATATGGGCTTTAGTGGGACCGGGTTGGGAAGCTGCAGCTCGGGCTGCCCTTCGTTGGGCTACCTTGTGGTGGGTGCGTGGAGCCTTGGTGCATCCGCGATAGTTCGCAGGATGACCTTGCTGACCACACAGCACACAACTAGGGGGTTCTACCTCGTTTTTGCCTCTAAGGCAATCCGAGGTAGCGTGATCCCCTAGGCACTTTACGCACCTAGGCTTGGCATGGCAATGCCTACTAGAATGCCCGTAAAGTTGGCATCTATGACACTGCGTTGGGGGGCCTCCCTTATGGGGAGTTTCGACTTTAAGGCCAGATAGACCGCAACAAGTCTTCAGGTTGAAGATCTTCTTGCCCTCATCCGTCCTTTCTAATATGACTGTGACCATGTCATACGGGACCTGGCCACGACCGCGATGCATACGGTGCACCTCAAGCACCGGAAAACCGTTGTTAACAAGGTCCTCCTTAACAAGAGTGGTTTCCCACTCCTTAGGGATTCCCTTTATGATGATACGGAGGATACGTTCCTCCGGGAGGGCGTAGGTATGGAATTGTATTCCTCTACCTTTCAGAATTGTAGTGAGCTTTCTATGCTCAGAAGATGACGGGACTTGAATTTTGATCCCATCTTGGGTCGTGCGGGCGCTGGTGATTACGATGTTCTCCTCTTTCGCCCGAAGGGAGACTTCGTTCCACCTATTTTTGTCCCTCATATACAAGGGCGGAGGGGTGGGACCTTTTTGTACTTGAGGGTGGTGAGAGGATTAACTTACGTTACCTATTTAAAATGATCAACTAACAAGAACTTAGCTGTGGCTTCTCGCCTTTACATTCATTTATTTAAAAGAAAATGTTATTACGTTTCGTTTCATGACAATTTCTGTGCCCATCTACCGTCGGCTGAAAATTTTAATAAACCGTTTGGAATGGAACGCTGCTTATTAACGTGTACACCCGCAGTGAACCAACCGTACACCCACAAGGTAAACACGCTCTCAAACGAATAAAATGTCACGTGTGTTAATATGGAGAGGTTTTTACCACTTATGTTACGAAGTATTTAATTATTTTCTCTGTTATACTTTTTATTACATGTGAAATTACTTTATTATTTTTATGTTACTTCATATAGGTATTTATTGTCCATGTTGATAATGTAACTTTTTACATACATACATAAACTGACGCCTATTTCCCACCTGGGTAAGCAGAGACTATAGAATTCCATTTACTTCGATCCTGACACACATCTATTGCTTCCTCCACTTTTTCACAGAATTAAAAAGACGACAATCCATGCTGTTCATTATCTCATGCAGTTAATTTCTCTGAAATTAGATACGCAAAGAGTCGAAATTTACAGATTAATCAGCGACTGTTCGGCTTTGCCGACTATTCAACGATTAGTTGGCAGGTACATTTCTACATACATACATAAACTCACGCCTATTTCCCACCGGGGTAAGCAGAGACTATAGAATTCCATTTGTTTCGATCCTGACACACTTCTCTTGCTTCCTCCACACTCATCAATCGCTTCATACACGCACGCCGGTTCAGAGTACATCGTACATTTCTAATTAAAAAAAATCTTACATAACGTTCGGTTGTTTATGATTCCTTAACATAATTCTCCTACAAGTCGACAAATGTAGTACAGGGCATATACTTACACCATGGGCTATTTGTATGGGTGATGATTTGGTAATATGTCACAATTAAGATTTCCAATACCAAGTGTTACCTTATAGTAACATAATGAAAGATCTACCGAGTTCATTAGCTATAATGAGTGTATTTACAGATACACACCATATTTATAGTTCACGTTTAATATTAGCAATAAGATCTATTTTATTTTCCATTAGGGATTACAGACATGAGTTTAATTATGTATGGACACACCATTTCGATCACAAGTCACAGTCCAGCAGCTCGATACCATTCGCGTGACGTGTATCGCGCGCGACTAGTAGCGACCAATTAGTTGAACAATTCCAAGCACGAACTGTTTAGCGGTTAATTGTCCAACGATAGCCGATACATTCGTAATTTTAAGCTTACAGGCTAATGAAAGCAGCGGGCCAAAATATTTTATTTTCAAAAATCTTTGTTACGACCACTTGAAACCAACTGGCTGACTAATGTCGAGAGGGCAGATGTAGGCAAATAAGATGATTATTTGCACGAGTCAGTGCGACTAAGTGGCGGTTAGAGGAACTGTGTCTCATCATGTTTAAGTTATATTTAAAGATTACCCATTCCTCAACCCTTTCACATTAAAATACTGATTATTTTTTACTATGTCTCCCTCAACGCCCTTACATCAGCGATAAGCGAAACGTAATGGAAATTAAATTTGTTCGAGTGTAAAGCTTCGAGCTTAAAGGCTGCCGTGCGCGCTTGACCCAGACTTGATTATGAATTAGTGGATTATATTGTAAAGCACAGGTTAGAGGCATTCACGGATTAATTGGCTAGGTTTTAACGTGAAAGGAAAAGTTATGGCATTTCTTTCACTTTGAGGTTATCTGGGAAAAGAGTTGCTAAAAGGCCACCGATGATACTTCTTTTGTTTCGTTCTGAATCGTCATCGCAAGTTGCCATATATTTTATGTGTCTAATATAGAATGAATGTGTCAAATTAAGAATCTGTCAAAAGTAGACTGTGATATTAAAAGTAGATTTGCATGGGATACGCTATCTACATAAACGCGACAAATGACGCGATGTCTCTTATTCCACTCTAACAGGGAATAAGCAAACCATATTTTATTTCGACATAATTGAAGTCACAACTTGCCCCATAAATAACATAATAGATTTGTTCCAAACAATTCAACCGTGATGTGATGATAATCAAATGAAACACGAACAGTTCACCCTCAAAAAGGAGAAAAAATAACACATGTCGCTTTGGCGAAGTCAATTTATTGACTCATTAACGCTAAAAGAGTTCGTAATTGAATCACGCGCATCAAAATGCGACAGTAATCGACCATTCACGGCGGGGGATAATTCTATAAACAATTACAATCATTCGCTACATTTAGTACGTATCAAACAAAATGCATTGCGTTGTCGCTTTGATGTCCGATGACGAGGATAGAATAGAGTTTAAAACAATAAACAGACCACTGGTCTACAACTACCATAGATACAGTGCGACATTCAAAAATTCGCCGAAAATTACACATTTAAATACTTACACTAATATCGTCTATTATACCTACTATTTTTCAATTAATTCAAAAATATCATTCAATTAATTTCAATCCGGGTATAATTTAGACCACATTTCTTATCAGAATTGAAACAAGTGTGTCTGTTGCAAGGATTGGTTTAATAAAAATCACATTCGAATATAATTTAAAAAAAGTGCTTACGTGATTTGCGCTATAAAGCTACGATGTATAGATTCAGTTTAATACGTTTTATTGTTGGCAATTTTATTCTGGCAATTATGAAGAATGGCAAAAAAAATATTACGAATTAAATCTATGTAACAAGAGGTGATTGGTTAGCAGAATGTTACATGACATCTGTCATCGCTGTCGGCCATCTTGTTTTGTGCTTTCCCGCCAGTTGTTGCGGGCGGGTATTGTGACGTCATTCAATCAATGTGGCGTTCCGCAGACGTTTCTCTTAAATAAAACTCCCGCGTTCGGCTGATTGATTGACTTGTGTTGGTAAAATGGAATGTTTTATTAAGGGGGATTAATGATTTATGGTGATTATGACGCAAACGTTAGATTTAAGTTAGGTTAGGTTTAAACTCGGTGAGGCGTGGGTGCTCAGTTTATTTTCTGACGGATGTACCTCTGACTACCCCAATTGGAATGTAGTCGTGAGCATATGTGTTATTATGTTATAAGGTTTATATATGTTATATATGTTGAATAATTTAAAATGATCGACACTATCAATACTTTAGCTTTCTACAATATACTTAATCTAAAATAACTACATTTTGTTCAGCATTCACTTTAGATCTAGACATAAAAAAACAAAAAGACCTTTTGTTTCAATTAAGTTATTAAAATCATGAATTCGAATTTGCGACTGCGTGACATGCGTTCTTCCTACTGTGCTATCACAGAATTTTGAAATTAAACAAAAATGTGAGCTCAAAACATAACTATCCATATCACTACTGTAAATATGCGGTCCCAATGGTGTAATTACTGCCCACAATTAAGTACCCTCAAACTTTCAGCGGAATGTTCAACAATGCTAATTGTGTTTCATTGCAGCTAAAATTTGTGGAAATGGAGGCATTATGTCGTAAACTTGACGGCAATAGAATTTGTATGAATTAAAAAATATTTTATACACTTTAGTAGTTCTATATGTTGAAAGCGTATAGTTGATGGAGTGTATTAATATTACACACACTCATACACATAAGCATTAGTGTGTGCCTTATTGTGAAAATCACGTAAACGCCTTGTGAAAAGAAAAACACATTTTGATGTGATTTTCCTCAACAAATCTTCGATTTCTTTCAATCAACTTCAATCCGCATACAAATTGAGACCATATTGTTTTACTGATAGGGTTGACTGCCCTATGGTTAGGCACTGAACGAAGGCACTAATAATGCTTGATTCTGGGGCCTATGATAATTAGTAATAGTGTGTTTTATATAGATAGTACTACTAACACAATTAAGTTCCATTGTTACTAACACTTTTAATATTTTATTTGATTGTTAACTAACCTAGCAAGTAAGTGTATTGTTACTAATAAATTATAAATGTATACTCGTATTGTCCGAAATAAATGATTTTGAATTGAATTGAAATTTACCTGCATTGAAACTAGCTCGTCTATATATTGTTATAATTATAATTCTCCAATTCATAATCACTCCGATTTCATAAGTCGTCCCGTGATCATGGCACTTGCAACAGTTTTGAAATATCCGGAGTCTCATATCCCTGATTAACGCGGTAAGAACCCGGTATTATGTGAACACACATCTAAATGTGATTTTACAAAAACACGCTTACGTGGTTTTCAGGAGCAGACGATATGTGACTCTAGTTACAATATGATATGTCAGTCAGACATAGGAATACAGGTAAATTAAGTAGGTATTTTCTAGGTAAGCGTCTCCCACCTTATAATCAGATACGATGGTAGTCAAATGGAACGCCGCTTTAAGCAATACGGTTTCTTGGGCAATGTTATTCAGAATCATAGCACATTGACCCCTAAATTTGTTCTTAATAATCGCATTAAACTCCGTCAAAACAAAAGCTATAATAGTGACAAACGACGCGACACAACATCGTGCCCCGGCCGCGCGGGGGTGGGCTGCGGCACCGACCGACACCATACTTCATACTCACTATCAATACAGGGGTGCACACTATACTATTTTACTTCTTACTCTAGTAGATTAAAGTTAGGCAAGGCAGGAATAATCGAAATGCGTAGATACATTTTATCACAATTCCTTTTGTTATAACGAATAACGAACAAGTATTGTATTTATTGTATTCTTCGTCGTTGGTTATTGTATTCTTCGTCGATGAATAACTTGTTAGAATAAAATAAGTTAAAAAAAACTTTATTTCGATTTTCTAATGCAATGACTTTAGATGCTTTTGGATACTTCTGAACTAAGTGGAGAAACACCTGTATTTCAGGAGAATGATGAATGATGAGGATCATGGGTAGAAGAGACACACAACTCCTTACAGCCAAACTTGGTACTGAAGTCCAGAATTAATGTTTAAGAACCGGGAGGAACTAATAGGCGTGACCGTAGTTAGAAAGTACCTCTGACTACCCCAATACGGGAATATACTCGAGAGCTTATGTTGTGTTAAGGAACGATCAAATTTCTAAATGCCCCTATAAACACAAAAAATTGTGCCCAACGGCCTTATAAGCTATGACATAATATGGCTTTATAATGGACGTCTAGAAAGATAAGCAGCTTATACGCTTGTTTGTTATTTTTGTAGATAAACGTAATAAGTAGAAACTTTCACAGTTACTTGAATATACTCTACGTTCGTTTCCACGACACCAAACACTTCAGAACCCCGATACCGACGCCGCCGGCGTGGTCGACGATTACCCTCATTCAGCGCTTATCGCTATCGACCCACTAGGGTTGATTAATTCTTTCAAATATCATCCTCTCTGTCGACGCCTTGAGCCGAGGTTCGCGTCCAACTTGGCACCCTCAGGCCTGTTGTCTTAAATTTTGTACAGGGTGAGAGCCCTCAGCGCTTCCCATTTGCCCGGCCAAGTAGTTAATGCTACAATAAGTCCCGTAAAAAAATCTACGTTCGTTTCACATAAAATCAAGCGAGTCGCAGCCCTAACAACTAAGTTAGACAGTAAACAGCAAATAAATAGCGCTTCAATGTCACGACACTCGGGTCGACACTAAGTGTCGTCTACATTAGATGTCTGTAGCCGGTGTACACGGCATCATATCGACCAATCACGTGGCGCCGTTATCACGTGATATCAAAAGCTATTTGTTCTTTTTCTAAAGTTTGAGATCAGTTAGTTATATTTACTTATAATTTAATTTTGTTTAGAATTTTCATTATAGTTGAAGTTCTAAAATAATGTTTTAATTTTTATTTTTCTTTATTTATTATGATATGAAAATTATATACTTTATTGAGTATATCGGACACAAGATGGACGAACGAATTATCAATTAATAAAAAAAAAATGCATATTTATTTTTCTATATTATTATTATAGATTTTGTTTCAGGGGAACTACATTTTTTTTTAATCTTAAGAATAATGTTTGTCTACGGCTAACTTTCCAACTTATCCAACTGTCGTAAAAATAACCAAAGTTTCCATACCTTATTCCTTTTAGATAGTTTTCATTTTCACATTCGATACGATATGAGAACATTTATATTTATGGCAACACTTTAACGATATTCTAACGTGACAACTTTGTTGCTAGTGTTCTTATTTTACAATCTCGTGACTTACCCACTATTTTTGTAAAGTCAGTTATCGACTGCAAGATTTGGTGTCAGGTATTTTTGTTTACGTACCAAGAGTGGCCAGGTACGAATAGAAACATCTGCGGTTTATCTTCTCTAGGGCTTTGAGAACAAACTCTTAGAACAGATTGGCATACGACCACGAGATTCTTCTGAGTATTACTATATCTAATCTAATAATAATAAAATTATAATTATATTATCTTAAGGGGCCTCTAGCTCTAAATGACAAACATAATAATAAAACACTTTATTGCACACAAATTTAAAAAACATTTACAGCATAAACTTATTTTAAGGTGGGCAAAAGCGGCCTTATCGCTAAGAGCGATCTCTTCCAGACAACCTTCGGCAGAGGATACAGTACATTTTAATCCAAATAATAATCTACTAATCTACCTATGAATCCAAATAGATTATTTATTAGAAGAACAGGAGGATAAAAAGGCCACATTGAATCAATGCATGTACAAAGGCAATAATGCTATTTGACATTTGTAAACATTCGAACTTAGTTTTATGTTTTATGCGCATTTGTCGAACTCGGTTTTAGATGAATTGCCTCGATCTTGAAACTCGCAATATCTACTATAACTATCATGTGCCTGTTTAATAAAACTTACGATTGTAAATTACAACGACAATTTGGTGTTCATTTCGTAGCTAATATGAAACTGCAAAATATTTGTGATCACAAACTCCGCAATGTACCTACATCAAATTGTCATTGTAATTTACAATTGAAGTTTTATTAAACATGCCCCAGGTTACAGGTGTGAGTATGTTTGTGTGTTGTTGGATTTAGTGTACCCATGGTAGGTGTGCTCGCATGTCCTTGCTGTGGTGGGGAATGGACGGAGTCACGCGATCAGACGAGTATATCATTTCACACTGCCAGTGGCATTGTCTTGGTGTGGTGAGACGGGGGATATGGTACTATGGAGATTTGGCTTGAACTACCACCTTAAAACCTGCATATTTCATGATTATAAATCCCTCGCGCTTAAATGTTATAGTCGATGAAACAATACCTATTTTGAAAGACTGAGTGCACAAATTAGAAAATAAATTTTATTTTGTTTTTAAATATCGAATTAAATTTATTTGAACTTTGATGATGATGATGATCTCTCCGACCGATTTTAGAACTTTACTATGGTTATGACCTACGAACTTCACAAAAACTAGTAGTATACTAATATACGTGGAACATATTATATACATAAACTCACGCCTTTTTCCCACCGGGTTAAAATACTATTAATGCCATAAACTTCGACCCTGACTACTTCTCTCGCTTCCTTTACATCCATCAGTCGTTTCATAAACGCGCGCCGGTTCAGACTAGATCTATCGTGTGGGTTGTGAGGTGGATTACCAACCTCAGCAGCCCTGGTGTCAGGGTTATTATTGAGCCGCAAAGGCCCCTGACATGGCTCATGTAACAATTACTCACTAATGAGTAAGAAGTAACCGAGATTAACGGCTTAACGAACTAAACTTATTAGTATTAAAAAAAACAAGAGACCAAATCCCCTCACCACCTGAACACAACCTGCAGGCATCATGGAAGAGGCTCGGAGCAAGATTATAAAAGTTATAGTGTATATCTGCGTCGCATGTCGGTGCGCGACATGTGATGGTCTCAGCTGGCGGCCCACTGCCAGCGGAGAGCGATTAGCGGATACAAGTTCTTGATTTTTTTCTAGTCCATTAGCAAATGGTATTTTTTGGGCATTCACAAGACTGAGAGGAAGACCACCAATGAAAGAGAAGGACGACATCTCACGACACGCAGGATATGACTGGATGTCGATAGCCCAAGATCGTCGGAAGTGGAAAACATGGAAAAGGCCTACGTCCAAAATTGGATATGAATTTAGGCTGATATAGATAGATAGATTTTTTTTATTTATTAAACAATGTCAAAAACTAGGTATGAAAGGGAATTTTCTTCGGTTTCGCCTCCCACTGGTCAGAAATCCACTCGAAGCAGCTTAGCAAGCAGTTGGTGGGTAAAAACAAAGAAAAATATCAATAAAGGATGAAAACTATTCCATTTTTGGTCATGGGTGGGTAGAGCCACAAGTGATATTACTTATTTAGATGAACTGCTTGAATGTGCCCTTTTTAACCTCCTGAAGACTTTTTTTTGACGCATGGCATTCACTACTACTTGGTCGGACAAATGGTGAACGCTGTGGGCTGTCACTCATTGCTCGGGACCATGGCAGCTGGAAGCGTTCTATGATTGTTGTCCGCTCCCAGCATAGAGCTCCGCCAAGTCGCCCGCACAGGGCAAGCGTTTTCGCTGCCATATCTTCTGATTTATAGCCCCAGCTTTTGATACTCGGCTATATTCGGAAGTACATCAATTATAAAGTTTCCACGAATATTCTTTCACCTCGTTAATTTGGTCGCGTGTGCCAAGTTTCGGTATCGCCGTTTATCTTATTAGCTGTGTTATAGTTGTTTGGAGTTTGCGTTCTGGCGGTTTCGGTTCGATTCCATGTTAGGAATTAGGGTGATGTCGTGTCGTGATTTTAGTGTATTTGTTACGATTTGATTGAGTTTATTTTGGTTACTGTTGGTCTTGTTTGTGGGAAATTACTGTTTTTATTAACACAAAACCGTCTATCCATTTCAGGTGTGGTTCCAAAACCGACGAGCAAAATGGCGTCGACAGGAGAAGATGGAGGCCGCTCGATTGGGACTATCTGAGTATGGATGTGGTCCAGGGCAAGTCCCGCGGCTGGGACTGGGCCTGCCCGTCGACCCGTGGCTGGCCCCGCCGCTGCTCACCGCTCTACCGGGTCAGTATCTCACTATAGACATACATAAGCTAGCAACTACATCTCAATTGGGGTCTTCAGAGGTACATCCATCGCAAGATGAAATAAGCACTCACACCTCACCGAGCTTTCAGATCTGTGAATGTGTGTGTTCTGTTTCTGTAAGATCTGTGAATTTAAACAAAACCACGCACGCACGCAAGGCACGTTAAGCCGTTGGCCCCGGTTACTTACTGATGTAAGTAAGTATTCGTTACATGAGTCATGTCAGGGGCCTTTGGCGGCTGGTAATCCACCTCACAACCCACTCGTGAGAAGAAGAGCAAAACCTAATATAACCTGTCTCTGTTGCAGGCTTCCTGTCTCACCCGCACTCGGGCTACCCGTCGTACCTCACCCCGCCGGCGCCGGCGCCCCCTGCGCCCCCCGCGCCCGACCCGCGCTCCTCCTCCATAGCGGCGCTTAGGATGAAGGCCAAGGAACACGTCGAGAGCCTCTCCAAGGGGCTGCAGATGGTCTAATACGGGGTCACAACTGAGGGTCCATGGCAACTAAATCTAGATTCGCGAAGCAAAGGAAACAAACTTAATTTTAACTTAATTTGATAGCACTAAATATAATGCCGCCCTGATAGGTGCAGCTTGGTTTAGAACTATCAAAGTAAATTAAAATTACATTAGTGTCGTAAAATTTGCACTTATCATCATTAACCAAAAGTAAAAGGGTTTAATTATTTTTCCAATGTCCTGCTCCAAACAAAACTAGCCTAATCGTACCTGAAAGAAAGGTTGAGAACCACTGGTTTAAGGGCCATGGAGGTATAACCCGTGCGAATTAAATATACACCTCGCGTCAAATAAAATGTATGATAGTTGTTAAGTGTTTTTAATTCGCAGACGTTATTGAGATAAAAAAACTTAAAAATATTATGACGCTTAATTTACTTTACTGAGCTGTGGTTTGTGAAGGCAATTTAATTTACTTTTTTAAATAGGTTATTGTAGTATCGCTCAATAGAGATTTCTCCAACCTTACATAGTTTTCACTGCTAAGTGTTTTTTTTATATGTGATTGATTGGTAATACCTACTTATTACTTACTTAGATATTATTTCTACGTTTCACCTTAAATTAAACTTTTCATGAAACTTACTTAAAATTGGAACTTCATGGAACTGATATTGTAAATATAAACTTATTGTGTTAGTAAATTATTGAAAGTTTAACTAAAGTATGTACTTATGTAATTATACGTGACTGTAATCGATGCTTATAAAGTTAAGTTAAAATATCAACGTGTAAATATTGTACTTAGAACTTGTATACTGATTAGATTTTGTCATGTTAGGCTTAGATATATGATGTGAAATATACGTAATTAATTATAATTATAACTTACTACTTATTGTACTCACTTATGTTTTTAACGTTGGTGCCGGGAACAAAATATATATTGCAAGAAAGACACAAAAATAATATTAATTCTACCAAAAAACTTAGAAAAATGAATCCACAATCTTTCTAAGTTTACGTAAATTGGAAAGTGTCGTAAAAGCGCTATTTAATATATAGTTTTTACTGGCATCGATGTTAAAAACGAATCTACAGTCAGTGTGTTAAATGTAATTTGTCTCACAGATTGAACTGACATCGAGAATCAAACCAGTACTTTAGCACGGGATTCTAGCTAGCTATTATAAATTCACTAACACATAAACTAAACATCATAGAAGGAAAGGTTGGAAGGGGAAGATCAAGAAGAGCTTACATGGAACAGATTAAAGAAAAGGTTAACGTCATGTCTTATAGGGAAGTCAACGAATTGGCCTTTGATAGACTGGAATGGAAAATGCTACACCGACAAGAGCGTGGCTCTTAAACTGATGATGATGATGGCTATACGACTCACAAACTATCACGTTGGTGAAAGCTCGGTGAGGCGTGGGTACTTAATTCATCTTGCGATGAATGTGCCTCTGACTAGCACAATGGGGATATAGTTGTGAGCTTCTGCCATGTTATTATGTTATATTCTAAATCCATCACTCAACATACAGATATGACGGTTTTACACATTAGCACATTGACTGTAAGTAAATACACACAAATGTATGTTCCTTTAAAGCATATTGTTTTAAAGATGATATTCTAAGTATTACTGTTCCCTTCAATTGATTCCTAAGCAATAATAAACTATGTGAATATTAGGTAACTAGAATGTAAGATAAACTTCTGAGGGTGTACTTAAATATACTGGTACTTACGAAAATTTTATCAAATTCGGTATTAATAATTTGGATTTTCGATTTCGAGTCAAGATTGAAGTGCTCAATGTCTAAGATGTATCGACACTGGGCAGCAAAACTAAGAATTACGCGATTCAAGTTATAATAACTTTTTAAGTGCACAAGATAAACTTTTGAAATAAAAACAACGTTAACTGTTACTAATGTATAGTTAACTAGTTACAAAGAAAGCTGATAAAATTATCTTTACAATTTTGTTCTTATTTTAAATTTCTAACTACAGTTGAGAAATAATAAATAAAAGTGTAGTAGTTTTACAGGCCTGTATATATGATAAAGAGACAAGCGTTCAATTCCCGGCGAAAGTTCAATTACCAGACTTACAATGAGTGTAACCACCATCTAGCCAGCTGACAAAAAGTTGGTGACATTCCAGCGGACTGGAAGGTCAATCAATCAATCAATAATTCCTTATTGCACAAAAACATAAGTAAAGGACATGCACAAACGAATAAAATAAGCACAATAGGCGGCCTTATTGCTAAACAGCAGTTTCTGCCAGGTAACCTTAGGGTTTGTTTTGTATTCCGCTCAAGTTATTTAATTTTACAACGTTATGTATTTGGAGCATTTCCATAGAAGACATATTTATCAAGATATTATTTATAGTAGTTAAAAGCAAGGCTATAATGAAAAACATGAATTTGATTTTAGGAAAATATTGCTAAATGACCAAAATATGTGTAACGACAACTGATATTTCAACAACAATATATTATTATTAATACATTTATTAATTTTAATTGTGTAAGTAAATATTTTAAGTCTGTCGAAGTCACTCGGAAAAAACTTTTTATTATTATTTTTATTGTATGACTTTTTCATATCTCGGACTTATAGAGGCCCGGACTTTTTTATTATTACATATTATTACACAAAAATAATACAACAAAAAGAACAACAACAACAAGAAACATTTATTGAGAAGTTGTGTAGGTCAATCTTTTTGTGTTCTTTCTCGGGTTACTTTTAAACTATACCATGAGAGACTTTCCAAGCTACGTTCCCCAAAAGCAATATAGATGGGGTTGTACAGATTTAACGTGATAATTACCTATTTTCTCATTACTCGGGTACATCATTGTTCAAAAATACAATGTAATGGTAGAAGCATAAAAAATAATTGTTGCTTTATATTTGGATCGCATTATGTGTAGAATTAGGAGCTCGGTGGCGCAGCGGTTAACGCGCTCGGTCTGCGATTGTTGAAGTAAAGCAACTTTCGCAAAGGCCGGTCATAGGATGGGTGACCACAAAAAAAAAGTTTTCATCTCGAGCTCCTCCGTGCTTCGGAAGGCACGTTAAGCCGTTGGTCCCGGCTGCATTAGCAGTCAGCAACCATCAATCCGCACTGGGCCCGCGTGGTGGTTTAAGGCCCGATCTCCCTATCCATCCATAGGGAAGGCCCGTGCCCCAGCAGTGGGGACGTTAATGGGCTGATGATGATGATGTGTGGAATTATGTTGCTACCTATCTTGTTTCTCTTTATTTTGATCAAATGAATAATGGGTGGAAGATTAATTGTACAATGTTTTAAGTTTACGCGGTTATTATCATAATTAAAACACATAATAACGGGTTCTTACCGTGTTAAAAGCAGGGATATGAGACTCCCAATCATCCAGAGTCTCATATCCCTGATTTAAAGTCGTAAGACCAAACAAACAAACAAACAAACAACCGAATGAACCGAATCCGAACCGAATGACCGAATGACCCCGTGATTTGACCGAATGTTCTTTTAAAATGCAAAACCGATTGTTTAACTATTGTGTCTGGAAATCTCGGCGTTAAGAGGTTCAATGCGGTAAGAACCCGTTATTGTGTTTTAAATGTAATTGTGCCTGGGTGTAATACGAAGGGTCATCATTTATACCCAAAAACAAAAAAAAAGATGCATATGTCTGTTATCCGTGAAATTAGAAAGTAAATCTGTACAGCGCCATCTACATTGTCTTTGAGGAACGTAGTATGAAAAGACCATTCCATTCCCATTCCCATGATATGTGTATATATAGGGTAGCAGTGTACGGTACTAGTGTATCAACTACATCGTAAGTGAGTGTGTTCGTGTATATACGTAGCGTAGTGTAAAGCTGTATACATACTACGTGTATAGGAGAGATTAATAAATGTGTTCTTTCGTCACAAGAGTTTTAGTTCAACATTATTTTTTACCAACCCGCATTGGAGCAGCGTGGTGGAGTATGCTCCATACCCCTTCCGGTTGATTGAGGGAAGGCCTGTGCCCAGCGGTGGGACGTGTATAGGCTGTTTATGTTTGTGTGTTATGTTATTATTTTAGGATGTTTTAATTCATTATATTGTAGGCTTCATAGCTTCTACGCTGGATTAGGAGCCAGTAAAAAACATAGAATATGCGCAGCTGATCGTCTTTCTGGGAATGACGTAAAATCCAAGAAAGGGATTGAGGTCTTGTCACCACGTTCATCATGTCCATCTTAGGACTTCGTACCAAAAGTGGCTGCAAGTTGGCTTTTACGACGTGGCCGGAAGATGCTTATTTGCCAAAACGCGATTTTTTTTCTCCACCAAAAAAAATAATAATAAAAAATCATTTATTTCGGGTGTTTTCCCATAGCAATTGTTAGTAACAAAAGTCTTATATCTATGTTAGTAAAAAATTACAATTAATTAATCAATTAAATATTTATATAATTTAGTGTCTTTGGCAAGTTGGACGCGGGTCCAGTGCTGCATAATAGCACTGTCCATCCATAAACGTATAATACATCAGAATATAACTTGCAATCTTGCATTGTGTCACGTGGACAAAAGCAAACAACCCCTAGTATTCCTTCTTTAGAAATACCAAAAAAACGCACCATCGTCGTGCGTCAACTTCAAGCAAACAAAACGCATCACACGTCAGTTTCGAACCGCGCGGCGCCGGCGCGTGCTGGCTTACCAGAACATTCAAAATTATGGAAATTCAGTGTCTTCCAACAAAAGTGTCTCTTGGGATGGATGGACGCCGCTCATGTAAGTACCTCTCTTACCTGTTTCCATCAGTTTGTGTTTTTTTGTTTATTACTCGTGTTCAGGTTGGGATATTTTCCACATGTTGCTGGAATCCGTTAGGACAATCGAGATTTAATCATATGGTAACGATGTGTCAATAACCTTTTCATAGCAGATTACCAGCTCATCTCGCCTAAATATATAGTCCATCATAACGAAGAGAACACAGTTGTTAATTTTAACTTTTTTTAGAAATCAGAAATCAAAATCATTTATTCAACTTAATTATCATAGATAAACTTGTTGAAGGTCAATGTAACATTTTTGAATTTACGTCATTTCGCAAGGTGTTATGGCTGAGGAGAAGAAATGACAAGAAACTGCAACAGCAACACATCTTTTAAAAACCAGTGTACCCACATTACAAGTTATTAAATAACTAGAGGAACACATTCAATACCAGACATTTTTATCATTTAGGTAGTCATTAAATATTACATATAATAAGCCTTTTTACATAAAGTAAGCTGCACATGAATTTTAAATTTATTTTCTGTCAAATTTAAAATAAATATTGTAAAAACGTATACATAACCCCAAAAAAGATGTACTTGCAGATTATTTAAGTCGGTAATTGAATTATTTTCACTATAAATACACATAACCATCCTGTTCGGTTGCCATACAACCATAAAGTTGAAGTTGAACCATCCTTTTACTTTGCCGAATGTCGGGTAATAAAGAGATAAGAATATAAGCGTAGACGTATAGTAATATTTGCGTAGTGGACTGCTACGCCTTGCTACGGACGCTACGTGGACGCTAGTGTGGGCTTTCGGGACATTCCATGATACGTGGACTAAAAACTATACAGATGGCGTTGTGTGTAGATTTAATGTGATAATTACCTATTTTGTCAATGCTCGGGTAAATAATTATTCAAAAAAATTATGTAGGTACTTGCAAAAATAAAATGTCTAAAAAAATTGTGGCATAATATATCATCATTATCAGCCGTACGACGCCCACTGCTGGACATAGGCCTCCCCCAAGGATCTCCACGACGATCGGTCCTGCGCTAAATAAATAAAAATAATATATAAAAATAATAAATTGTTGCTTGATATTTGGATCTGATATGATATACAAAAACAAAGAAAAAAAAGATGCATAATGTATGTTATCCATGAAATTAGAAGGTTAAACCTAGGCAACTCTGAACAGCACAATCTATTTTTTTTTTGGGAAACGTAGCTTATTTATTGGACTACATGTAGCTAAAGTAATATACACAAAATAAATAAATAATTATTATACAGTCTTCTTCTATCGTGTGGGTTGTGAGGTGGAGTACCAACCTCATCAACCCTGGTGTCAGGGTTACTATTGAGCCGCCAAACGCCCCTGACATGGCTCATGTAACGACTACTTACTTACATCAGTAATTAGTAACCGGGACCAACGGCTTAACGTGCCTTCCGAAGCACGGATCATCTTATTTTCGGACCATCTCGTGATCAGCCAGTAATGTCCTAACCAAACTAGAGACCACAAAGTAATTTTTGTGATATGTCCCCACCGGGAATCGAACCCGGGACCTCCGGATCGTGAGCCCAACGCTCAACCACTGGACCACGGAGGTCGTAATACAGTAATGACCCGTAGTATCAAGCCTGCTCTGTAGGAGGGGAAGTAGGGGACAAATGTACTGGGCAGTAAATTGCCGACAAATTAACATTCAAGCGCGATTAGTGAGCACGGGGAATGTGGGGAGATGTAGACACGGAATTTGAGAGGGTGACAGTTACAATAAATTTTCGTATAATCATATTTTTTATTAATGACATAAGGCGAATGAGGATAAAGTCTGAGGATAAGATCGGGAAGAAGAAAAAACTTATTAAACCTTATTTTCAATCAAAACTGCTTTTTCCAATTGGCTGCCTTTATTTTTTGAAATCCACGTTGCTCCACATTTTATAGCAATTTATCACGAATTTTAGCTGGACAGTATGGAGTACTGTCAAAATTTAGGAACACTCAACAGTGCTGCCTAGATTTGAGCTTCTAGTTTGTGACAACATAAAAGCCATTATCAAGAATTGAAATAAATAGGGGTATTTTTTATTGAATCTATCCTGGGACAAATATCAAGAGTTGCTACCAGTTGTCTTACTTTGGGCTCTGCCAGATAATAATACGGTTCTAACTACATGCACGTAACATAATCACCCTATACACGTACCACTGCTGGGCACAGGATTTCTCTTAATCAACCGGAGCGGCTACAGAGCATGGGTACTCCACTCACATGGATATGATGAACCTTATGTTGGAAAAGACACAATCCCTCTGTCGGATTTTACGACATGCCCGGGAGGACAAGCAATTGGACGTGGTCTATGTTTGTTCGCTTCCAGTCTAGCATAGTAGTAGTCTGCGATTGTTGAAGTTAAGCAACTTTCGCAAAGGCCAGTCATAGGATGGGTGACCACAAAAAAAAAAGATTTCATCTCGAGCTCCTCCGTGCTTCGGAAGGCACGTTAAGCCGTTGGTCCCAGCTACATTAGCAGTCGTTAATAACCACCAATCCGCACTGGGCATAGTAGCTACTCACTTAATATATAAACATAATAACATCACATAAGCTCACGACTATATCCTAATTGGGGTAGTCAGAGGTACATCCATCGCAAGATGAACTAAGTACCCACACGTCACCGAGCTTTTTGTTAGACCAACGTGATAGGTGGTGAATAAATGAGCTTGATAACTAAGCTTAAAGTAAATGTCCTTCCGTTCATACAACCCTCGTTAATTTCAGTAATTTTGTGAATATGTTCATTGTTCATACAGCATGAAACCGTCGTTTCATGAACACATCACTCACACATATCTCGTCGCGTCATATTGTGCGATTTATTGTTCAAAACTTGCATTCGTTACTTCAGAACGGAACTAAATTGTTAACGAGCGGAGATTAAATAGTTCGCGGAAGTAATGGACTTGACTAACAATACTGAACTGGCGTAATTATACAAATATTCTTTGTAGCACACAACATGTTTTATTGCTAAAGACCTCTGATGTGAGTACGCAAGTAAGTACTTACATAAATAAACTTAATATGTTTAGAAACAGCCTCCGTGGTCTAGTGGTTAGAGCGTTAGGCTCACAATCTGGAGGCCCGAGTTCGATGCCCGATGGGGACATTGTCGAAATCACTTTGTGAGATTGTCCTTTGTTTGGTAAGGACTTTTCAGACTTGAATCACCTGAGGGCACGTTAAGCCGTTGGTTCCGGCTATTAGCCGTAAAAACACCTCCACCAACCCGCATTGGAGCAGCGTGGTGGAGTATGCTCCATATCCCCTCCGGTTGATTGAGGGGAGGCCTGTGCCTAGCAGTGGGACGTATATAGGCTGTTTATGTATGTATGTTTAGAAACTATGCAATAATAATACAGTTTATTGCACATTGCGATTACACAAGAAATAATCAATTAATATAATTTTATTTTTTGTTTATACTTAAATCGTGTGAGGATAACGCTAATAACTTGTGCGGAGAAGTAAAAAAATGACATTCGAAAAAACTATATCTAATGACACACGTTAACAAATACAAACTAGTCAGTAAAGTTCACAACGAAACATTATTACCCGACCCATTAAAATTAGTGTAGTAAGTAAATTAAAAGTAATGAGTTGAACTGAAATTAAAACATGGAGCGACCGAACTAACTGCATCCAGTAAATCACGCGGGTTGAATAAAACATAAATGATTAATTAAACGAATTAGCGCGAGTTGTGGTCGTTAGCGATGAGAGGCGGCGGGGGCGGACGTGACTGATACCGCGCGATTAGGGGCCCGACTTGATTCTAGTACAGGAGCAGGACACTATATTACTTTATAAATACAATAGTGAGTCACTGTGGTCCTGTGGTTCACCGTCATGCTTCTCAAACGGGGAGCGCCGGTTCGATCCCGGTACGGGACGTGTACCAATGAATTATTAATAAATTTATCTTAAGTGCAGCATTCACTAACACAGTAGGTAAGTGGAGGCAATTATAGACGGCGATACGACTCACCACCTATCACGTTGGTCTAACAGAAAGCACGGTGAGGTGTGGGTACTTAGTTAGTTCATCCTGCGAAGATGTACCTCTGATTATCCCAATTGGGATATAGTTGTATGCTTATGTTAGATAAATGTAATACGTAATTCTCTCACCTGTGATTCATGTCAGTGTACGAAATGCGAATCGTAATGTCTTCAGTCGTCACACGATAGCAGACACGAGACAAGTCGCAGCCTGGAGTTTGGAGTTCACAGATGGATAGATGGGTGGATTAAACATAACATATCGCCTGTATCCCTTTAGGGATACTTAGTTCATCTTGTGATAGATGTACTTACCTCTGACTATATATTTATGAAAACATTATGTATGTATCTCCTTCGGAGAAACTGTGAAAGGCATACTTACAATACAAGAAATAAAAATAAAATTGCTATTCAAAATTCTAGATTAAGTAAATTAAATTTATCTTTTTTGGGGTTATGTATACGTTTTTACAATAAAATACCAGATAATATTTTAAATTTGTCAGAAAATTAATTTAAAGCTCATGTGAAGCTTAGGTACTTTATATAAAAAAAGCTTATTATAAGATTAATGACTACCTAAATGATAAAAATGTCAAGTATTGAATGTGTTCCTCAAGTTATTAAATAACTTGTAATGTATATCCTCATTGGTATTTAAAAGATGTGTTGCTGTTGCAGTTTATTGTCATTTCTTCTCCTCAGCCATAACACCTTGCGAAATGGCGTAAATTCAAAAATGTTACATTGACCTTCAACAAGTTTATCCATGATAATTACGTTGAATAAATAATTCTGATTTCTGATTACTAGTCTAGTTAGGAATACAGTCGTGAGCACGTTATGTGGTTAAATGAGAAACGTTCGCCTCCCGTACTATATCGCGGGCGGCGAACAAACAGTAATTATGATCATAATTATAATTAGCGTGAGCACGAGAGACGCGCGTTAGTGGTGGGGGGAGGGGTGGGGTGCACGTCCACTGCTGGGCAAGATACGTTGCCCAACGTTATTATAATAATCATTATCATCACTAATTCAAGAGCCACACTCTTGTCGGTGTAGCATTCTTCATGCTACTTTTTTTGGTAAAAATGGGGCAGTGGTTTCCCTCTTGAGGAGCTCGGTGGCGCAGCGGTAAACGCGCTCGGTCTGCGATTGTTGACGTAAAGCAACTTTCGCAGAGGCCGGTCATAGGATGGGTGACCACAACAAAAAAAGTTTTCATCTCGAGCTCCTCCGTGCTTCGGAAGGCACGTTAAGCCGTTGGTCCCGGCTGCATTAGCAGTCGTTAATAACCACCAATCCGCACTGGGCCCGCGTGGTGGTTTAAGGCCCGATCTCCCTATCCATCTATAGGGAAGGCCCGTGCCCCAGCAGTGGGGACGATAATGGGCTGATGATGATGATGATGATGGTTTCCCTCTTGTCTTCCGCCCCGCAGTTCTCTTTTCGATTTTTTCTTTTGCTTGCTTGTTCTTTCTATTATAATAATATAGGCCAAAATGCATATCTCCTTTATGTTTTTGTCGTCAAATGTCGTCATTGATATCAAGTGTTTTCAGAATTTAATGTGTTTGGTAAGGACTTTGCAGGCTTGAATCACTGATTGTCTGAAAAAGTAAGATGCTTGTGCTGCGGAGGTCTCATTAAGCCGTCGGTCCCGGCTATTAGCCGTAAAAACACCTCCACCAACCCGCAGTGGAGCAGTGTGAGTATGCTCCATACTCCGTCCGATTGAATGAGGGGAGACCTGTGCCCAACAATGGGACATATACATAAACAGCCTATATACGTCCCACTGCTGGGCACAGGCCTCCCCTCAATCAACCGGAGGGGGAATGGAGCATACTTCACCACGCTGTTCCAATGCGGGTTGGTGGAGGTGTTTTTACGGCTAATAGCCGGGACCAACGGCTTAACGTGCCCTCCAAAGCACGGAATCATCTTACTTTTTCGGACAATCAGGTGATTCAAGCCTGAAAAGTCCTTACCAAACAAAGGACAGTCTCACAAAGTGATTTCGAATATGTCCCCATCGGGAATCGAACCCGGACCTCCAGATCGTGAGCCTAACGCTCTAACCACTAGAAATAGGCTGTTTATGTTTTATATTATGATGGCAATAGGATCACCTACATACCTAAATTTATCTGCCTACCCCGTCGGAGGTACAGGCGTGATGATATGTTGTTAAAGTTGTATGGTCTTAGTTGCCTGAATAAAATGGATTACTTAATAACATAACATACGCTCACGACTGTATCCCACCCACATCTCTCCCACATCTGTCCCACATCTCTCCCACATCTCTCCCACGTCTCTCCCACATATCTCCCACATCTCTCCCACATATCTCCCACATTTCTCCGAGTTTTCGGTTAGACCAACTTGATAGGCAAAATATTTAATACTACATTATTTTCCCTTTACTAATTCGTAAGTACGTTATCAACAGTCGTAACTAAGTACTAAGTTAGCGTTTTATGCGACAATTAGGAGAGTTAATAAATAATGTACGGTGCGTGCGCCGCGTTACTGGCGGGGAATGTGTTTGTTCGTCGTCTGATGATATATTGTCACACTAATTGCCGCGTGGTGTAGTGGCTTATGGACGACCTTTTTTCCGATGGGTTATCATAGAATTGCCTCGGATGACTTTCTACACTTGACTGGACAAATAGGGATTTTATTTATTTATTTTAAAGGATGTCTATGTACTTACTTAGACTATGTACTTACTTTTCTGCGACCGATAGTGATTTTTTTATAAAAAGTCTGTGAATAAACCACCCTTAATAAGAAAAGTGACACATAAAACAAAAAAAAATTTAAAAAAGAAAAACCTGACTACGGAACAGTATGAGACACATGACCCCATTTTGCTTCGCGTAGTCGAATAATAAAGTGCACAAATTAAATCACTTACTACCAAAAATAAAGTTTTTTAGTTTTGCAAACTTATAAATACCGTCAGCAGCGCCATCTTTCGTCGAATAGCCGTTCATACGTTTAAACGTTCCGCTACTCGCCGCTGTGAGCGCTGTAGACTCATATGTAGGGTTCTTAATCTCACCGCTAGAGGCACTGGCATCGCTTCAATTTTTAATTACGTTTGGCTGAGGGGCGCGGGACACAATTTGCAAGTCAAAGCCCGCTGAAAAAACCTTAAAACACCCGACACACAGCCCTTTGGCGCTCTCCACGGACAGCAACTTCTGTGGAGTCGAATGTTGTCCATTAATATTTTGTATAATAATTAAACATTATAAAATCAATTTTAGATAGTCTTAACAATCATCATCATGCTCACATACATATCCTCACGCCAGTGATCCTTGATGAGACGTGTAGAGAAGTATTTCATAATACCTGCACAAACAAAAACAAATTGACACAACAACAAAAATTCATAAACTTTTTAGGAGTGATAATTTTGAGTACCTATGTCATTTATTATAAGTATATTACCTATATTTGGAGATCTTCTATGCTTACGTGAGCGCTAAGCCGCTATACACAGACGCTTCAACTTTATTTAAACCAAAAACCTCGTAACAAAAACCTTTACAACATAAAGCCAACTCCACACCAGTCGAGTCCATCGCACGGATCTCCCGGAGGTGAATTTCGTTAGCTCTCATTTGTTTTGTCGTAATTGCTCGAGATATGAGACCCCCCCTCCCCTTCCGCAGCCCCGCCCCCCACTTTATTGCCTGCCTTATTGGCTGTTGAGCGAATTTTCCCTGTAACCACTGTGGGGGGGCTGTTTTTGCACTCGTCGCTCTGTTTGCGCGAGACTTGATTAACTCCTTACATTTCTGTGACGGCGCCGTTTTATTTGTGAACTCCGATTTGTTATTTAATTGTGGATTGCGCCTTTGAGTCGGTGTAATGAGATGGTTTAACTTGTGTGGCGGAGTGCTGTTGGGGTGGGTGGTTTTAATATTATTATTCTGATATGCAGAATTACGTTAAGTTACAACATGATTGAATCAGAAAAAAAATCTACTTCAAAAAATACCACTATCAAATAATAATAATCATGTACACAGACTCTATCTACTATAATTACAATAATTAAAAACATCAATTAGTCTGAAGGCAATTACTTAGTCTTATTGGTGGTATGGCGAGGAGCTCGGTGGCGCAGCGGTAAACGCGCTCGGTCTGCGATTGTTGAAGTTAAGCAACTTTCGCACAGGCCGGTCATAGGATGGGTGACCACAAAAAAAAAGTTTTCATCTCGAGCTCCTCCGTGCTTCGGAAGGCACGTTAAGCCGTTGGTCCCGGCTGCATTAGCAGTCGTTAATAACCATCAATCCGCACTGGGCCCGCGTGATGGTTTAAGGCCCGATCTCCGTATCCATCCATAGGGAAGGCCCGTGCCCCAGCAGTGGGGACGTTAATGGGCTGATGATGATTGGTGGTATTCCATGCTACTTTTTAGGGAAAAATAGGGCAGTGGTTTCCCTCTTGCCTTCCGCCCCGCAGAACTCCGCTCCTAGTAGTAGGTAAGTAGCATGGAAAATGCTGCACCGACAAGAGCGTGACTCTTAAATTAATGATGATGATAGGTGGTATTAGTTATTGTTTCTTAATATATATTAGTACACTATAGAACAGACAAAGAATGCAGACATTACAAGTAAGCTTAGTACCAACAGGTTAGTTTTTTTTTTTTGTTTCAAAGATAAAATTAAGAATCAATTGCACACCTAATGGTGCTGATTCCAGCACACACCATCTAATTTTATTTTAAGCTCTACCTGACATTTTCTTATCCACCGAAAATAAAAGAGACGGGTAAAATGTCAATCAATCAATAATACTTTATTGCACTACGACATATACAAAGGACATAAACATACGAATAAAAAACATAAGCGCAATAGGCGGCCTTAGCTAAACAGCAATTTCTGCCAGGCAACCTTAGGGTGAATGAAGTTTATGCATTGAAAGAAAATTAGACATTAAGTTGACAACACACGTCAAACGGGTTGCATGCACGAGTTTGCAATTACGTACTAGCGAGTTGCCTGATGCGATTCGCCCGGGATATTCATTCATACATTTTAAAATTAACATTCAATCAATCAATCAATAATTCTTTATTGCATAAAACATATACACAGGACATATACATACGAATAAAAATAAACACAATAGGCGGCCTTATTACTAAACAGCAATTGCCGCCAGGAAACCTTAGGGTGAAAGAAGTTCCTAAACATTCTTCCCTTTCCTATTCGGCGTATAAGAATAACTTTAATTAAAATTAGGAGGTGACTTCAACAATCAGGGCCATTATCCGTGTATTCAAATACTGTTTTTATCATTACTCAGTAATTCCACCAACATTAGTTTAACACGGCTTCACGACACATCATTATTATAAACTCGAACTCTATAGCATACATCACGCAGTCACGTCAGTAATTCTTACAGGGGTGGGCAGACATATAAGACAACAATAAGATGACGAGATGGATACTCTTACTATACGTGGTATTACGTTACACGCAATTTATTGATCACTTTTAGGACTGCCCACCCCAGAAAAAATACGGGCGTGAGTTTTTGTATGTACGCAGCGTAGGTACCTATTAAATTTACATTTTTTTTTTATAATAACACCACTTGGAATAGAAGCTATTTATTTTTGCAAGATTATTTTTCAGTTACTATTTTTAATTCATGTAATTTACTGCCATCTAGCAGTGAGTAGCAGAACTAACCTGTACGCACGTACGGCAGTGCAGTAGGGCAAGCTGTTTGGCGCCGTGGTTACGAGTTACCAAACGTTTTTGGCGCCATCTAGTGCTAGGTAGCCGAACTGAAGTTGTGTCTTGCCAGAACACAGAGAGCGCTTGCTGCTGAAAATTATTCTGTGAACGATCGCAAATGATTTTTTATTAATAATTTATATTGTTGTTGTTGTGGAGCAGCGTGGTGGAGTATGCTCCATACTCCATCCGGTTGATTGAGGGGAGGCCTGTGCCCAGCAGTGCGACATTATAGGCTATTTATGTTAAGTTATTGTTTCAACATTAAACTCAATTATGCAACTCGCCCAGACTTCGCCCGGTTACTAAAATGTTACCTATGTTAGGCTTAGAAATACAAATATGAAAACACGTGCAAATCTATTAAATTATGCTAAGTTAGACACAACTAACGCTCTTAATCCTTATCGGGGTGGGCAGGACCGAAAATGACCTTGTAGCCTCATCTGAATTGATATCGTACAACTTCTCTGTTGCTATAAAAACCGACTAACTTGTCACCATTACAGGTAGCTTTTTAATGAGGTACTCTCCAGGCTACGTTCCCCTAAACAAAATACAGATGGCGCTGTACAGATTTGCCTTCGTTTATCCTTTTAATCACATAGATAACCTTTTGTTTCGCCGTCCGAGAGACCTCCGCCAGGTCTTGATTTGCCTTGGCTTACCTGTTGTAAATTGCTTCGATGTGGCCATTTTAACCCCCAAAATCCAAATATCAACAATTATTTTCATATAAGTATGCCCCTGCCGTTAGGTTATATTCTTGAATAATTATATACGTACTCCGAGCTACCAGAAAATATGTAATTATCACGTTAAATGTGAGCAGTACCATTTTTTTTTTGAGAACGTAGCCTATATTGTCCTCATTGGCATTTGTTTGTGTTCATGTTGTAAGAAAAGCTGTAAGCTATCCAAACAAATACATAAGGAAGCAGCCTATATATGTCCCACTGCTGGAGACAGGCCTCCCCTCAACCGACCAAATTATAATAGTTTTATTCAACATAATATCAAAGCAAATGGAATTCCATAGACTCTGCTCTTCTCGGTGGGAATTAAGCTAATATAAGCTCACGACAATATTTCCAATTGGCGTAGTCAGGGGTTATCCATCGCGAGATGAACAAAGTCCCCACGCTTCCCCAAGCTTTTTGTTAGACAAACGTGATAGGACCCGTTATGTTTAGTCGTCAAATTTCGACATTCAGGTATGGTTTTGTTAAGAACGATGCATTAAAAAAAACACTAGAAAGGCAATCCCTCAAAACGTCTCCAAGTCTCCAGGTGTAACCCCGCGATTGCTGATCGTCCGCGGGCCACCGAGGGGGGGGACAATTTAATAAAGACCTCCCCGCTCCCCGCGTCGCCGCGACAGTAATAACGTTTGTAAAAATATTCGCAGACACACCGTTAAGGTGAAGCGTTTGTGGATTGGATGGGACGAGACGAGAGGAAAACGGACGATCGTGACATAAAAAAAATATAAAAGTAGTAGAAGTGGGATGCTAAAGTAAATCGAATGGGGTTGCTATTGTGTTTGTCATAATTAAAATGAGTAAATAAAAAAATAATAAAAAAAAGTAATAAAAGAAGCATATTATTTTAATCAGATTTGAGTTAATTTTCGATAGGTGAGACGTAGTAGAACCCAAGAGGAAAACCACTGCCCAATTTGTTCCTAAAAATAGCATAGAGAATGCTACACCGACAAGAGCGTAGCTCTTAAATTAGTGATAGGTACCTAATCAAAAAGTTATCATTGGTCAGCAAAAATTTAGTTTCGATCGCCATCGACTCGCAAAGAAGAAGAATCAAAAAGTTTATTTTTCTACCATAACGCTACTTACCCAATTACCTATTATTTGTGTGGTGGGGCTACTTATATCTCATGGTACACTCATATATTACGTTAGACATCTTATCGAAGACACAATTTGACGCAATTTAAAAAATCTTACATGCAATAAAATAAAACAAATTGCCTATTACTACAAAAAAAAAACAAAACGAAATATATAAAAGGTATTTACGTATTTGTTATCATGAAATGACATCAATCAATTGCATTATTCATCAATAAAATACCATTAACACCCCAAAAATACCAAATGACTTGTTAAGTGTACGTTCCAGGTGTAGATTACTAATCATCAATATTATGTGCCAGGTTTGGTTTTGATCAATGGACTCGATAAACGACCCTTATTTTTAAAGTATTTTTTTTACAAAATGCTCATGTGCTATCTCCCTCGTCGCTAAATAGTAAATGGCATCCAAAGATAATCTACAATCATGCCAAAATACTTGAGTAATGCAGCTTCAATTTTGAGTCCAGCTAATAAAAAAAAATCTTATTGGTATACTTTCGTTTTATATATTATTACTTTTTTTTAACGGATTGATGCCTAAAGTAAAACTGTGATATCATCATCATACTTTAATATTTTATTAATTATTTTAAAAAATATAATAAAAAATAAACATCAATAAAACAGATCAGCTCGCGAGCGCGGCGCCTTAACGCGGGGTGCGGTCTCATAGAGTTTTATTTGCGCGTCGCCTTAACCCGCGCTCCGATATTAAATTCCCCCCACTCTCCCCCTCGCTCCCCCCTTCACCCGTCACAGTTTGAATTACATTACGTGTTTGCTGGTAGACTTCATTCGGTTACTGCAGCAGCGCCGCATTTAAGCATAGGGTACATTGGTCTACTAACTGCCGAACATCCCATAACAACCATGAAAATGGTAGGTTCTGGTACATTTGCCATGGGGGTTACAATTTACAATAAGATTCTAAAGGTGCTAAAGAAAAGTTTTTACACACTACAAGAGCTTTTCTCATATGATAAAAAGTCTGTCTACCTGTAAATGTCGTAAATTTTGTTATAATTATATCTAATCTAATCTAATCTAGCCTACAAGATCCTACTGCTGGGCAAAGGCCTCCCCTTCCTCATAATCCCCTCAATAATCAATAAAATCAAAAAATAATAATAATCTTCTTCTTTATTTCTTATTTTTTCTTCTTCATCTTTATTCTTCTTTCTTTTCTTTTTTCTTCTTTCTTCTTCTTTTTTTCTTCTTTTTCTTTTTTTCTACTTCTCTTTTTTTTTCTTTTTAATAATAATAATAATAATCTTCCTCTGTATAATTATATAATTTATAAAATTTTCATTAATTTTAACATTAACTACTTAATATTTTTCTTTAACTACCTACTTTAAGTTTTTCAATAGATAACAAAGTTACACGTTGGTCTAACAGAAAGCTCGGTGAGCCGTGAGTACTTTTTCTTGTGATGGATGTACCTCTGACTACCCCAATAGGGATGTATTAGTGAGCTTATGTTAACAAAGTTACACTTTGAACAGTACTGCAGTTTCCGAATCTACATAGCCGGAGAAAAGTAGAGCCCTACAAGGTCGTCAAATAATACAGTTTCAATAATTTGGCTCCCTGAGGCCAAATGAGGCCACATTTTATCGACAAAATTACCGCATTGCCTAATTCCGGCCGAGTAGTTATTGACATTTGCGGCAAATATACAATAAGTCATGTCGAAAAAAATAATAAGTAAAGAAGCAGCCGCTGGATGCGGGCAGCGCAGGACCGATCGTCGTGGAGATCCTTGGGGGAGGCCTATGCCCAGCAGTGGGCGTCATACGGCTGATGATGATGAAAGAAGCATCCCTAGTTTGGGAATAACCATATGCTATTTTACCGGCGTGCGTGTATGAAGCGATTGATGAATGTGGAGGAAGCAAGAGAAGTGTGTCAGGATCGAAGCAAATGGAATTCTATAGTCTCTACTTACCCCGGTGGAAAATAGGCGTGAGTTTATGTATGTATGTGTATATGCTATTTTACTACTTGGCCAGAATTAAGCAATGCGGTAATTTTGTCAATAAAATGTAGCCCCCGCCACAGGTGTAGCGTAGGGGTCCACAAAGCCCGCGTGCGGCCCTGTGCTGCAGTTATTACCGGATTACACCAGTAATCGTCAGATATGAAGCTCAAGTGTTGGGCCGCAATCCGCATTCAAAAGACATGTTTGTCAGATTTGCTTCCGTAATTTTATATTGCAAACGTTTTTGAAAAGGGAACGCTTGTGTTTGAATTTTGACTTGGTGGTTTTTGTATGCGTATAACCCATGCAAATTAAATAGGCAAGTAGAGTGAAGGGGGTTGCATCATTCGCAAAAGTATACTTATATTTTAAGTTGGTATCTACATAACCGTATAATTTTATAGGTATGCTATTTTATTATTTGACTAATATTATTATTATTTGTATGTCGTTTCCATATCTTATTATATATATTTGATATGATATATTTTTTAAAAGAACGCATCATAGGCGTTCCTAGTTTGGAGACTTGTCACCATGGCCGAATACGGCTGGGAAAGGATATATGGATATATATTTGACTAAACTATTATTATGCATACGCGTAAATACTTACGTTATGCTAGCTATGTAATATGGATTTATGCCAAACGTGGGTAGGTGTTCATTGTGGTCCACCAGCTCGCTTGTCAATCGGGTAGCGCCGGTTCGTGCCCCGGACTGGCACCAAAGAGTCAACATCTTAAGTGCAGTTTTTTTTCTACCACAACACAACTGGCCATTATAGATGGCGATACGGCTCACCACCTAACACGTTGGTCTAACAGAAAGCTCGGTAACGTGTGGGTACTTAATTCATCTTGGCATGGATGTACCTCTGACTACCCCAATTGGGATACAGTCGCGAGTTTGTGTAATGAAACGTATGCCAAACGAAAATCTGAAAATAATGTAAAGTTTTATCCGCTAGGAAAGGCATCACTACAATAATATATCTCGTACGCATGGCCCCCTCATCCATACAATGTGACGTATGCGCGGGCGCAGTGCCAAGTTCATTGTATCGTCGATACCTCGTTACCGTGTCACATATTGTGTCCGCGGAGATTAGTCTCAACCAAATGGTTTCAATATATACTAACAATTAACATGGCTGTAAAATTTATAATAAATAGTTAATTAGTTGTAAATTAATGTCTAACTTTTATGTATAACATACTTGTAATTATTAATTATAAATTATAAATAGTAATTACTGAAACGTAAATAAACTTACGCCGTTAATCCCTAGCGACATGGGCGGGCGATATCTAGTCACTAGGAGTAATTTGTTATTGCAACATTTTCCTTTAGTTAAAGTTTTATTTTGTAGATAAAACGTATTTTTAGGTTGAGATAACATAATTAAAATACTTACTTGCACACACGGGAGACAGAATGAAAAATCAAAAGAAAAATTGAAAAAAAAACTTCTTTAGGAAGCAAACAAAAAATGGAATTTAGTTAAGTTACTTAAAAAAAACTATTAAACGTAATGTATGTTCGTTTCTAAATTGTTGAAAAGTAATTATTAAAACATATATTTATTAATAGAATAGTTTTAGCAAGTGTCACATCATGATTAAAAAAACATTAAGTCATTGTAACTGTTACCTTATTTGAGTACAATAGAGTATATCTGTATTTGAAAGCAATTAACAAAAAAAATAACCATCTTCCTCGCTGTAATCCCCTCACAACACGAACAATAACCATCTCGCTACTCGTTTTACTTCCATACATTTATTGTTAAAAACTTGTATAACAAATATTTAATCCTTTTGTCAATTTCATTTTAATAGTTTATTCCATTATCTTGGAGATTTAGTTGTGGACTTCCCTTGTAACAAGAAAAGAACAAGAGATCTGCTTTTTTTACTAAATTCTCACTTTCTCTTTGAATGCGGTAAAGGTAACGAACTCTTAACTTTTTTGCTTTTTAGTTACAGATAAGTAAGAAATCCGGGGTCTAAAAAGGGCACATGTAAGCAATACTTAGAATACGTCTATAAAGCTTTATTGCTATTTAAAAGTTACGTATGTCAGATCGCCCACTATAATTTCATAACTTAAACATATCTGACGAGGAGTAATTGTCTTACTATGATGGTATAGAAACAATAGAAGTGTACCTCTGGCTACCCCCACAGGGATACAGGAGTGATGTTTGTATTTATCAATAATAATTCGTCATTTCAATATTTTCCTAAAATGGCGCACGAATCCGCGCAATAGAAGATTTGTGAAATGTGACGTTTCATTCGGTCACCGTCTAAAAAACCTTTTGTTGGATATGGAGCTATATTCTATTGACGATTTTATGAAAAATTGACATAGTATTTTATTGTAATTACTTGAATGTAATTTTATTATGTATATAATTATTTTATTATATCTTGTGACAATTTATTTTAATTTATTATCTTCTATGTTGACATTTATTTATTTTATTTATTTATTTTCATGGGACTGCCTCCGTGGTCTAGTGGTTAGAGCGTTAGGCTCACGATCTGGAGGTCCGGGTTCGATTCCCGATGGGGACATTGTCGAAATCACTTTGTGAGACTGTCCTTTGTTTGGTAAGGACTTTTCAGGCTTGAATCACCTGATTGTCCGAAAAAGTAAGATGATTCCGTGCTTCGGAGGGCACGTTAAGCCGTTGGTCCCGGCTATTAGCCGTAAAAACACCTCCACCAACCCGCAACATTGGAGCAGCGTGGTGGAGTATGCTCCATACCCCCTCCGGTTGATTGAGGGGAGGCCTGTGCCCAGCAGTGGGACGTATATAGGCTGTTGATGATGATGATGATTTATGGGATAAAACAATTATACCACTTTTTTAACAATAGGTGTTATTATAACACGGTGTAGGATATTTTCACATAAGTACATGTAAAATCAACCATATTATCCACATATTATCTTCTATGTTGACATTTTTTTGTTATAATTTTCGACGATCTTATTTATGTTGTTACCGTTATATATTGTATCTAAAATGTGTTGTACAACTAAATGTGAAATAAATGAATCTAAAATCTAATCTGTAGCAGCAAGTATGTCAAACAATTATCACATAGCAGAATTGCTTTTATATGAATGCATTTACGTCATTTAAGACCCCCTTGCAAACATGTCCCGTATCATTGTTCAAATACCAACGTTTTAACTAAACAACACGTTGAAATTGGCAAGCGATCTGATCGTGTGTGGTCGATGGTAACAAATGGATTGACGGCAACTGATGGTCACAATACACGACGGTAACACATTGTTTACTACATGTCAAGTGTCGTCGTGTTGTTAACATTAATAGCACTTACTGTCAATGTAATTAGGTAGGTATTATCTTAGCGGAAATAGGTGATGTGGTGCTTTTTTTATTATGAATTACGAGTGTAAATGTTCGGCAGCGGGTGCGCGGAAATAAAAAGAAAAACTAAAGGAATATCACTTTACTAAAAATATATACCTACAACGAAAAAGAAAAAACATAAACATAAAAGAAAAGCAAAAAAAATAACTCAAAAACTTAACGACCGATCTTGATATGATAATTTATAAAAAGTAAAAAATCTACATAAAAATGTTCGTGCGTCGTTTACACGTAGATTTCATCATTCTTCTTCTCCTGATTGTGAGATCAATGGCCGATCCCATCAATCCTGCAACCTTGAGCCTCGGAAGGTCCATGTCATGCCTCATCATAATAATTTTTATTTAAAATCACAAACATTAATAAATTAACATTGAAAAATTTGTGGAGGACAAAAGTGTGCCACGACGTAGCAAATGGAATTCCATAATTTCTGCTTACCCTGGTGGGAAATAGGAGTGAGTTTGTGTATGTAAAAAAGTGCGTATAAGTTTTCCACACGTGGACTGGTGGACTTCAGTTACCGCAGGAATTATGCTACCAAGATTAAAGTTTAGCAGGCCTAGTACGCTACGTAAATGCGACTATAAAATAAGGTCCTTGGTACACGCGACTACCGGGCATCCGCGATTTTTTCAATATGTCACACTCCAAAGGAAATATATTTTATTATATATTGCTTATAGAAGAGCCAAGATGAAGAAAAAACATAAGAAATGAGAAAATTTATAGTTTTTAACATCACTTGTGTGACACACGTTTCATAAGTATGTCGATGTGCGAACGAAGAACCTTAACTCGTCTGTCAAATTTGACAACTCGTTCTGCTCGCGTCGTCAGCGTGCTAAGCCTGCTAAAAAAATAGCCTCCTGTCCTTGTGGTTCGACCTCTTCGACAGATCTAACTCTTTACGAATAGAACCTTTTTTAAAACTTTATTATGTTACGTGATTATACTTATTTAATTAAGTATAATCACTAAGTATAAATTCCGAAGCACGGAGAAAACTTTTCATCTTGAGCTCCTCCGTGCTTCGGAAGGCACGCTAAGCCATTGGTCCCGGCTGCATTAGTAGTCGTTAATAACCATAAATCCGCACTGGGCCCGCGTGATGGTTTAAGGCCCGATCTCCCTATCCATCCATGGGAAGGCCCGTGCCCCAGCAGTGTGGAAGTTAATAGGCTGATGATGATGAATCACTAATTTGATTGTACCGAACTTGACGTACTATGTAATACAACGTATGTGTCAATCTTCACCAGTCTAATACCGGATATTGTATATATTAAAATAAAATATCCTGCGTGGATCATATATCTAAACTCTCTCAACCAAGTCTCAGCCGTCACACATGCAGCTCGGCTATGCCACCTGGGAACCGACGTAGAGGACACTCGATGTGAGATAGGGTTTGATCCGAGTATAGAAAAATAATTATAATATTGAGAACAATACGGTACCTACAATAACTCTTTATTACACACGAATAAAACACATTTAAAGAAAACACACACACACACACACAACACATTTATTTTTTATTTTTTTATATTTTAGTTTTTTAAATGCTACACCGACAAGAGCGTTGGCTCTTAAATTGATGATGATGAAAACACATTACATAAACTGTACTCTAACTTTATTTATTAGTATACTTTACTAGAGTACTCGCTTACACATAACAGATGAGACACATTAAAATCAAATCCCTTCAAATTTCAATTCAATACAGACTGTAACGAGCCAATTCAATAACTGAGTTGGCAACTTACAGCGTCGTAATTAACTCATCATCGAGACTGTAGGTTTAATGAAATTCTCGTCAGCAATAAACTATTGTTGTGAATTTCGAGATTAATTTCAGATTGTCAGACAATGCAGAGCGGGTGCCAGGTGACATCAAAGCTGTATTGTCACAGCTGTGAAAGCATCTGTGAAATTCGATTGACACGTTTCAGGAATGGGATCAGTGTTGGCGAGTAGCGAGAGAGGCGGGTTTTAAATAACATAGCGGCACGACTCACGCCAAAGGGGTAGCTAGAGGTAAATAGTACCTCCACTCCTCACCAGCTATTCTTAAGTACCATGTGATCGGGAGCGAACCTATTGCCATCAACCGGACACAAATCGTGCCAACCACATTGATACCAATTACCAAACATGAATTCAAACTTATAAAGTCGCATTCATACATTCATTTTTGTTCATGAATCTACGATGTAAATAGCGTTTCCCTACAAAATAGAAGCTGCTCAATGAGGGATTTTCCAGGCTACGTTCTCCAAAAAAAATGTAGGTGGCGCTGTTCAATGTTGCCTTCGTTTAACCTTCTAATTTCATAGATAGCAGCCATATGCATTTTGAATTTATCTTTGTTTTTGGGTGTATGCTGTTTGGGTGTTGCTTCTATGCTGTTCTGTGAGCATATAAAAAAACATAGAACACGTTCAGCTGCTTCTCTTCCCGGGCATGTCGTAAAAACCGACAGAGGGATTGTGTCCTCTAACATGATGGACTAATGTTATGGGCGATAGGCTGATCCCTTATCACCATAAGGTTCATCATATCCATCTTTGGACTTCGTATCAACAGTGGCTGCAAGTTGTCTTTGATTACTTGTGGCTCTGCCCACCCCATTAGGGATTACGGGCGTGAGTTTATGTATGTATGTATGTTTTGGGTGTAATTGATGACCATTGTTATTACATCCAGGCACAACACATCTTTCACACATTATTTTACTGATCAAAATAAAGAGAAGCAATTTTTTTTTGACGTGACTTATTGTAGTTGGCATTAACTACTTGGCCGGACAAATGGGGAGCGCTAAGGGCTCTGACCCGGTACAACATTTAAGACAACAGGCCTGAGGGTGCCCAGTTGGGCGCGAACCTCGGCTCAGGGTGTCGTCTGAGCCAAGTGGGTCGATAGCGATAAGCGCTGAATGAGGGAAATCGTCGACCACACCGGCGGGGTCGGTATTGGGGAAGCAATTATATAGGTAGCAACATAATTCTATACACAATCTGTTGCAAACATCAATTATTTATATGTCTGCTATTGTATCTGCACAAGCAATGAGAAAATAGATAATTATCGTGTTGAACCTGGACAGCGCCATCTGTTTTTATTTTAGGGGAACGTAATCTAGAAAGCCCCACATTGGTCGACTAATCCGCCTACCAGTCGGCTGACTGGGGCCAAATAAGTGACCAATCGGCCAACCGTAACCGTCACCATCTCCTCATATTATCTAACGTGACAATATTATTTATTTACTGGGTGTAGTCTGGAGACAATTTGCAGCCACTTTTGTTATCTCACAAACTCACATAAAAGGGGTTGGCAGAGCTAGTAATCAAAGACAATTTGCAGCCACCATTGAAAAGAAAGTCCTAAGATATATGATGAACCTTATTAGGGATTAGCCATTTGTTATAGTAAGATACACTTGTAATAAGTAGGTAGTAATGTCAGTCGTTCATTCGCCGCCAGTGCCGCGGGCGCCCGCGCACTCATTTTAATATATCGTTATAAATTTCACAAAAAGATAGACTTAACTTCTTTATTCCTTTGCCGGCTCTCAACCCCCACACGAAATAAGTTTAATATCCAATATCTATTGCCAGACGATGCTCCTCATAAAAATATCAGTCGATTTCATTCGCATAATGAACCAGTCGTTTCGTCTTCAAAGAAAAATCTCATGTATTGTTAGCGAGGCAATAATTGAATATTGATCTTAGTTGTAACATTGAGAGAGCACATTGGGTAGATATATTTTTTTGTAATTCTAATAATAATTACGATTTATTCATCTTATCATGTGTCAGGGTTATTACTGAGCCGCCGAAGGCCCCTGACATGGCTTATGTAACGAGTAACCGGGACCAACGGCTTAACGTGCCTTCTGAAGCATGGATCATCTTAATTTCAGAAAATCAGGCGATCAGCCTGTGATATCCTAACCAAACTAGGGATAACAAAGTGGTTTTTGTGACTGTCCCCACCGGGATTCGAACCCGGGGCCTCCGGATCGTGAGGCAAACGCTCAACCACTGGACCACGGAGGCCGTATTATTAAATATACCTAAGTACTTACAACAAAAATATTACGTTTTATCTTAATTAGTAGTTCAGGAGTCTCATATTCCTATTTCAAACGCGGTAAGAACCCGTTATTATGTGTTTTAATTGTAACAATAACCGCGTAAAGTTAAAACAGTGTACGTTTTATTTTTTCTAACGATGGTCTAAGGTTGATGAAGTCCGTGTATGAATCCTCACAATTACAACCCACCTGATTGATTATAAATATCATCATCATCATTGGCCTTATACGTCTGTTTCAGACGATTTATGACGTCATTGCCTCAAAGAAATGCACTTTCTTTCATGGCTGAAAATAAATAATAAATATAGATATATTTTATTTACTTATTCAATGCAAATGTTCAAAAGACAATCTTCTTCTAACACTATGTTACCCGCTATACAGAGGGTTAGTGACAACGTAACGAAAACTTTGAGGGATAATTCAGACCATGATCCTGAGTTGATGTCAAATGGAATTTTCCGTTGCAAAAGTATGGAACTGAAAATAACACATTGTCATAAATTTTTCGACAGGAAATTCCAGATGATATCTCCGAGTCATGGTCCGAATCATCCCCCTCAGTATTCGTTACGGTGTCACTAACACCCGTACGTACTTGTAAGGCTACCTGTACGTACTTCGGGGTGTAAGGTGTAAGTGACATAACAACGAATACTGAGAGGGATGATTCTGCTCATTATTGTGAGTTAATATAATAATAATAATAAAGTTTATTCAGGTAAAACCTACGGCACACATATACATTTATAAAATAAAAATATACACACATTAATATGTAGTTGGAAAACATAAAGTGGAATTTTCCATCGCAAAAGTATAGAATTGAAAATAAGTTTAAAAATATATGAATTTTGCTCCTTTTGACCTGGCCTTATTAAGCCATTACGTTGTTGGTCTATTGAACATTCCAGTAGAATTAAACTCCTGGCGCTCAGCCCCTCACCACCAGGTCGTCGTCTCGGAATCTAGTGTTGTAGATATTAATACTGTAGTTACCTCCCCCCCCCCCCTGCCATCACCCCCTCTCGCCGCACCAGCTCCCCCCACAACTTGTCTAATATCGCGAGCGCAAATACTCGCGGTCGCGGAGCTTGGGGGCGGGCAGAGAAACTTACTCTGTTTTACATTCACACGTTCACTCCGGGAGTTTTTAAGTAGAACATAATTCTGTGATCTATCTCTCTTTTTATTAAATACTGAGTAATTTATTTTTTTAATTTATTTAAATGAAAAACTTAAACGGTAGATTTACAAATCATCCCCGCCAAACTTATGAAGTTTGATGGCGAGTAGCGCTCATATGCTTATATCTTAATTTACCTACCGACAGTAGTACTTACTGCCGCTAATTCGTTTTAAATAGCATTTTTTTCTATTATAATATAGCACCACGCCTATATCCTCGAAGGGGTAGGCGGAGGTGTATAGCTTAAATATGAAATTGATTCATAGTGCACTGTTTAGACGACTAGACCATGAAATCCTGTCCTAGGTTCCATGACAGGTGACAGGAGATAGCGCCGTGCGTGTCCTCTGTTGGAAGAACGCTAAACTCCTACATTCGTTTAGAAATTTATTTTATTCTTATTCTAAATGCGTTTCGGAGGTATGTGACCTAACATAATTTTCTGTTTTTTCCCAACAGGTTAGAAGGCCAGACAGGCAGTCGCTTCAGCAAAAACCCGCGCCTGTCACATCTTCAGGTTAGTTTTTATTTATTTATTTATTTTCATGGGATAATAAACAATTATACATGATATATTAACAATAGGATATTTTCACATAAGTACATGTACAATCAAGCACATTATCCACGTATTAGATAAGTCGACCTCGGAGAAAAGCGATAAGGCTGAGGAGACGCATTTAAAAGATTTATTTATTTATTGAGTACAACTACATCATATTATATATAAAACATTCACAAGTAATACAATTAATAAAAATAAGACTTATATATATGACAATTACAGTGTACATAGCATCTACAAATTAGTAATAAAATTAACACAGCAGTCTCTACTTATTTAAATATGAATAAAATATGAAAGTAAAGTAGAATAAAAAAAATATATATAATGAATTTATGAATTTACTTATTACTTACTATAATTAGAATTTGTACTTAAGTATTTCAGGACATTTCTCACAAATCTTGAATGAGTGTCATGGAACACATCAAGGTTTTCAACGCGACCATTGGCGAAATTGTATTGGTTTAAAATTCTAGTCATCGGTGATTGCAAACCCAAGTTTGTTTTAGACGGAGGGGTGTAAAAGATGTTTTTAATTTTACATCGAGGATATTTATAGGGAATTTTGAGTGAAACTCTGTTAAGTAGGTGATCGCAGTGAATATGTCCATTGATTAGCTTGTGTAGGAATTTCATGTCCAGTAGAAATCTTCTGTTGGCCAGAGTAAGCATGTCAAACTTATCGAGACGCTGTCCATAAGGTTGCCGATGAGAAAAAGATTTTCAGCATTCAGTCAACAAAGTAACGTTCGATAAATCCAATCTTACTCCAGGTTTATAAATGAGGACTCCGTTTCCAACTACATTAAACGCCTCCGCCCCCCACTCCTTTAACTATATCCCCCCTCTCTTCCCGTCTCCACTCCCGCCAATATGAATCCAATTACACACACCAAGTATCATATTAAGTATCATTTGAATGTATCGCATACCGCACTTCACTCGTTTTATGTGTGTTGAAGGGTAGTGCGGTGTTAAAGTGTTTGATAAAGTTTAATAATGTGAGCGACTGCGCCGCTTTAGATTCCTTCCTCTATCGTACGGGTTGTGAGGTGGTATACCAACCTCACAAAAATCAGAATCATTTTATTCAACGTAATTATCACGAATAAACTTGTTGAAGGTCAATGTAACGTTGAATCTAGTAATTTTGCAAGGTGTTATAGCTGAGGAGAAGAAATGACAAGAAACTGCAACAGCAACACATCTTTTGAATCAATGAGGGTACATTGCACGTTATTAGGCATTTTTATCATTTAGGTAATCATTAATCTTATAATAAGCTTTTTTACGTAAAGTAAGCTTCACATAAGCTTTAAATTTATTTTCTGACAAATTCAATTATTTGATATTTTATTGTAAAAACGTATACTGGTCAGGGTTACTATTGAGCCGCTAAAGGCCCCTGACACGATTACGTAGGTACCTACTACATCACTAAATAGTAACTATGCCCAACGGCTTAACGTGCCTTCCGAAGTACGAATCATCTTACTTTCGGACAATCGGGTAGTCTGTAATCATAGTCTGTAATGTCCAACGCTCAATTACTAGTCTACGGAGGCCGTTAAGGTGTCGGACGCAGAAAACTAAAGACCTTGTAATAAACGAAATGAACGCAAATTATAATGTTCTTACAACACCCCACACGTTTTTTGTTATAGGTAAAGTAAAGTCAAATGAACATTCACTTTGCAATATGAGCGAGTGAAAATGTGACGTGTGCCTGTTGTCATAAGGATCAAAGGTTTAGAATTAATTGAGGGTCGGGGACGGTGTTACTCTTTTATATCGTTATACAGTGAACCAACATATTTCGGGTGCTCTCTGGAATGTATGATGTCTGTAGTCATATTTTCGAAAGGCATAAAATATTGTTATGGAGTGTTTTGGCATAATTCACGATTATGTGGAACAAAATCTTTTGTAGCTCTAATATCGAATATTATTATTATGCGAAACTGTGAATAGTAAAATGATAAAAACAATTTTTTTATTATATTCGTTACTAGCCTAGAATTACAAATAAGTATTTAGGTATACTTATTTTAGACATGTTTACAAAGTATTAATTATTTTATATTTTATTACAAAGCTCAGTAGCTTTGTAATAAAATTTCCAGTGAAAAAACGCAAAAATAAGGATTAAAACTATACTACTAAAACTATATTAAAAAGCTCAATTAAAAATGCTCCCTTTTATCACCTCTCGACCGAATGTGCCCATCACGCTCGCAGCGTTGCCCCGTTGGATGGCGAGAGAAATATGCTGCGCTAAGTAATGCCCAGATCGGGAGTCGCCACCTTGCTCCCTTAGCCGCTTGCATATATAAATAATTCCCATATTTGCTAGCTACATTTATGTACTGAACGGTCAAAAGTTTTGGAATAGTTGAATATTGATTACAAAAAAAAATATATTAAAGAGAGGCCCTCGCCCAACATTGGGACCTGTAGGTCCCAATGCATTTTACTCATTTTACATTGTAGGTCCCAGCATTTTACAAAATGCTGATTGTTATGTTATAATGTGGGAAACATTCATTTCAACATATTATTATATCATTTACTTTACGTGGACGACGTACCTAATATCTCTATTTAAACCAAATTCCAATAATTAATTACATCACTTAATATACGTTTACGAATTCAGTAAATACTAAGAGCGTATCCGAAGTAGGGAAGCGGAAGGTTAATTACATAGAGTACACAAATAACTAGTTAGTTAGTTAGGGTATTACCCGACTGTTTTAATATGTGGTGTGTTAGGGAGGATTCGGTAAATTAATTACGAATTCCTGGTGTTTGAATTAGCTGGAGACTGTAATAGTGGGCACACCGGCCTGGACGAGTAGCGTAGGGTTGAGCGAGTTATGCTTGTAATAGTTTTATCGATGCATTATAAACTTGGAAAAATTATCATTCGAAATTCGAACCTGTGCTCAATGACTCAAGTTACAAATAGTTAACGATTTTTCTAAATAACGAGATATTTTCGCTGACCATTTATCTACTTGACAAGTAAACACCTATGTGAGAAAACTTTTCGGAATAACTTAAGCTAACTAAATACTTGCAGTAGGTGTCTACGCAACGACAAATCAAGGCATTCTCATAAGTAAGGATTTTTTTTCTTTTACTTTTGATGGGTTTGTTCTTGGCCCCAGACTTGCCCGAAGGCATTTGACGAGGCCTAAGATGGAGCGAGCTCGCCCAGAAGGTGCCTGTTCACTCTGGCCTTGAAAGCACCCGGGTTATATGCATTCGGAAATACAGAAGACGGCAGAGAATTCCACTCCTTAGCAGTGCGCATACGATGCGAAGCGCTTTGTGCGAATAGTTGGAAATATTGGTTTAAATTCACACCAAGATAAAATGCAATACGTTTTTTATAAAAATATTTATATACCTATACATTTAAAAAGATTCAGTATAATCTACTCTGAACCGGCGTGCGTCTTTGAAACGATTGATGAATGTGGAGGAAGCAAGAGATGTGTGCAAGAGGTGTGTGTGTGTGATGTGTGTGGCAAATGGAATTCCATAGTCTCTGCTTATCCCGGTGGGAAATCGGCGTGAGTTTATGTATATTTTAAAATAAACAACAATAATATTGCAATTTAATTATAATTGAATCGATATCTACTCCCACAACCTCCCCACCACTAGCTAGCCGTTAGTATAACGAACGTCAGTTCTGCGAGCAGTCAAAGCTTACCTACTGGCGGGTTAGTGGGTTCGATCCCCGGCTACGCAGCAATGTTTGACGACTTCAATCAGAAACTTGTGGATATTAATACATTGCTAGTTACGAACATAGGAAAAGTAAATCCCCATTTGTCCGGCCAAGTTTCTACTTGAGCGCATACAAAATGTATGACAACAGAGGGTGCCCAGTTTGGTGCTGAGAGGATTATATATTTGAAATTATTACTGACCCTAATGATAAGCGCTGAATGAGGGAAATTGTTTACCTCACCCGGCGGTGTCGCTATCGAGGTCCACAAGGTATGGAGCATACTCCACCACGCTGCTCCACGGCAACGAAATATTTAAGCTCAATATATTTACACTTTATATAATAAAAACTATATAGGCTATAGTATAAGCTGGATTGAAATGGTGTGAAATGAAAAAGTAAAGAGTTGAAGAAAGGAGAACCATAATGAAGACTATAGAGAACCGGAGAGGAAATATGATTGGCCACCTGATACGACACGATTCATTTATGACAAACATCATAGAAGGAAAAATTGAAGGGAAGAGAGGAAGGGGTAGACCTAGGAGAACATTTATGAAACAAATAAAAGAGAAGGTGCAGGTCGTATCGTATTAGGAGGTGAAGGATTTGGCGGGAAGAAGAGAGGAATGGCGATTACTCCACCGAAAGAGCGCAGCTCTTAAACAAAGAGAGAGAGAGAGATATATTTACACTTTATTACACTGTCTTCCGACTCGAGTCAAACAGTAATTTATCCACAGCTAATTGGCTACAACTAATTGTGTTCTAGTAGCGCCACACTTGTCGTGGACATCAATCTGTAATATATTACTGTACTGAAGTATATTGTTGTAGGTATCTAAGAATAACCAGGTGGTTCGATTCTCGATGGGGACTTCTTTGATGTCGATTTGTGACTGTTTTCTCTTTGGTTCTGTAGTCATAGCGGTGGCCGATCAGCCAGACCTCGCTGGCGTGGTCGTGGATTTCCTTCATACAGCGTTTATCACTATCGGCATACGATCAGACGGGCACCCGCACGGCTGTTGTCTTAAATTTTGTACCGGATAAGAGCCCTGAGCGCTCCCCATTTGCCCGGCCAAGTAGTAAAAAAGTCTACGAAAAGTCACTTAAAATTTATGAGGAGGCTGAAACCTATCACAGGCAGGAATGAAGTTATTTTGAATTGTATCTCTCTTGGTACGAATACCTAATAGTGGCTGCGAGTTGTGCTATTTATTGGCTAATGCTGACTTCTGGCTCTGCCTATCCCGATGGGGATACAGTCGTGACTATACTGTATGTATAATCAACCGCGACGGGATCAACGGAAAGCGATGAACCGTGTGGCTATAGGGTATTATGCATTTTGTGAATCGTATGAAATAATGAAATTGGGTTAAGCTTTTTAAAAGTTCCGTAATCACCTAATTTGTTTATTTAAAGTGAAATTCTCTGCCTATTTATATTGTTATGAGTAACGTAAAGGCGACGTTGCCAACTAGTGCCGGAGTGACAAATGGCTCGCGATAGTTAATGTAGTAGATGTCGAGATCAATTGTTATAGTGACAGCTTGATGTGTTCTGGGTGACTGGAGCTGGCTGGTGGTGAGCCACTGGTGACAACAAGCGACCATTACGATACGTATGGAGCATACTCCACGCTGTTCCACTGAGGGCGCTGTTTCAGCTTAACGTGCCATTCGAAGCACGAAAACATCTTAAATTTTTGTCGTGAATTATTTTATATTTACCGCAGATGGCATTAACTACTTGGCCGGACCAATGGGGAGCGCTGAAGGCTCTCACCCGGTACAAAATTTAAGACAACAGGCCTGAGGGTGCCCAGTTGGACGCGAATCTCGGCTCAGGGTGTCGTCTGAGAGGAAGAGTATTTCAAAGAATTAATCGACCCTAGTGCGTCGATAGCGATAAGCGCTGAATGAGGGAATTCGTCGACCGCGCCGACGGGGTCGGTATCAGGGTTCTGAAGTGTTTGGTGTCGCGAGCTGATTGGCCGCCTCTATGGCTAGAGTAATCGGGTCGTCGGGATCGTATATTACGTCTTTCGGACGCCGATACTTTTCAGTATCGTCCCTGAGCGGGATGTATTCATGACTATTTGACCGTGTAGGTATATTAGTGACGTCATCTCGACACATTAAGTATACTACATAAAATGTTCATCTGAACGCGTTCTATTTTTTATTCGCTCCTAGAAGTAATAATGAAGAAACCGTCTAATAATAACGAAAGTAATAACACCTCACAACATTTGTACTAATTATTTCTTAGTATTAATATTATGAGTAATGTAATGGCTACGTGGTGTGCCAACTGAAGTGTATTGAGTCATGTAATGTAACAGGTACGTCTCGTTGGCATGTCGTAAAAACAGACAGAGGGATTGTTCAGTCATGAGCAATATCATGCACCCACTTTAAAACCCTGTCGCACTATCATATTTGACATTTAATGAAGCTTATGGTTTAATTTGTCAGAAAAGTTAATGCGACATGGTTGCAAAATGTATACATATTAGTACTCGTGACCGTACGTCCTTTCTAATATAATGGACCATTAGATGGGCATGCCACCACGCGGTTCATTATCGGTTTCATTATACTATTTATAACCCCAATTTTTTTATGACTAATAATCAACGCGAAAACGCATTTAGTAAATAAACTAATTCGTCTTCTTTAGTATCAAATAGCAATATTGCTTTCTTAGATGAATTGCTTCGATGTGGTCATTTTAACTCCGGTTAATTTAAGTCCGGCCAAGTAGTTAATGACATTTGCGGCAAATGTCATTAAGTCAAATCAAATAAAAAAACAGGACATGCGGTGAGCACTGATATTGGGTGTGATCCTTATATCCATCTCCTCTGCCAACCCCATTTGGATACCGTGAAGCTTCTAATAATAGATGATGAGCTCAGTACCTCCTCCGAGCCAGTACCCTCTCCGTCCGGAAATAACTCACGTGTTATCAACAGATAGTAATTATGCGAACGATACGAGATGCTTTTATATTCGATTCACACACATAATGAAATCGACCGTATTATCCGTGTAGTGTGAATACAACTCACGCCCCTATTGCTTAGCGTGGTGGGCAGCCGCTAGCGCCCAGAAGACAAACTACGTACACCCACACTCCAAACTCTCCACTCCCCATTTGTCCGACAATAAGTCACGACAAAAAAAAACAGAGTCAAAGATGGACATAAGTCATGATTTCTGTAACGTCATCTACTCAATACTCTCCCCTTCATTATTAGTTTCTCCTGCATTAGTCACTCGCATCGCGGAGTATGTCGTCTGATTACATTGGCCATAACAACAGAAGCTCACCACATCTCCCCGTTGGAGACTAAACGACTCCCCAACTCAACTTCAATCCTTCACGACTCGAATTTGTTTACAATATATTATTATATTTTACTAGCTGTCCGCCCGCGACTTTGTCCGAAACCTCCATCCCCTTTTCATCTAAATCGGTTCAGCCGTTTAAGCGTGACAAGGTAACAAACAGATAGAGTTATTTTTGCGTAAAAAAATCTGTGTATTCAGGAATTTTCATCGTTAGTACCTATTAAAAGTACACTATTGTACTCTAAGTTAAGAAAAAAAAACTAAATACGTATCAATAAAAGTCAGTATGACGTGAAAGATTTGACGTAACACAATTTATACTTAGGTAACTATTACCAAAATATTACGCAGAACATTGATGATATTATGTTATTACATTGACGCAGTCATACAACTTGGCCGAAGCGAGTCGAACTACGCAACTAAACTAAACTAGACGAACTGTTTATGTCAAACGACGTAAAGAACATCAGAGGAATGGGAATACGTAAACACGAAGAAATGGATACCAACGCGTGTAGGAGGAGCGAGTAAAAATACATGCGACCCACACGCAGACAAGATTTGATCTAATGTGGATGGTAACTGAGATGTTATTGAAATTTGCGAACCAAACACAAGTAAAGGTAATGAGACGAATGCTATTGATAATCTTGTTAAACGTTTGAATCCTACTGCCGATTTAGAAGCTTGAAATACAACAACAAATAAAACCGAAAGTAAACATCAAAAGATGTTGGATAACATTGAGGATGAAAAAATTAAAATTGCCAAAATGCGTAAACTCGAAGACTAGTTTTGTCAACCAGAGACATTTAACACCGGCATACTGAATGTTTGCACACACGAGTGGAGTATGCCCGTGAAGCTAATTCGGGTCGTCAACACGATTCCTGGAGAGTAAACACGAGGCCCACGCGGCCCGGCGCCCTGCTGCGGCGAGGAGCGCTCCGGGAGGGAACTATAAATAGGAGCGCCGAGATATTTACGGCAAGCTAGGCGCGGCTCGGGTTGCTCCGATATTCCGATAAATTTAGAAAATCCTCGGGATCTGTCTTTACTATTTATGGTAGTGCGTGGCGTGGGCCGCGCGCTAATTATACCGCCGCTTCCTCGGGAAGTGAGCGAGTGGACGCTCACGCCCGCAGCAGGACTGCCCGCAGCTGACCCACATGTGGCAGGTGGCTGGTGACTTGCCAACATTGTCACTTTATGGCCCGGTGCCGTCTGTTGATGTGTGCAGTATGTTACTCTAGTAGACAGGTGAGGATAGAAGGTTAGGAGGAGTCCATTAAAAACCAAAAGTCGATGACTGTATAAAAAGAATAGATGTGTAATTAAAATAAATAAATTAACCGTTTATTTATTAATTACATTTTGGCGTTGAGATCCATAACGATCCCGTTGTATATTAAAAAATAAAAAAGAAAATTAAATTTATATAAATTTTACAATAAATTACATTACAATAAGATGGCGTTATATTAGATGTTCAGTTCTGTCAGGTATCACTACGTACAACGTACAAAATGCTTGCGTTCCGAACTCGCACCGAGCACACCACACACACGACACTATCAGGCGGCGGGCGGGGCGCGGCGGCGCGGGGGGAGGGCGCTTAGAAGCACTTGCGGTGGACGATGCCAGGGCCGGACTCGTCGTACTCCTCCTTGGAGATCCACATCTGCTGGAAGGTGGACAGGGAGGCCAGGATGGAACCACCGATCCATACGGAGTACTTCCTCTCCGGGGGAGCGATGATCTTGATCTTGATGGTGGAGGGAGCGAGGGCGGTGATCTCCTTCTGCATCCTGTCGGCGATACCGGGGTACATGGTGGTACCACCAGACATGACAGTGTTGGCGTACAGGTCCTTACGGATGTCAACGTCGCACTTCATGATGGAGTTGTAGACGGTCTCGTGGATACCGCAGGATTCCATACCCAGGAAGGAAGGCTGGAAGAGGGCCTCAGGGCAACGGAAACGCTCGTTGCCGATGGTGATGACCTGACCGTCGGGAAGTTCGTACGACTTCTCCAGGGAGGTGGAGGCGGCGGCGGTGGCCATCTCCTGCTCGAAGTCCAGGGCGACATAGCACAGCTTCTCCTTGATGTCGCGGACGATTTCCCTCTCAGCGGTGGTGGTGAAAGAGTAGCCCCTCTCGGTGAGGATCTTCATGAGGTAGTCGGTCAAGTCGCGGCCAGCCAAGTCCAGACGGAGGATGGCGTGGGGCAGGGCGTAACCTTCATAGATGGGCACGGTGTGGGAGACACCATCACCAGAGTCCAAGACGATACCGGTGGTACGACCAGAGGCGTACAGGGAGAGCACAGCCTGGATGGCGACGTACATAGCGGGGGAGTTGAAGGTCTCAAACATGATCTGGGTCATCTTTTCCCTGTTGGCCTTGGGGTTAAGGGGAGCCTCAGTCAGCAGCACGGGGTGCTCCTCGGGGGCGACACGCAGCTCATTGTAGAAGGTGTGGTGCCAGATCTTCTCCATGTCATCCCAGTTGGTGATGATGCCGTGCTCGATGGGGTACTTCAGGGTGAGGATACCTCTCTTGCTCTGGGCCTCATCACCGACGTACGAGTCCTTCTGACCCATACCGACCATGACGCCCTGGTGGCGCGGGCGGCCCACGATGGACGGGAACACGGCGCGGGGCGCGTCGTCTCCGGCGAAACCGGCCTTGCACATGCCGGAGCCATTGTCCACTACGAGCGCAGCAACATCGTCGTCGCACATTTTGGTTTTGGTGTGAGTTTGGGACGCGTTGGAAGATGACTCTGCGGCAGCGAGACTGCGAGTGCGGCTGACTGCCTCGCCGCGCGCTTATATACGGGCGCCCGCGCCGCCGCGCCGCCTTACAAGGCGCGCTCGCTGCCCCGCGCGCGACCACTGCGGCCTGCACTTTTACTACACAACACCCCTCTTTTACCTCAAATACTAATACTAAAACCCTTAAACATCAAATTTCATTAACAATCATATAAATATCGCCTCTAGATTGCGCCTTTTCAGGCGTTGGGCGGCGCGCGGGTTCGATATAGCGCGCATTAAGAGGGCTCAGAGCTTTCGAATGCAACTCCCAATTATTTCCTCAATCGACGGTTTTAACATTACTTAATTATAAATTTTAAGTAATTTGACTATATCTATAAAAAAAATATTATTTCCAAGTATTATTTAAAAATAAACACGCATTTTGACTGAAGTGTGACAGCTGTGACGTAGTCACACTATGCATTTGTACGATGAGCACTTTACTAACTAAAACTATATTGACATTATCGAGGAATAATGGTTATGATGTCAAGTATGATATTAAATATAGGTCAGTGGGCCATATGTAAATTGTAACAATTTCATATGTTCGCGTATTCATTCATATTGAGATGTACCTAATGTTTACGACTCATAAATCGAAGGTTTTTGACCCTGCCTTTGCGCATATGGTCGGCGTATTTTCTAAATGGATGTCATTTGTTTGTTATTTATTATCGTTTTAATTAGTTTGCCGTTGTTCTAGTATGGCTTTCATACGAGTACTGACTTGTATTGAAAATATTTTTAAGTTTAGTAAGTATTATTATAAGAATTTTCATCATCATTTGTCGGTGTCGCATTCTCCATTCTTGTCTTTCAAAGAACAGGGGGGCTAAAATGGCCCCATCGAAGCAATTCATCTAGGAAAGCAATATTGCTATTTGACATTTGTTTGCATTGCGCACTTACTTTTATATGCGCAAATGTCAAATTGCAACATTGCTTTTTTTAGATGAATTGCTTCGATGTGACCATTTTAACTCTTTTAAGTTCTTTGACTTTACAAAACACGACGTTCGCCTTCTCTTTATTTTGTTCCATGTAAGCTCTAGTAGTGGTCCCCGATACCGACCCCGCCGGCGTGGTCGACGATTTCCCTTATTCAGCGCTTATCGCTATCGACCCACTAGGGTCGATTAATTCTTTCAAATATTTTTCCTCTCAGACGACGCCCTGAGCCGAGGTTCGCGCCCAACTGGGCACCCTCAGGCCTGTCGTCTTAAACGTTGTACCGGGTGAGAGCCTTCAGCGCTCCCCATTTGTCCGGCCAAGTAGTTAATGCCATCTGCGGCAAATCTACAATAAGTCACGTCAAAAAAAAATAAAAAAAAGCTCTAGTAGTGTCTATGTAACGTCATACTACACAGTATGAAATACTTCTTACATATATACAACCCATAATTCCTAATGGGGTGGGCAGAGCGAAGTAATCTGCAGACAACTTGACACTTTTGATATGAACCTCTACGAGGATGACGAAGATGAGATGAAAAGTGTATATGAAAATGTTTAATGAAGTTTTAGTCAGATAGTCAGAGCTTTGTCATGAAAATATTAAGAGTAACAGAATCACGCTTGTATCCCCGAAGGGGTTGGCAGAGGTGTATAAACACACCCCGGGAGGCGCGCCTATTGCCACGAACCGGGCACAAAGAGTAACATTACTGATAAACTGTCTGATAGTCTGTCTGCCGGTTAAGTGTCTGATAGCGTTTATCGACAGTATAATGTCTGGACAGGTAGTCAGTGAGTGTTGGAACAGGCCTGGAGTATTATTCTGAAGGTAAGTCATACCCCTTAGTTAGTTTGACAGATATCCATTTTCTTATACTTTAGTTATATCTAGTATAATGTAGTTATATCTATATAGCTTTCCATAGTTTAGTTATAGGGAGTTACTGTGTATCTTTGGTTTGTTTAGTTACGGCGTAATCTATTTGTGGTCACGTCAGACATAACCGAGTTCAAATTAACTGCACATTGTGATATATTTAGCATTTGACAGGACAGGTCTATCGTAGCTTCATTCATCGATAGCACTCAATTAAATACCAATACCGATACCACTAGGTATTCCACGGCCCTTATCGGTACGTGTACAACGCTAAATTAGATATCCATTGCGGCTTTTGTATGAAGTCTATTGCTTTTAAGTTGTGTGAGGGGAGTAATGTTTAGGTGACAGAGCGATAATGTTTCATGGAAGTTTTTCTAGTGTCAGTGTGTTGCAAGTGCATTAGATCGAGTGCATTGGCCGGGACTATTTGTAGGAACAGGTGTTTCTCGATGCAGAGGCGAGGGAGGGAGCGGGGGAGGGGAGTCTGCTGAAGATTTCACTTTGTATTACAGGATTGGATAGTACAGTTGAGACAAAAAATATATATTTATGTAATACGATTCAAAATGTAACTTACTATGTTACCTAATGAATAAATATTTATTTATTTGCACACAATAAAACAGAGACATGGAACATACAAAGAAAACAGACAGTACGGGTGAGCTTATCTCTAAGAGATTCTTCCAGCTGACCTAAGCGACGAGAACCCCTGTACCGGACTTACACCAATGAGTTTTAAATGTTAAGTACAGTTTTCACTAACACAGTTGGGTCGACCATTATAGACGGCGATACGGCTCACCTATCACGTTGGTCTAACAGAAAGCTCGGTGATGTGTGGGTACTTTGTTCATCTTGCGATGGATGTACCTCTGACTACCCCAACTGGGATACAGTCGCGAGTTTATGTTATTTTGAGTTTGACGATTTCTATGGTGATGACTGGTATATAGATTTACATACAAATCGTACAGGAAAAGCTTTACGATTTACATCTTAATTCTATACTGTTGTCATAAGAACGAACAAAAAAAAACGCGTTCAGCTGTCTATAGTCGTGAACTTATGTTATGATATAGGTAAAGAATGAAACCGTTAACTTGTAATTGTCTAATTCTAATTGTGTTTTGTCTGTAAATAAAACAAATTAGGGTATATTTTACTAGGTTTAAGGAAAGCTCTATGTATATCTAAACATAGCAGGACCAGGAGTGACTGACTAATTTAATATCAGCTCACAACAGTTATTTATGAAGCCTGCGTGTACACTGTTGCGCAACCAACACCCTCGCCAGCGCCATTAAAGGTGTCCGCAGATCAAAGTTCTTCCGCATCGCACGCGCTGTCAGAACTTTTAGGTTTATATGGTATTATAATCACTATCATAAAACAGAGAAAGTAGTTTTTTTGTTTTCTTAACCTCAAAAAAACAGATTACATCCAGTGACGTACGCGCCGATTTCTTCTGGTGACGTAAATTGTTTTTTTTTTCATATTAAACTAAAATTTCTGACAGCGCGTACGATGTTGAAGAATTTTGGTCTAAGATGACCTTTTCGAGATCTCCGGGATGATAACAGCATTCGAATGCATTATAATGCTTTGTCCTTCCCGGGCATCAACTGACACTTCAGACGCAAGACGGAATCGGCTTCAGACGCCGAACTTCAAGTGACGTCACGAATCGGGAATCGCCATCTTGGCTGCTTACGCAGTACGACAGAATCAAATCGACGTTCGATTTGCTCCAATCTGAATCGGCTTCGTCTTACCCGATAGGGCCCTTGGTCTAGCAGAAGATGATTGCTGCTAACGGGATGTTTATGATATTTATATGTGAACTGAACCACTGAATTCAACTATATGGCGACAATGGCGATAGGCTCCTCCCCTATTACACGGAACTTAAACATAGCTGGCGAGGAGTGGGTATACTGTACAGTCATGAGCAATATCATGTACCCACTTCAGAACCCTGTCGCACTAACATATTTGACATTTAATGAGACTTACGGTTTAATTTGTCAAAAAAGTTAATGGGACATGGTTTCAAAGTGTGACTCGTGACCGTACACCTCCGCTTATCCCTCCCGGGGTACAGTCCTGATACTTTGTTAACTTCTCTTTCTATCGTGTGGGTTATGAGGTGGAGTACCAACTTTGTTATGTGTTATACATATTATTTCTGAAAATGAAACTCGACAGCAAACAATATTTATTTAGAAGTTGAAAGTTTCCAACTTACAATGTTACTAAAATGTCGAGTCTATTTCGGGACATGCCCTTACTGGGCGGTGGAATACATTCTGGTACATTACTCCTTCGTTCGACGGCGCGTGCGTCGATGTTCCATCGTTAATGACATAAATACACTTTGGTTTTTGATACGAAGTCCTATGGATATGATGAACCGTATGGAAATAGCAGAAAGACCCATCGCCTATATAATGTTCCATTAGGTTAGAGAGGACACATGCTCTCTGTCGGTTTTTACGACATGCCCAAGAGAGTAAGCGTTCTTTTTTTGTTAGTTCCCAGTTCAGGAAATGTTTCAAGTGATGAACAATTAGTCGTACGCTCTGTATTCAGGACAGGAGTTGGCATCTGCTGGCTATTAGATTTATCGTATTTCGTATAATAATACAAGCTTTTCCTCGCGGCTTCGCTCGCGTTAAATTCGAGGTTCTTTTTCTTTGCGAGTCGATGGCGATCGAAACTAAATTTTTGCTGACCAATAATAACAACCATGATAATTAAACACAGAGTACTGCGGGGCGGAAGGCAAATGGGATCCCACTGCCCCATTTTTCCTTAAAAAAGTAGTATGGAGACACACCGACAAGAGCGTGGCTCTTAATTATGATGGTGATAATTATTATGATGTTAGTTTGTCGTCCTAATCTTATAGTATAACCTAAATATAGTCCGTCGTTAGCTCATGTCGACGTCTCATAGTGAAAAGCACGTAAGCGCTTCCTTGAAAAACCTGTCACGTGCGAGTCTGATTCGTGAACCGAGGGTTCCGTACAAATTGCCACCTGGTCATTATCAGACCCTGAATACCAACCACCAACGGCCACTTGGCCAGAGTGCTCATCAAGACAAATCACAGCCTCAGTGCTCCAATAGTTGAGCGTTGTGCTCACGATCCGGAGGTCTCGGGTTCGAATCCCGGTGGGGACAAATCACAAACATCGCTTTGTGATCCCTAGTTTGGTTAGGACATTACAGGCTGACCACGTGATTCTCCAAAAAAGTAAGATGATCTGTGCTTCGGAAGGCACGTTAAGCCGTTGTTCCCGGTTACTACTTACTGATGTAAGTACGTAGTCGTTACATGAGTCATATCAGGGGCCTATGGCGGCTCAGTAATAACCCTGACACCAGGGTTGATGGGGTTCGGGGGTCTTGCGTCATTTGAATATCGAGTTCCTATCCTATAACCACCTGGTTAGGTATCATCAGACTTTTAATACCAACCACTTGGGGCCGTTGTGCTCATCTGGACAAATCAAACTAGCCCAAACTCGGGGGCTCTTCATTTTAATGTTGAGTTCCTATCCTATAACTACCTAATAGTCATCACACGCTGAATACCAACCACCTAGAGCCAGAGTGCAAAATCTCAATTTTCTTCCGATTAATTTAAATCCGGGTAAAAATAGAAACTGGAGTTTTGAAACTAGCTTGTCTTTAACGTCACAATGGAATGTGATTTGTCAAAATGTCGCTTACGTGGTTTTCACTATAAGGCGTCAATGTGTTTCTATGGTAATACTTGTAACAAATCTGTTCGCAATCATCTGATAAGGCGCGCGTGTGATGTAAGCATGAACCACGGCGAGTGACCGTACTGAGAGTGGTGAGGTATTTCAAGAGTTCAGTCAGCGGGAGCGAGGATGCTGCTGGTATATATAGAGCAAGTTCACTGCCGCTGGCGCGTGTTGTTGCACGGACACGGCGCGAAGCGGACGCGGACATACTGAAATTCTACTTTCTTTTGTTTGCATTTCAATCACCTGGTAGTTGCGGCTTCCGAATACATCCCGCTTAGGGACGGTACTGAAATATATCGGCGCCCGAAGGACGTAATATACGATCCCGACAACCCGATTACTCTAGTCATAGAGGCAGCCAATCAGCTCGCGACACCAAACACTTCAGGACCCCGATACAGACCCCGCCGGTGTGGTCGACGATTTCCTAACTCTTATCGCTTATCGCTAATTCTTTCAAATATTTTCCCTCTCAGACGACGCCCTGAGCCAAGGTTCGCGCCCAGCTGGGCACCCTCAGGCCTGTTGTCTACAACGTTGTACCGGAGAGCCTTCAGCGCTCCCCATTTGTCCGGCCAAGTAGCTAATGCCATCTGCGGCAAATCTACAATAAGTCACGTGCAATAAAAAATGTTTGGATTTCGTCTGTACAAAACTCCCATGCCGATCTCATCTCCGGTATCATCGATGCTCAGCGCTTTGGCCGCGCATTTTGAAATGTTATTTCACATTCTCACCGACCGCTACGAGTCAACTAGGAGTGATAAACGCGCGTAAATCCTACTCCAATACGTGCCAGATGGTGGCAAACCGAAGTAGGATTTTGAAATTAGAATGCATGAGCTGCATCTATCGAACATAATTCTCTCAGACGCCTTAGGCCGAAGTCCGCCTCGTCTTATATGACTGAGTGATAGCCCTCAGCGCTACAGTCATATAATTAGTTAATGCCAGAATTAATTTGTCTGCCTTGCATTGGGTCCCAGGGGGTTATTCCTAAGCATTGCTATCTTCGAAATAGTCAAGCAGTAGTAGTTTCTGTGTAATCACTGTGTTAAAACTGTTGAAAAGTAAATTCTCAGTATTTTGTCACCCAAACGTTTTTGCTCAAATTCATCCAGTCTTCCCGCAGTTAGCGTACACGATTCGGGATCTAGGGGATAATGACATGCAGCCGCACTTGGTACTTAGTCTCCCAAGAGTGTCACCTACGATGATGTTACCAACCTATCGTCCAACATAGGGACAGTTTAAGGCGAAGTTTGAAATCATGCAGTAATATGTGATGTCCAACCTGGTTTTTTTTTTACCTGACTTATTGTAAATTTATCGCAAAAACTACTTGTCCGAACAAATGAGGAGCGCTGAGGGCTCTCACCCGGAACAAAATTGAAGACAACAGGCCTGAGGGTGTCCTATTTGATTGGCCAGCCTGAGTAACAAACTATGCAGTACATTTTTTTGTCAGTTCATTTTACGATAGATGTACGAGTACCTCTGGCTAGCTCGATTATTTATACAGTCGTGAGTCGTATATGTTAGATTTTTATAATTTTCGTAACGAACGGGAATTCCGTGTCAGTGACCAGGCAGAATTCACATTTTCCTTGACCGACATATGGCCAGCTGTCTCGTGAGGTTCTGATGCATAGATATGTACATACTCTACTGACTATATTAACATAATATTATTATGTTGATAGAGTATGGTTGACAGAGAGTCGTGAGATTTATGACATGCCAGAGATGAGAACTTCTTAACGTCTTCACTCCCAGTAGAGTAGTAATGCAGAAGTATTTCGCCTCCCATTTTCTATGTATATCTTTAAATAAACTACAATAAACTTCGTCGTATATAGCAACTGTTGTTAGATATACGGCCAGAGAATATACCTACAATAGTTGTACGTGATAAAGCGTGTATCTATTTGAGAGCACGTGGCGATGCCAACGCGAACCGCACATCTGTCGCGACCTCGGACGGCGCGACCACGCGACCATTATAAAGATTAGGTTTTTTCTCATGCAGTTTTTCATTTACATTTACTATTTGTCGGAGGAAAAGGCAGTCTTGTTTTCATTATGACGTGGTTTTCGCTTTGGCCTGGAAGGTCAGACAGGCAGTCGCTTCTGTAAAATACCGAACCTGTCAAATCTTCAGGTTAGGTAAGCGGACACTGTGAAAAACAGATTTCTGTAAAAGATTGTCGAAAGAAGGATTTCTGTAAACTATTAAGTTTTTTTACTTAAGTACCTAAAACAAAGACAAAATATAATTATTAGTAACAAAAGAGAATAATACTACATTTATTTAACTAAACATATATCATGAGGCCCTTCAAAATGTATTTTGGTATACGTAGCACGCCATTTACAAGTCAGTTGAAAATAAATTAAAAAACTCACTAAAGTAATAATATAAATCAGTTGGACGAATACAATAATCGAGTCAAATGTAAAGCGATGAAGAAAATAATGGTGATGAACTCTTTGATGGTTGATCCCGTGACGAGTGGCTTAATGTGTTCTGGCTAATCCGCAGTGTGGGTGAGCAGTCGTGCGTGCACACTATGCGAGTAACTGGAAGCAAGTTACTGGCGCGAGTTACGTTTGCATAGGTATAACCTAATCTCTGTTTATATTGCGAATTATGTTATAAGCAAGAATGTAGTAATATTCAATAAATTTTCAAGCAACTAAACCTGTGTAATTGTATATACAATAAAATACCTATGGGTTAAATAACATGCTAAATTAAATTTCCATATTGGTACCTTTTCTGCTGCTTTGATGGTCAATTTTACTTAATTCAAACGATGTCATTTTGACATTTCAAAAATGTTCATTTATACATTTTATATTTTTATTAAAAACAAACGTAATTAAAATAAATATTACAGGACTTAGGCTGAGATATTTGTGTCTAATTGAAGTGACACAAGATTGTAAAACAAGGAAACCTTTCTTTCACAATCAGAACTTAATTTTTGCTTGTCTTGTGTTAGTGAAGGTCTCTTTACAAGCGCAGGGGGGTTAAAATGGCTGCATCGAAGCGATTCATCCAAGAAAGCAATATTGCAATTTGACATTTGCGCATATAAAAGTAAGTGCGCAATGCAAACAACTGTCAATGGCCCCGATTCCTGCAGACACCGCCTAATTTTATTTTAAGTTATATCCATCATTTTCATATCCGTCGAAAAGGAAAGGGACGGATGATTCACAGCTCTTAATTTTAGGAAGAATGAGTAAATGAATGAATAACCCGGGCGAATCAAAAGGTACGTCGCTGGTATGCAATCCGTTTGACGTGCTGTCTACTTAACAAACAGACGCGAGTGTGACATTTGTTCGACACATTTTCGATGCTTGGGAGAAGTCGCAGAATGCCGTAGGAGTATTCTGTGACTTGTCTAAGGCGTTCGACTGCGTGGATCACGAGACCTTGCTTTTGAAATTGAGGCACTATGGACTAAATAATGGAGCTCTCAGTTTGTTAAATTCATATCTAGGTGGTAGGATACAAAAGGTACAAATCAATAGTACAACTTCTTCGGGCTCTCATGTTCAAATGGAAGTTCCTCAAGGATCCATTTTGGGTCCGTTTCTTTTTTTAGTGTACATAAATGATTTACCTTATGTAGTACAGAACCAAGCTGACATTGTGCTGTTCGCGGATGACACTTCTCTTATATTTAAAATCGACAGAAAGTTAGAGGAAACTGACGAAGCAAACAGCGCTGTGTCGCAGGTTCTAAGTTGGTTTACAGTAAATAACCTAGTTCTAAATGCTAAGAAAACGAAGTGTATTAAATTTGTTCTACCAAACGTAAAGAAAGTAAATAATAACATTAAAATTAACGACGAGAAACTAGATTTTGTTGAACACACAGTTTTCTTAGGAATTACTGTAGATTCAAAACTTCAATGGGGCCCACATATTGTATCACTAGCGGGCAAGCTAAGTTCAGCAGCATATGCCGTCAGAAGGATCCGACAACTCACAGATGTACCCACTGCTAGACTTGTCTACTTCAGCTACTTCCACAGCACAATGTCTTACGGTATTTTGCTGTGGGGTCGAGCCGCTGATGTAGAAACTATTTTCATCATTCAAAAAAGAGCAGTTCGCGCTATTTATAAGCTGCGTTGTCGGGACTCTTTGAGGGAGCTGTTTAAAGAAATAAATATACTGACGGTCGCAAGTCAATATATATATGAAAACATTATGTATGTACGTAAAAACTTATCTCTCCTTCCGAGAAACTGTGAAAGGCATACTTACAATACAAGAAATAAACATAAAATTGCTATTCAAAATTCTAGATTAAGTAAATTAAATTCATCTTTTTTGGGGTTATGTATACGTTTTTACAATAAAATACCAGATAATATTTTAAATTTGTCAGAAAATAAATTTAAAGCTCACGTGAAGCTTACTTTATGTAAAAAAGCTTATTATAAGATTAATGACTACCTAAATGATAAAAATGTCTGGTATTGAATGTGTTCCTCTAGTTATTAAATAACTTGTAATGTATATCCTCATTGGTTTTTAAAAGATGTGTTGCTGTTGCAGTTTCTTGTCATTTCTTCTCCTCAGCCATAACACCTTGCGAAATGACGTAAATTCAAAATGTTACATTGACCTTCAACAAGTTTATCCATGATAATTACGTTGAATAAATGATTCTGATTCTGATTCTGATTCTAACTGTGTCGGGTTATTGACGGATGTAAAATTTTTAGACGGTTGGTTTAGATTTGTGCTTAAAATTGACGTGTGTTCCATAAATTTTATGCTTGTCGATTACCCGTCCCTTTCCTTTTCGGCGGATAAGAAAATGACAGATATAACTTAAAATAAAATTAGATGGTATTTACAGGAATTAGCACCATTATTGCTTTCTTAGATGAATTGCTTCGATGTCACCATTTTAAGCCCCAAGATAGTCAAGTAACGTGCGCAAGTAACTTGCATAGCGTAGAGGCATCGTAATGGTGACAAAGTGCTGGGGTCAGGGTGGTGCAGTGTGCCGAGTGTACGGTGCGGGGTGCGCTGCGTGTCGACTGCTCTTTTTATTAACATCATTAGCTTTAGTATCCGTTAGGGTAACGTCAATTTGTATTGAAAGATTTTTTTTCGACGACGATTTATTATCTTTTTAGATTTGGATATTTATATTTCTAAGAATATTTGGACAGCATATCTAAGATAATTAAACCAATCAAAAACATAAATGTGAAGTGAGAGCCAAGTTCAATATTATGATTAATGCCTTGGTTGTTGACTTCAACGACAAAAGAAGTGAAATCTAAATGGGTGCCAAGTTCAATGATCAGTTCTGAAATTTAACTAAAAGTTACAGTATAACATAATATCATATCTTCTTATAACATAGGATAATGTATTGTAGCCTAAGGTCTGTCTGTCTTGGCTAGTTTTTATAAACCTACTAACGAATTATTATGTTCGATCGCTAGTTTCTACTAACAATCCAAATTTTCGGAATTATAAAATAAGAACCGACAAATACTTGTAGGTTTAGGACTTGCGAAGGCTATAATAAATTCATATATGAAAACTAGCCAAGACAGACCTTAGGCTACTATACATTATCTTATGTTATAAGAAGATATTTTATGTTAATTAAATTAGTAATTCTATTTCCAAGTAGTAAGTTTGGTCTAAGAATGCTGTCGACTCCTTCCACCAACCTTCATGAATCGATGAAATATACAGTTTTCTAAGCGTTGCCACTCATAGTCAATACATTTGCATAAATTTTATTTCCAAGTATTAAGTTTGGTCTAAGAATGCTGTCGACTCCTTCCACCAACCTTCATGAATCGATGAAATATACAGTTTTCTAAGCGTTGCCACTCATAGTCAATACATTTGCATAAATTTTATTTCCAAGTATTAAGTTTGGCCTAAGAATGCTGTCGACTCCTTCCACCAACCCTCATGAATCGATGAAATATACAGTTTTCTAAGCGTTGCCACTCATGGTTAATACATTTGCATAAATTTTATCCCCAAGCAGTAAGTTTGGCCTAAGAATGCTGTCGACTCCTTCCACCAACCGTCATGAATCGATGAAATATACAGTTTTCTAAGCGTTGCCACTCATGGTTAATACATTTACATAAATTTTATTTCCAAGCAGTAAGTTTGGCCTAAGAATGCTGTCGACTCCTTCCACCAACCTTCATGAATCGATGAAATATACAGTTTTCTAAGCGTTGCCACTCATGGTTAATACTTTTACATAAATTTTATTTCCAAGTAGTAAGTTTGGCCTAAGAATGCTGTCGACTCCTTCCACCAACCCTCATGAATCGATGAAATATACAGTTTTCTAAGCGTTGCCACTCATAGTTAATACTTTTACATAAATTTTATTTCCAAGTAGTAAGTTTGGCCAAAGAATGCTGTCGACTCCTTCCACCAACCCTCATGAATCGATGAAATATACAGTTTTCTAAGCGTTGCCACTCAAAGTCAATACATTTACATAAATTTTATTTCCAAGCAGTAAGTTTAGCCTAAGAATGCTGTCGACTCCTTCCACCAACCTTCATGAATCGATGAAATATACAGTTTTCTAAGCGTTGCCACTCATGGGTAATACATTTACATAAATTTTATTTCCAAGCAGTAAGTTTGGCCTAAGAATGCTGTCGACTCCTTCCACCAACCTTCATGAATCGATGAAATATACAGTTTTCTAAGCGTTGCCACTCATAGTCAATACATTTACATAAATTTTATTTCCAAGCAGTAAGTTTGGCCTAAGAATGCTGTCGACTCCTTCCACCAACCCTCATGAATCGATGAAATATACAGTTTTCTAAGCGTTGCCACTCATAGTCAATACATTTACATAAATTTTATTTCCAAGCAGTAAGTTTGGCCTAAGAATGCTGTCGACTCCTTCCACCAACCCTCATGAATCGATGAAATATACAGTTTTCTAAGCGTTGCCACTCATAGTCAATACATTTGCATAAATTTTATCCCCAAGTAGTAAGTTTGGCCTAAGAATGCTGTCGACTCCTTCCACCAACCCTCATGAATCGATGAAATATACAGTTTTCTAAGCGTTGCCACTCATGGTTAATACATTTGCATAAATTTTATTCCCAAGTAGTAAGTTTGGCCTAAGAATGCTGTCGACTCCTTCCACCAACCCTCATGAATCGATGAAATATACAGTTTTCTAAGCGTTGCCACTCATAGTCAATACATTTACATAAATTTTATTTCCAAGCAGTAAGTTTGGCCTAAGAATGCTGTCGACTCCTTCCACCAACCTTCATGAATCGATGAAATATACAGTTTTCTAAGCGTTGCCACTCATAGTCAATACATTTACATAAATTTTATTTCCAAGCAGTAAGTTTG